>NC_133787.1:26482263-26703957 GCF_003597395.2 Chelonoidis abingdonii
AAATGGCGGACCCCTGCCACCTCTCGAGGGTGAGCAGCCCGGTGGGCCAGCTTGTACTCTGCCCTGGTTCCGCGGCCGCTGGGATGTCAGTTGGCGGCTCTTCATGGGGCCGTGAGCACGGTTTGTACTGGCGCGGTTCACCCTGTCCCCGACACCTGCCCTTTCTGTGGCGTGAAGGAGACCTTGGCGCACGTCTACTTGGAGTGCGCCAGGTTGCAGCCCCTGTTCCGGCTCCTCCTGAATATTTTTTACGTTCTTGGTTGCACTTTTCCCCTCACCTTTTTATCTATGCACTCCCCATCCGTTGGCCCCACGAAGTCGCGGGTATCTCTTCTCAACCTCCTCTTGGCCCTGGCAAACTAGCCATCTACAACACCCGGGAGAGGAGTTGCGCGACGGGACTTCCTGCGACTGTAGGGCCTATTTCCGTTCTCCGTCTTGTTCACGCAATCGGGCGGAGTTCCTCTGGGCGGCGTCGTGGTCCCTTGACGCCTTTAGGAGCAGTGGCGTTGTCGGGGTTCTCTGCTCGGTGTCCCATCCGGTTCCCTTAGTTTAGCCCTTTGACCTCACTCCTGATCCTGTTTTTTTCATTCGTTGTCCCCCGAAATCACTTGGTGTTCTAGTCCTGTGGATCCTCCCCTTAGGCTGGGGGGAGGTCCTTTAGAAGTGGGCGGGCTTCGCCCGCCCACCCCTGGGATGCCAATAGGCTAAGATTCCTGTTTCTCAGTACTTTACTGTAGCCATCTGGCCTTGCCCCATCACAATATGTACAGGAAAGACAGGTGAAGATTTACTTTTACTAGCCATTTTTTTCCTCATCAAAGGCACTTAATACTGAGATCAAATAACTGGTTTAACTTTCTGAAGCATGTCATCCAAAAACCTGAATTTTAAATGAAATATACCTATAACTTCAGAACTTTCCAATATGATCAGGTTTCCAATAGCATGTATGTTTTAAACTATATTTTCTTTTAATTGTATATTTATGTATATATCACATACATACATACATATGTATGAAGTATATTTTATACTGTATGTACAACAATGTGATTCTATATTTCTTAAATGCAGCATCATTTAGCACTAAAAACTACTACCAAATAATAGGTAAGGTCTGACAACAAAGCATTGTGATGCATTGTTTTATCGTAGATAACATACAAACATCATTGTTGAGTTGTGGTTATATAAAAAAAATCAATCAAAACCGACTACAACAATTGGGTTGGGCATCCTACGTGCACATACAGAGTTCAGTGACTTGCCCAGTCCAGGTCGTTGCGATGTTAGGTTAGATTCTTTTAGAGATATCTGATCAGGTTTTTGATCTATGACCAAATCATCATGGTTAGTTTAATTAGTGAGGTTCAGTGATGGTGCTGTATCTTACAGTTATTTTAATTTAAAGTACATGATGTGGAAATCTATTATTTTTATCTCCTTCTTATAGGTAAAATTCCCACTGTCTTCCGTTACAGTTCTTGCCTGTGACAACTTTGTGTGCACATGTTGTATAGACTGGATATGAGGCTTTCCATTTTATAAATTTTCAGATCAACAAGCCAATAGCAAATCTTAGCTTCACAAAGTGATTTTTTTTCTTCATCTTGGAACATATGAACAGTTAACAAAGATGAGCCTTGGAAATTAATTGAACTATCTGTACTTCTTGGGTATTCAAAACTGGGCTAGAAATCTTAATAGAAGGATTTCTTTGGCACAGGGACCATCTCTTTGTTCTGTGTTTGTACAGAACTTAGCAGTATGGGATCTTGGTCCATGATTGGTGCTCTTAGTTGCTACTGTAATACCAATAATAATTCATGAAAAAACTCTACTTTTTAACTTGTGCTGGCAATATCACAAGAACAACAACCCACCCTTGCCTGCAGATAGATTCGACCAAGAATGTCTGTGTTAAATAAATACACATAAAATTGTTAAATTGTATATAGAACATTTTTCATATCTCAGTTCATTGGGTTGTATATGTGCCTGACACACATGCCCTCATTCTTACGTTACTTTATACTTCTGTCTTTACACTAACAAGTTTGCACATCCCATTTGTTAACCTTCTAGTTCAGTTTCCCATTTGGACCAACAGAGTACAAAGACAAAGATATTAAAAGCTTCTGTACCACCCGAGGATGGTCTCAGATTGTACAAGTCTTTCCTAACCCACTAGCTCTCACACAGACATGAATTAGGAGTTGCATGTTTTGTTTTTTGTTTTAAATCTCCAGTGGATTAAAACATTGCACTAGAAAAACCGTCTAGTTTCTAGTAAGGCATCTAGTTTATTTCCCAGACAGATTTTCAACTGGTGTAAGCAGTCTAGCTTCATTGAAGTCAATGGAGACAGGATAGAACGTCATTTCAGATATCGGGCCAGTTCCTCAGGTAGTCCACCTACGTACTTCTAGCAGTATAGATAGGCTTTATTTTTCTGTTTTTTTTATTTAAATAGATGTTAATTATGTTTAGAAATGTAATGTGTTTACACTATCCAGCTTGAAAAGTTTCATTGTAAAAGTAGAAAACTTCTCTAGCTACTGCTGTTCCAAGTGAGACTACTAAATTATCACAACCTCCATCAAATGTTATTTAAAAAATCATAATCACTTAAAACTAGGGCCCAATATGATATATTTTACACTAATGTCTGAGTAAAAAGTATCCAAGTTACTGATGCAAAACTGGAATGAATAATAAGATAATCAGGCCCCCTGAAAAATGGCTCTCGGGTGAAGAATGTCAAAGTTTCTATACAAAACTCGAGAAGTGAGAGCCAAAAGGAGCGACACACAATATTTCCCTATGTATAGCAGGGTGTGTGTGTGGAGGAGGGTGGTGGTGGTGACGCTGGGGGAACAAAGATTTTTTCCAAAGATACCTCATACTTTGGATGAAAACCTTTTCGAGTAAATCCCTTGACTCTTGTGGTATTATACCAGGGATGAGTTTAACCCAACCAGGGAAAAATTCCAACTTTGAAGAAAGAAATCCAGAGATTTATCCACTTTCAAGAATCAATGCCTACATTGTTGTACCTTTTCTGCATGTTAGGACTCCTTACTAGGAAGACCCTGAATCTGACCACATTCTGTCAGCCAGCCAAGATAAAAGGACACCATTGTTTGAAGGCTTTGCTAAGGAGTGTTGTATAAAGCCTGACAAAAATTCTCCACTTTTAAGATGACCCACATTTAATCATATGCTTAGAGCTTTTAAAGTGAGCTTTGGGATTCAGAATTGGATGAACCCTGCAATTTTCTATAATAGCTTTGAGAATGTGAGCTTTGTGACCTCATATTTATTTAGAATTGATGTTGCATGTCTGCCAATGTGTATGTATATATAGTCTTGCATAGCAGAATACACAATGACAATTTTAGGCAAGCTGAAGTCCTTTGCTAGCAATATTTACAAGTGCAATATCTATATGGCACTAAGAGAATCTAAAGGTTTTATTGTATACTGTGGCTGTCACTGCAGTGGAGCTGAATGGAGATGAGTTTAAAACACTGCAGTTAATGGTGGCAAAAAACACATTCAGCAGTCACGGTGCTTGGTTCCAGATGTTAACCCACAGAAAACTGAACTGGGGAGAGTTAACTCCTACACAGTTATGAGAATAAGCTCCTATATTGTAACACTGAGGAAGATAACATAAGTCACTATAATAATAGTTGAGAATGAGGTGTCCCTGATGAAGTGAAATTTATGTGCAGTAAGGCACTTGATATTCTGATCATCTTTTTTAACCTAGTTTCGTCCAGTCATCACTATTTGAACATGTTTGGTAAGTTACTTTGTATTGTTTGAATATATTGGAGAAATACATATCAGCCTATGGACTGCTAGGAAATTTCCCTATGAGTATTTGTGAGTATTCAGAATTATTCAAGTTTGGTGAATGATTTCATGAGTGTTTGCTCCCTGGATGGAGATTCTAACTTTTTATATGCAGGCATGTCTAAATAACTGAGGAGGCTATGACTCTCTCGGTGGGGAAAGGAGGAATTTGCACTTCTACAATAGAGAGGTAGCAGATAAGCAGGCATAAGCAATTTTGCAGGATGTTTGAAACTCTCCTTTTTCATAGCACTATACTGTGGCCAAGTACATGGACCCCAGGTTGTAAATTACTTGGGTTTCTTCCTGGCTGAGGGCTACAAAGACATAAACCCCTGAAAGCAAGATTTATTAGCTGTTAACAGCAGACCTTTATTTATTAGCTGTTAAACCAAAACACACAAGATTCCCAGGCAAAAACAAGTATACGCTTACATATTTGCAAGAATAGAAGTGCCCCAAATACTCATTCCAGCAAAATCTACCTACACTAATATTTACAGTAAAACAAATGAAAAGGGGACAAAACTTAGTGAGAGTGAAATGTGAACATTTCATGAATTCAAAAATTACAAGTACTCCCCTAAACTCCTGGGCAACTGAAAACTAAATATGCATGCATCTGGAAAAGGAGGAAATATATATCCGAAATCAAATGAAATGGAAGAACAGATGTTGGACCTCTTCCACTATACAGCCATTGTGCATGTAAGATTCCCACCATCTTTTCATTGCAATTGAGTGTTGCCCTCCAATACATATGAACAATGTAGTCAAAATAATTATAAATCAAAATAATGCACTTAATATCTACACTATTCATTGAGTTTGAGGAACTAGGGAACCTTTTTGGAAAGGAGGAACCTATACAGGAAGGATGTGCTCCACCTAAATAAAAACCGAACCAGGTTGCTAGCATGTAAAATTAAGAAGGTGGTAGAGTTTTTAAAATAAGGCTGGGGGAAAGCCAATGGGAGCAGGAACAAATGGTTTGGACTGACGTCCCTTAGGCGAGGATTTATTAAAGGGGGTATGCTATAGCCTAGTAAAGAGGAGAGGATGATAAAGTACAGATAGGTACTGAAAAGAAACAGTCAGATTAAAGAGTTCAGGCAGACAACTAAAAATTGACCAATTTTACACTTTTGTCAGTACAAATGCAAGATGTCGAAATGCTAACATGGGTGAAATTGAGTGCCTAGTACACCTCTACCCCAATAGAATGCGACCCAATATAACACGAATTCTGATATAATGCAGTAAAGCAGTGGGGAGCCCTGAGCCCTTTAAAGTGCCGCCTGAGCCCCTCTGCTTTACCGTGTTATATCCGAATTCGTGTGGATCCCCAGGCCCTCTAAATCCCTGCCTGAGCCCTACTGCTAGAGCTCCTGTGGTGATTTAAAGAGCCTGGGGCTCCGGCCGCTGTGGGGAGCCCCAGGCCCTTTAAATCCCTGCCCGAGCCCCACTGCCAGAGCTCTGGCGGTGATAAAGGACCCAGGGCTCCCCACAGCAGCTGGAGCACCGGGCCCTTTAAATCTCCTCCAGGGCTTGGGAGGAGATTTAAAGGGCCTGGGGCTCTGGCCACTGTGGAGAGCCCTGGGCCCTTTAAATCCCCTCCTGAGCCCCGCTGCCAGTCTTCCAGCAGTGATTTAAAGGGCCCGGAGCTCCCCGCAGTTGCTGGAGCACTGGGCCCTTTAAATCAGCGCTGGGAAAGCCGGTCCAGTCCAGCATGGTGTACCGGCTCTTGCCGGTACGCAGTACCAGACCAAACCCGATATAACGTGGTCTTACCTATAAGGCAGTGAGATTTATTTGGCTCCCGAGGGCCATGTTATATCGGGGTAGATGTGTATTAAATGAAGATAATATAAGAGGTATCACAGAAACTTGGTGGAATGATGACAATCAATTGGACATGGTAATACCTGAGTACAAAATATATAGGAATGACAGATTATGCTGATGGGGGAATGGCACTTTATATGAAAGAAAACAAAGTTAAATAAAGTAAAAATCTTAAAAGAACCAAATAGTACTATATAGTGTCTATGGATATAAATTCCATGCATGCATATGAGTATAGCTGTAGGAATGTACTACTTATCACCTTAACATGGATGGTGAATGGAAAAGGCTCGTGGAGATTAGAGAGGCTACAAAAAAACAGCTGAAATCCCTTACTAATGGATTTTCTATCCCCGTATAGACCGAGTACACATCATCTCAGGAGGGGATGCGGAGATAATTTCTAGACCACATTAATGACTGCTTCTGGAGCAGCTAGTCCTGGAACCTACAAAGGGAGAGGCAATTGTAGATTTTAGTCCTAAGCGGTGCACGGGATCTGGTCCAAGCAATGAATATAGCTGAACTAGTTGGTAATAGTGACCATAATGTAATAAATTTAACATCCTTATAGGGGTAAAATTCCAAAGAAACCCATGACAGTGGTATGTAACTTCAAAAAGAGGAACTACACAAAATGAGGCTAGTTAAACTGAAATTAAAAGGACAATTAAGAGTGAAATATCTGCACGCTGCATGGAAACTTTTAAAAACTCCACAAAAGAGGCTTAAACTCCTTTGTACAGTGAGAACTGATTTAGACCTGTATTAAACACATTCAGCAACAGGAAGGGTTCTCTATACGTGTTCTGTTGGTGAAAGTTCAGGGCCAATTGAAGACAGCTGAGGTAGCAATTTTGTGAGCACTCTTTACTCACAGGTAGTCAGGAGGACTTCCCACACAACCTTGAATGATTTCACAGCCAATCATTTATGAGAAAATGAAATATGAGAGGAAACTCACTAAGACTAAAGCAATAACCATAAATGCCACAATCCTACATTTCTTACCAATGCACAATTTTCTTTAAGTGAATGAGAGTTGTGCCTGAGTTCAGCCAGCAGGATTAGCCCTAGAGAACATATTTAGACCTAGGAAGAAGACTTTTCTCTCCCCTCCCCCAGCAAGTTATGGTTGAGGGTATTTCTTGGAGAGTTTTAGGGGTTGTTTTGTATTTGTAAGCTACATGCATTTTACTATATGATAAGTTGTTTTTGTTTTACCATTTTAGCTTAGCCCCCATATCCTTCATTTAGGAGTGTTATGTACTTGTAGTTAGACTGCATTACACATAACAATCTGGCATATAAAACTGACAAAATGTCATTCCCCCTTGAAGTTCTCAAGTGGAGAACATTTATCTTTAGCAGAGAAAAAAAGTTATAATTTCCTGCTGTGTGATCCCCAGCTGTTTATAGACAACATTTTAAATATAAACTGCACATTCTGTACTTGCCACAATAGTCTCTTTTGAGATCTTTGGTATCTATACTTATCGTAACATTTGTCACTAATCTAAATATAAATATTAGAGCTGTATTGTAGGTCATGTTTCCCTATTGCTTTGTATGGCTGATGTAGTATTATAATACAGTCTGGGTTAACCCAAAAGCAGAGAGGGCCAGGGCTCCTAAAGTAGGCGGGAGGGAATCTAGTCTATGGGAGAGCCAGTCTTGGAGTTAAGTGCCAAATACACAGCGTTTTCCCTTTCCTGTTTTATTCATGTCAAGTTCCTACTTTATACATGACATTATGGTAGCTCTATTTAGCACAGCATCCCATCTCCCCCCACCCCGACACCCCAAGGTAGCAGAGAATAATTCATTGGTTATGGAAACAGCACTTCTTGCTTTTTGATCAACCTGAGGGTACTGCCAGAATGACAATGAGAACTTAAATGCCCATGATGTAGGGGACAGATTATATGGGTAGGGAAGAAGAGAAGGTTAGTGAGTGGAACCCGTGCCTGCTGCCCTTGAAATCCAAAAGGGGACACTTAGGATAGGTCATAGATGTCCATTCTCAGGCATTCTAAAGGTTCAATGAGTCTTTTGTCATTTGAATAGTACAAGACAAAAACAAACAGCTGTCTCCTAGAAATGGCTGGGGTTTTTTATTTCTAAAGCCTCAGAACCCCATTTACTTTTAATAATTTTGAAACATCTTGAGCTCCATATGCATGGTCTGCATATCGTACAGCAGAGTTACCCATTCTTCTCTTCCTTCCTCTCACTCCTGGGCTCATATTTCTCTTCACTTTGCTAAGCCTATCCCATATCCCCCTTTTCCCATTTCATCTTTGCTCTCCATTGCCACCTGTCATCTAGTTTCAACTTTCAGGGAAGTGCCATCCCTGACAGAACACTTGAACTCTGTCTTTTTGTCCTAAGTGTCTGCTCCCTGTACACAATTATTTTAAAGCAGCATCTCCAACAGCCTCTTCCCAGTTTTAATAAAGAAAGACGAGGCTACTCACTTGCCTCAGTGAAATTTAGTTGTGCTACATAAAGTGGTACTGCATGAAATCAGTTGCAATGCCTGGGATGTAAATTGGTATGGTTTTTAGCCCAATATGTTTGAAAGGAATCTGAAAAATCCAATGGTATATGAATCATTGTGTTTTCTTGATTTGACTTAATGAGGTATAACTCTGCACAGATTTGGCCCCATTTGATATGACCTTACTAGACATGTTTTTTTTCTGCTGATTGCAATTTAAAGGCCAATAATGTAGGAGAAGGATGTTCTACGAAAACAGACACCAATGTTTAGAATCCTGCACTAAATTTTCCTTATGGTCATTTATATTCTACATATGGACTATCAAACTCCTTCTGCTGATTCTCATATTAGGAAAGAGATGAGATAAGGATAGGAAAGGAAAAACAGATCAAGAAAAATGTATGGTGGTATTTATTTAAATTCCCATTTTGAAAATATTTTGACTGTTGGATAGCTACAGTATAACTCCATTATACTACATTACGCGAGGGCTAAATGGCTACACAGTGCAATGGATTATGCTATAACTTGAAATATGCTATAACACAACTCCTACCCCCCCCTTATTTCTCACCAATTAAATTCCCATTGCCTTAATCTTGGGTTTCTTCCTTTGAGTTCAACTTGGTTCTTCGTCTGGCCCAGTAATAGGCAGAGGCCCAGACATTGACTAAAAGTCAAGTTCAAATTTGGTGTGGCTGAATATAGGAGAGAGAGAGGTGCTCTAGGCCACCTTCACTTCCTGTAGCCATTGGGATTCAATACAGCCCCTAGCATTATGTAGAGTAGGTGCTAAGCTCTGCCACAAGTTACACTGACTGATGTGGTTCCATACAAGCTAAGAATTGAGAAGTTGTGCCTTGGTACATTTCCTCTCTGTTCCCTGCTCTGGAGGTGGGAGCAGGGACCATTAAACTGAGGATCTGACCCTGTCTGATCCTATGTAAACATTAGTATAAACAAAGCTATAGCAAAGGAGTGTTTATCCTGGTCTCTGAAGGGTCATCTCAAGACTTTGTATTTTTTGGGAAAAAGTTTGCATGTGCCACACCAAACCAAGATCAAGAATTTATTATCACAGAGCTCCATATCCTGAAAATAATTACTATTATTATTATTATTGTAATAGTCCAGGAAGTCCCAAAGTCCACTCATCTCCTCAAAAGTGCAAAGGCTAATTCTAAACCCTGTCAGTAGATGCAGTAAGAAGACCACCATGCCACTGATCCTCATTTTAACTTGTCATTCCTCACAGCACTAAGGTTTAGGGGCCAATTCTTTCCTCAGTTACATGGACACAGTCACTATTGACATTAGGTTGGAGCTGCACTGTATAACAGGTGGGCCCTGTGAACTTGATTTTGTAATCCCTTACTCACCCAAGCAGTGCTGCTGTTGGCTGTAGGACAGCTCAGATGTGTAAAGACTTGACATTGCAAGATGCTGAGCATTCTGGCCCTGGTCCAGCGAAGCATTTAAGCTCATGATTAACTTCAAGCACAGGAGTACTTTCAACATGTATTTAAGTGCTGTGCTTGATGAGGGTCATGTGCATTTACAGGATTGGGCTCAAACTTGTACCATACAAACATAAGAATGAAGTGATAATTGAAGGACAGGAGAGATTATCAATGAGGAGGTAAAGGGATAATTGGCATTATCACATTATTTCAGAAGTCTTTGTGGGAACTTTTCATTAAATTCCTATGATTTCTGAATACTGAAGCATCCTCAAAAGTTTATTTTTAATTTCTGAACTATTTCATTGTTTTCTAATGCTACATAATACTCTAGCTCTAAAGTCAATAGAATAAACTAGAAACCATAACAGTAACAATGATAAGACAGAATAAAATAAAGATCCACATTCATTACATAGAGCCAGATTACTGAAAGAAATTATGTGTGTTATTTGTAAGATTTAAACAAGTGACTAGAGTCTCTATTTGCTATTATCTGCATAAACAGTCCTAGTTATAATTATTGAATATCTCTGTCTATACAAAGCTGGAACTTACTGTATAAAGCTATTTCAAAACAGTGCATATACAATGATCTACAAATATACAGTACAAAAGCTCTAATTATGATTAGACTCTTTTGCTGAAACACAGACATAGAAAATGCACAGAAATGTCATCTAGTGATGAACTTCCACAAAAGAATATTATTTAGTGCTTTGCAGTGCTGCATTTCATTTGGAAATCATGGATTGGGTCTACATTAGCCTTTAGGAGGAAATCTTACACCATTTCATTATCCTTGACATGGATCCACCAGTTGTCGCAATGGTAGGAATGTTAGTGTAAACAGACTACTAGTGTCTTTAATAGCTCCGAGCAGGTCTAGACAGATGTGGTCTCACCTCAAAAAAGATATTCTAGCACTAGAAAAGGTTCAGAAAAGGGCAACTAAAATGATTAGGGGTTTGGAGAGGGTCCCATATGAGGAAAGATTAAAGAGGCTAGGCCTCTTCAGCTTGGAAAAGAGGAGACTAAGGGGGGATATGATAGAGGTATATAAAATCATGAGTGATGTTGAGAAAGTGGATAAGGAAAAGTTATTTACTTATTCCCATAATACAAGAACTAGGGGTCACCAAATGAAATTAATAGGTAGCAGGTTTAAAACAAATAAAAGGAAGTTCTTCTTCACACAGCGCACAGTCAACTTGTGGAACTCCTTACCTGAGGAGGTTGTGAAGGCTGGGACTATAACAATGTTTAAAAGGGAACTGGATAAATTCATGGTGGCTAAGTCCATAAATGGCTATTAGCCAGGAAGGGTAAAGAATGGTGTCCCTAGCCTCCGTTCATCAGAGGATGGAGATGGATGGCAGGAGAGAGATCACTTGATCGTTGCCTGTTAGCTTCACTCCCTCTGGGGCACCTGGCATTGGCCACTGTCGGTAGACAGGATACTGGGCTGGATGGACCTTTGGTTTGACCCGGTACGGCCGTTCTTATGTTCTCATGTTCTAGACATACTGTGGTAGCATTACGCTAGCCCACCTGCCACTGCTACCACTATGCTGATGGGGCAAGAGTGGGAATTTCCCAAAGAAGTTTAGAGTAGGAAAGAGTTCAGAGATAAGTACAAATGTTAATTAGCTATACCTAAAATAGATTTACTCCTTCTCACCTTCTATTCTCCTGTAATGAGAGAGGTGTGGGCCAAAAAGACCTTGACAATCAGGCACACACATGGCATAGTACGGGGCTGAGAGGTGTGCCAGGTAACTTCCCATGGCTCTCTAATTCTCTGCCTGCCCCCAGGAGCTGCTCTAATAATGTGCCATCAGCCAGTTGATTTAACTCAGGGCACCCTTTGCTCTGATCACATATGCTCCACATCCTGACGTTCTTCTGCCTGCTCCTGATACGGGGTATGTGTCCTCATGGCTATTTAGCGAGCAAGCTAGAATAAGGTTACATCTTTAAGAGCTGCAAATGACACTCTTAGTTGCAGTGTAAATATAGCCTATGAAAGGGAGAATGCACCCAGTCTTTGCACCATCTGAGCAACATGAAAGCAGGGTAGAAAATCCTACCCCATTGCCTTTTTTCTAGTTGGTTAGGCATTATTGTAATTCTTGCTTGGTTTTGTTATTTTTTTTACCCTCTCGTTGGGTTTCAGATGTTTTAAAGTGAACGTATTGTGATTTAATCCTTTTATATTTAATATAATTACTGGCAACTATGCCTCTTGTTTTCATCTATCCCAACTAAGCTCAGCACTTCCTGCTATAAGTGCTGCTGTCAGAGAACAAAGTTCTACAAAGAAAAGGAGGCTGAAAGTAGAACAATAACACCAGCTGCATTGTGCCTTTGGTCACATGATCCAATAGATCCTTGATGAATGTCTTTAGAACAATGCTGATCCCCCAATGTAGTTGATATTCTATAACAAGGAAAGAAGAAGAGGGTTGAATTATCAGCTGCTGTAAACTCTCTGCAAAACCTCCTTTTCTCCTTTCTACTCTGCCCCACACCCACTTGGTAATGCTGAGTAGAGCAGCTGAATCACTGTCGAATAACTTTAGCACACCATTTTGGTTTCTGTAGGAAGAATGGCAGTTGGACCCTTTTAACACTTACCACAGTGGCTTCTGCAAGACAATTTGCAGTGTAGATAAAGCAGAATTAAGCTCTGGGATTTTACTGTGCACTGCATTGCTTTCAATCTTAAATGCAGTGGGTACTGGAATAAGTGTGTAGGTTTTAAACACAACAACCACTGCACTGCATATTTCAGTCTTTCTGATCAGATAGGTAGGGCCCTACCAATTTCACGGCCGTGAAAAATGTGCTGCGGACCATGAAATAAGCCCTCCCCCATGAAATCTGATCTTCCCCCTTGTTGCTCGGAACGCCCCAGCCAGGGGGCGCCTAGCTGCAAGTCCCTGTTGGGATGGGGAGGGACAGGACTTGTCCTTGCCTTGCATGGCATCAGGGTGGGGAGGGGAGGGGAGAGATCAGACTCACTTTTGGGTACCTCTTGGTATGGGACCACCATAGTTACAACACCATGAAATTTCAGACGTAAACAGATGCAAACATGAAATTGACCAATTAAAAAACTCCATGGCTATGAAAATTGGTCAAAATGGACCCTGAGTTTGGTAGGGCCTTACAGATAGGCCACAGATAAGTGAGAATGATTTAGTGAATGAAACCACTAGTTGTAGTGAATAAATGAGTTGGTGTCACAATCCAAACAGTGACACTTCCAAGAAAAATTGAAGTAGTCCTCCAATCACTGTCTATCTGTAAGCCTAATCTAGTTTCACATTGTGACTGTGTGGTGTTTGAAAATAGAATGGTTCCTGTGATTTGTTAAACTACTCTGCTATATGCAGACATGGAAATATTAAATCTGAGCAAGTATATAAATAAGATTTGCTGATATTCATGCTCCATTGCCACTGAAATATTTGTGCGCTTTGTATGTGCTGATTTATGATGGGCTGTGAAATAACAAGTCAAGCAGCACCTTATAATACACATTTATTTGCGTTATTCAGATATTATCACACACTCTTATTTCAACCAAATACTTAGGTTCATAAATATTTTATTCTTAAATAATAAGAGGAGCATAAAATTGTTGGTGAAATGCCCTTAAACCATTAAAGTAGACAGCTTGTTTAAAAGCCACTTATTTTTCCCAAGTATGTGATTGTGTCTAATTTAGCACTTGGGATTGTTACTAATTGTCACAATATTTCCAATAATACAAGTAATGGGACCTGTTGGTTATATCAGGACAAAATTGGTAGTAAGTTGACTATTGATCAGTATGACAAAGTGGTGGGACATTAACAATAAAATGCAAACTAATTGCTGTACTAAATACTGTTTAGGACTTTTAAAAATAACTTAGAGAAATTCACAGAATTACTGCATTGTGTTCTACCAGCTAAAAATCTAAATAGCTTAAAAGAACTGTCTGCATTATCTTCAGAAAATGAGGTTGTCTCTAATGTATACAGTCCAACTTTTTAATAAATATTTCATAAGATCTACAGCAATTTTGAATACTGGGAGGCTTAGTCATCTTGGCTCCATCAATTTACAATCATTGATAGATGAAGGAACTAAACTTCATACAGGTCTGAATCAGTTCTCACTGTACAAAGGAATACTTATGACAATGATTTAGAATTGTGACACTGATGTGGTGTTCCAGAAAAAAGTATAGGAACACCCACTGAGAGGCGAGAGCTAAATTGATATTAACTCAGTTCTAATACTTTCTGTTCTGGCGGAATGAAAAACCTAATTCCATATTTATTTTGGTTTTACCTCTTTCAGGCCTTTGTAATGCCAATTAACCCTAGCTCAAGAAATGATATCTTCTACTCTCCTAAATAATCCCAAGAGTCAGTGTTCTCTCTTCATTCTGAAAACTATCCAAATTTGCTCAGTTTTCAGAACTCTTCTTGTTATAAATGTTCCTTTGAGTTTATTTCAAAATAAGTTAATATATTAAGACTCTCTATTATATTATGTTGCTACATGTTAGATTTATTTGATGTCTGTCCTTTTCAGTTTAACCGAAGGAATATCTGGCTTTTTTGTATGTGTGTCCCCACCAGTAGAGGCTCCAAAGTGTACAAAAACCTGCTAGACAAAATGCGTTAGCTATGAATTTTGATTTAATAAATGTGCATTCTAGGGATGATTCTTAGATTTCATGAATACACTCAATATTTTTTCAAACAACTCATGCTTCATTTTGTCAAGAATTTCAATCAATGCCAACTGACCAGTTATCATACTGTAAGTATCCTTTTGTTTAATGAACATTCATAAAGAATATGTTCAGTCTTGTCCTATATAAATGTCACCTGTGTACCACTGACAATGTATTTAATATTAAATATAGGGTGCAAATATGGTTTATATTTGCCATGGAGTAGACTGTGGATCCCTCCCCTTCCCCACCCCCCAAGAAAGTTCTGGGTAACACTTAAGCCAAAGAGACTGTGCCAAATTCTTCATTGAATCCAGAGGTGCAATTGTATTGATGCCTCAACGGGCACTCATTAAATGAAGACACAATCTGGACCATTGTTGTCATTGTCATCTTCAGTAACTTGCACCACTACTTGATGTCTAGCACATCACTTACAGTAGATTTTTCTTTAGATCATTGAACAAGATTTTTTCACCATTTAAGTGTCCATCTATATTCTTACAATGGCACATAAACAAAGGGAAAGAGAAATACTTAATTCCATCATGGGACTTAATAAGAGGGTCATGTTAGTGGCCTTTTCATCTTTAATCTCTGTACACTAGTTTATGTATTCTTTTCAGATAAAGAATAGGTATCACAAAAATAAGAGAGATGCCTAATGGTTCAGAAATACTTTGGTCTTCTATCTTAAACCTCCTGTTTTTATTTATGTTGGGAGGAAGTGGATAGTACTACTCACACTAACCACTTGCATATTGTATGTAAGACTTTGGGACATGGTGGCATGTTTAATCATTTACAGTGGCTTCCTTGATTTAGAACATACTACTACTCCATGGGGATGGAGCATGCTCCAATAGATAGAAAACTGGACTGGGAGTCAAGAAGCCTGTGTTCTGTTCTCAGCTCCACCACCGACCTTCTGTATCACCTTGGGCAAGTCATTATACATTTGTCACACTGTACTGATCACTTTCATGCTTGCTCATGATTGTTTACTCACAATTTCTGTAATATAACTGTTTGATTACATTTATATCAGTAAATTAATCATCTCATCACAAAACTCCTCCTTTCTTTTCTTCTTCCTTCTCCACTTTTTTTATTGACAGTGGAGAGAGTAAGTAGCCTCTGCCTCAAGGAGTATACGATTTCTATTAAACAAGGAATGGAGATAGGGATCTTTATTGGGTCCCTATATGTATTGATCATGTGTTCCATAATTTCTGGATACATCATATGGTGTGGCAGTGATAGGTGCCATACAAGAAGCTTAAGATAGATAATACAAATATGGTCTCACGTGGCAGATTGCAAGATCAGTGGGGCCATAATTAATATCCTCCAAGATAGATATGTGTTTAAAAGGCTAAAAATGAAAGTAGGCATGGGGAAGAAAGAGGGAGAGGGCATTACCATTTAGTTAAAATATAGAAAACTACACACTTGGGAGCCAGGAACCTGTACTGGAGAAAAACCAATGTTGTTTTGCGCTGTAGGTAGGTGAGTGAGGTCATGATGTGGACCTTTTTTTTAAAAAATATAAAGAACTCACTGGGATGGCTACTTGGTGAATAGCACTGTGTTTACATGGTGAATTTTATATCTCAGTCTTTCATAGGTAGAGGTGTCTCAAACAATATGAATAACATTTGAAGTACATTTTTTTTATGCATTGACTTATGTTTAAGTTATGTGAAAGGATAAAAGTGCAGTTTTTATTAAGATAGGTAAGGCGAAATCATATATTAGGCTTTGTTAGCAGGGTTGCTGCATGCCTATGCCATATAATATAGAACATAAATGGGTTTAAGGCTAACTGTTACCTACTTTATTTTTTTGTTTAAGCAGCAGTATTGTAGCTAGCCTGTCAGGTGCTGCTGTGCTGAATGGAATTCGATGTTAGACTCATCAGGGAGCCTCTTGCACTGTATAATGTACAGAACAGGAATTTTTCACATCAGCAGTCTATCCATACCAAACACAAAAAAGAGAGAACAAATATTGTGGACTAGAATCTAGTAGGGGAGGGAAAGAAGGAATAGGAAGGAGTAAGTATGAAATCGCATATGAAAGTATTTTTGAGGAGTGTAGTGAAGAGATACTGCTGTGATGTAGACTATCCAGCATAAGCATTTCATTTTAGGGCCAAATCACCCTTCACAACAGAAACAAATATTAAAAAGTCTGAAATGGATGGCATGTCTGCTCCCTAGCAGAATTACAGCTGGGTGAGTTTTCATCAGTTACCCTCACATTTTTTGTAACGTATGGGCACTAAAGATGGGAGAGTAATAAAGCGGATGAAACATTTGAGTATACAGATGTGGACAAGACAGCAAAATGAGGACAGACACATGCATGAAATTAAGGGATGGGCCACGACTCTTATTAAACACTGGTGAGGAGTGCTAACTGCCCATCTCCCATACTCCTATAGCAGACATTTAACTGGTTCCAATACGGGGGTTATAGAGCTCCTTGTCACATAACCCCTAACTTGGGATAGGCTTTCTTCAGCCTATGCCCGGGACTCAGCTCTGAGTTTTAGCATCTTCCTCCTGTGAGGGGGCAGAGGATGCAGAAGGGTGGGAACCTCATCCTATGAGGGCCACAAGCTCTCATCCTATCCCATGACCCCAAGGCTCATCCCAGGTCTTTTACCTCTGGGTCCCATTCATTTTATTCTCTTAAACACACTGGAAACCAGTTGCAACCTGTGATGAATAAACAGCTCAAGCCAAGTACCCCAGTCAGGTACTAAATGCATTCCTACTTAACCCACTGTGGCTTGAAGGTGGTGTGGCTTGAAGTCACAAAACTCCCTGGTCTTCTGCCAATTGGCTAATGGGAGAAGTTCCTTCTTGACAGCTAGACCTGCAGCATCTGTCAGGCTGGATTCCCATTCCTAGTTTGGGGTGGGTAAGGTCGGGCTTCTGGAACGGAGCCATAAGAGACTCCTCCCCACTCCATGTTAAATGCTGGGAGCTGGGGAATGCTTACCAGTCAGTGCACTCCTCCCTCAGCTGGCCCCTGGGAGTCAGAGACTCCTGGGGAAAGGAGCTAATTAGTGTCCCTTTAGCAAGTGTCTCCCTCCCTTGCTGCTGGGATTGTTTCCAGTCACTGCTGGCTTCATCAAGTTCCCCCACTCATTGAGGCAAGTTCCATATGTGCTATCTAGTAACATGACCTGACTGTAATCTCAATAAGGAAAGTCAAACTTTAAAAAATATAATACTCTACTGAAATGTTCGAATATTGCTATCAATTTATTGTCACCTGTAAAGTTTCAGATCCTTAAAATAGACTACTATAGTATTTCTTAGTATGGGCAGGTATCTATTGAGAATTTACCGAGAAATGGCCCAGTGACCTAGCAATTACTCTTTAGCTTTTACTTTTGCTGACTGACTTTAAGATATTACTATGATATTTAGACTTATTTCCAGAGTCATAATGGTTGTCTGAACCTTAGCTGAACTATTTGAACCTCCCTAACAATGCAAAATTGAGTTTAAAAAAAATTGACAGTTTTTTATTTTGTCGTCTTTCACTCAGGATGGAAATAGGAAAAGTGAGTTCACATGAAATAATAAAAAGGGAGGGGGAAGGAGAGGAAATGGCAATCTATATATTTTAAAAAAATCTTTAACAGTTGGAGGAATTTCAAGTCAGTTGTTCTATCTGTACTGGTTGAATCAGTCCTAATACATATCCTATGCTTTCTTATATACATCATTCGTAAAGAATAGCTAGTTAGAATAGATCATAGCAATATGGGCTATTATCTTGTAGTAAGATCTGTGCAGGGATCCATGTGAACATATCTTGTTGCAGGATCAAGGCCACAGAGCTGAATTTATTTCAATAAATCATAAATTGCATATAGAACAAATGCCTGATATTCTTTAAAAGTGTTGCTTATTTGACAGTTATTTGTAGTCCAAAAAAACCTTGGAATTCATTTTGAGTCCAATATGACAAGAAACAAATCCCTTATGTTTGGTATTTTGAGTGATAGTACATTGTGGAGTAGCCGTATGAGTTTGTCTTCTGTAAGATTTGTGACATGCAAGTGAAATGGAAGCTGTCTGTGCCCAAACTTTAAAAAGTGAAGCTCATCAAGCCTATTTATTCAGATTTTGATGTTGCAGACCAGTCATTTTCAATTTGTCCAACTTTCCTTAAAACATTATATGCAGTGTTGTCATTTTTATCGATATGACAGATATGTGGTTGTTATAGGATTTCATCGTGAGCATCTTCTGAAGTCCTATGAATGTGTGTACTGATAACAATCTTGGGATTCCTGCCACAAGAGTTGGCAATCAGGTGACTGCTCTAAAAGCTTTTACTTTGGTTTTGAACATTAAGGGCCCTATATTAAGTTGGATAGCAGTACTGTATTTTGGCAAATAGACTGGAGTTTAGCCATTAGGCACAGTACCTCTTCCAGTTCTGTTGAATTCCCAGGTATGTTTAATATAGCTTGCCCTATTGATTTTATAATGGTTAGTTACGGAAATATGTATCTCTTCTTTTGTGGAAAAATATATTTCTTACATGTGAAATATGGTTCTACCATCTACAGCAGCTATATCAGTGTTATCAATAGAGTAATATGCATATGGACTACAATCATGTCTAAATGAAATAAAATTATATCTTAATACATATGATGTTTTATTAGCATTGATAAATGAACCACAAATGTGTCGTACCATAAACTAACTTTGTCTTACTGGCTTGCAATGAGCTCATTAGTAAAGTAAAATAATTACAGAGTGAATTGATATTACACATGTGAAAAACAGACAAATCAATGAAAGACTCCAATCTTTCAGAATATAGACAGATTTTTCTTTACATATAACAAATCTGTTTGATTCGCACCAATCTATTCCTCATTAGCAGGTATGCATTAAATCTGAGAAATGAAAAATATACTTAAGCGAAATGCTGATAAGGAGTTAAACTGGTTGGTGCATATATGGTAGCTGTACAGAAATAAATCTTAGCTCTTTTTAGTAAGCTTATTTTTACATGCACATTACTTTAGTAATGTGGTAAGTGTGAAAAATTGATTATGGGAATAGTATAAATATTTTGAGTAATATAATATAGTGTTTGTGTATTGGCTGTATACTATCAGTTAAAATTCTGGATAAGGGAAAAAAAGAAAAGAAAAGACACTATAAATTTTTTACTTAAGTGGCATTTGCTAGACAGAATCAATTAAAAATTGACTTCAAGCTCTGTTTCAGACATAGTTTAATTCATGTCTGAGTGCTTTAAAACCCCACTGACCAGTTTATAAATAATTAAAACACTTAGACCTCAGGTATGCCACAAAGTATCTACCATGATATCCATTTGACAGTTCACGGTTGTATTGACAGGGTGGAATACTTTGAGAAGGGTAAATATCAAATGGAATCCCATCAGTTGTGCTGCTATATAATGGAAAAATGAAACTTTGCTAATATAACTTTGTTTATATATGTAAGATAACATTGGCCAATCACCACTAATTGGTTTGCTTACTGTGAGGTATGATACTGAATCAAGTGTGTCATAGGACATAAAATGTCATAGATATTACTTTTGGACTATTCATAATTAACATTAACACTGGCTTGGATTCATCACCTGAAATAAATATAATTATAGGTTGATAGCTGTAATCCTTGCTCGCTATGCCATTTTACAATAAGGAAAAATAAAATAATTGTCTGAAAGAAAAGGAGAATCATCATATTGTGTCCAGTTCAGAATTTCTGTTTAACAATGAATATCCTAGAATCACAGAAATGTATGGCTGGAAGGGACCTCAGGAGGGCACCCAGTCCATCTCCCCATAAGGAGGTGGCAACAAGTATACTATCCCTGATGGGTGTCTGTCTAATCTTTTCTTAAAAATCTCCAAGGATGGGGGTTACCTCCCTGGGTAACCTATTCCTATACTTACCTATCCTTACAGTGACGTAAGCACTGTGGCTTGAAATCTTAGTGAGTAAAGAGACTTCTGTTATCCCCTGTTGGTGAAATGAGAAGATTGACTGACTAGAGCTGCTTGAGAACTGCAGATGGAAGGGGCTTCAGTCCGGAGGGAACTCTGCCAGCATCTGTTGGAGTGCAAAGGGGATTGATGGAATGGCTCAGGCAATTGACAGTTTGAGGCACTTTTGTTAAAAGAGAGTTGAATTTTTGAGTTTGGGGCAATAAAATGCTGTTGACCGTTGTTGGGAAATACAAAGGCAAGACACTGACATGGAATATGCCCGGGATCGCCCTGACAGAGATTGCTGTGAGCACAATTGGATAAAGGAGTCTGGACAGAGCTAAGAGGGGAAAGAGGTTCATATCTTCTAGGGCGTCTCTGGAGGTGAAGTCTCAGTTCAGAGTCTTTGGTGCCACTGAGTTCACTCTAAAACAGTGGTTCCCAAACTTGTTCTGCTGCTTGTGTAGGGAAAGCCCCTGGCGGGCTGGGCTGGGTTGTTTACCTGCCGCGTCCACAGGTTTAGCCGATCGCAGCTCCCACTGGCCATGGATCGCTGCTCCAGGCCAGTGGGAGCCGCTGGAAGCGGTGAGGGCCATGGGACATACTGGCTGCCGCTTCCAGTAGCTCCCATTGGCCCGGAGCCGTGAACCGCGGCCAGTGGGAGCTGCGATCGGCTGAACCTGCAGACGCAGCAGGTAAACAAACTGGCCCAGCCTGCCAGGGGTTTTCCCTGCACAAGCGGCAGAACAAGTTTGGGAACCACTGCTCTAAAGAGCTGAGACTACTGCAAAGCAGCAAATACCACCATTCTGCACTATCTTTGAGGCAATCGACAGCACAGAGGAGCAGTGACAGATGGCACAGAATGGCAGTGGCTGATGCAGAGCTAGACAGCCTAGGCTGAAGCCACACAGAAAGCAGCAGCTTACCTAAGGGACTCTGCAATAGGCCACCCTACCCAGCAATTAAATGTGGCCAGTCACCATCCTTGGCCTTCTCCAATGCACAACAGCTAATTGTGAGCTGGGACGAGGGAAGTGACTAGAATGCACCAGCCACTCACAATTTCAGGAGTAATGAGGCTGGGACTATTGTTAAGTCTCCATGTGGGGTGGAAGTCTTGTATAAAACTTGTGAATTGATTAATCACTGTTTTTTTCCAAATTCATTGTCTTGTCCCCACTTTCTGCCTCTCTTAGTTTTAACCCCTGGATTCAGTGCTTGTAAGTGGGGAAGTATTGCCTATCAAGGGTGCTCAGGAGAGTATATAGGTTTTCCCAGGTTTCTGGATGGGAGCTTGAGCCAGTGTCTTTAGAAGAACCCCTAGAAAATTGAACCCATCTCTTTTTGCTGCCAGCACCTGTCAGAAATGTTAGTTATAAAGGTTTTCCTAATATTTAACCTAAATCTCCCTTTCTGAAAATTAAGCCCATTAGTACTTTTCCCACCCTCAGTGGACCTGGACAACAGTTGATCACTGTTGTTTTCCATAATAGCCCTTAACATATTTGGTCTGAAGACTAGTATGGGGTCTCCCTTCAGTCTTATTTTCTCAAGACTAACATGCCCAGTTATTTTTTTCTCTCATAAATCAGGTTTTCTAAACCTTGTATCATTGTTGCTCTCCTCTGAATTCTCCCTGATTTGTCCACATATTCCTTAAAGTGTGGCACCCAAAATTGGACAAGTACTACAGTGGAGGCCTCACCTGGGCCTATTAGAGTGGATTAATTACCTCGAGTGATGTGTTACATAGACACTCTTCTTGGTTTATGTTCAAACTGTGCTTCTCAGTAACCTCCAGATCCTTCTCAGTGGTACCACCACTTAGCCAGTCTGATTTTTCCCTTCCTGATTGTAGTACTTTACACGTATCTTGCTTGAATTTCATCGTGTTGATTTCAGACTAAATCTCCTATTCACTAAGGTTCTTTTTAATGCCAATCTTTTCTTTCAAAGTATGTGCAACTGCACCCAGCGTCATGCCATCCCACATCTTATTAGTGTACCCTCCACTCCATTAACCAAGTGTTAATGAAAATATTTAATACCAGATCCAAGACAACACCTCTCAGGGGTTCCTATTATATATATTCTCCCAGTTTGTCAATGAACTATTAATCACTACTCTTTGAGTAAATTTTTTTTTCAAACTGTTGTGCACCCACTTTATAGTAATTTCATGACCACATTTGTCTTCTTCAGAGTACTTTAGCAGAAAACTTTGGAGTGTCGGAATAATGTAAAACAGATTACAGATACCTCTTATTCCAAAAGCTATCCTTTGGGAATGATTAAAAAAGTTGTGTGTGATATTAAGGACGAGTTCATGGATGCATATGGGGAGGAGTGTGCAAGAGTAGGCAATAAATCAGGAGAGATTAACATTAAACTGAGTTCTGGGAAAGGTACTAAATATATAATATAAAAACATTGGTGTCATATAGTTCCACATTTGACCATCCAAGGTTTGGCTATATTAATCCCTAGAAGAATGGTGGTGTAAACAAAGTTCATTATGTCATCTACTTCTTTCCCTCTATTCAGGTCTAATCTCTCTGATTTTAAATCAGGTCACGTAGTCCTCCCCTTGCCATTGTGTCATTGCTTTCTATGGTATCTTCTCAAGAGCTAGGTTCCATTTAGTTTTCAGTTGGTGGCCCATCCTCCATGCTCACCCAGAAGAGTAAGGTGCTCCTGTGAGGTGGAGTTGTGGATTGGGTACAGTCTTCATTCTGTCCCCACAGCACTCTGAGCACTCTGCTCCAGGGAGAGACATCCTATGCCATCCCTGGAGCAGAGGAATACCAAGAGTCAAACTGCGATTCTAGGTCACATCCTGCTTCCTGGGCTGCTCTCAGCATGTCATAATGCATGGAACACTTGTGGCAAACACTTCCTTACATGGAACTTTGGCAAAGCCACAACTGAGTAGGATGTTTTTCTCCAATATGTAGCATAAAATTACCTTTTCTTTATTTCATTCCGTTACTCCTACTTTGCCTTCCATTTCCCTTCTGCTGCTGTTTGCAGGCCAAGTGCATTTCATGAAAAATACTATTCTCGAGCAGAATATGTGCAAGTACTAGGAAAAAATATTTCAGTTTACAAAAGAGGAATAAGGGAATGATTCCATAAACAGCAACTGTAACACCATCACTACCACAAACTGTTAGTGCTCCATTTATGAGAGCAATTAAACATATGGATAGCTTAGGTTTTGTCGTCAGCCCAGAATGGGACAGCACTATCAAGGCAGATTCAGTCTAAATCTGTAACGGTAAAATTGGTCTAAGATGTAACCCTTTAATATGCTTGGAAATGAGAACTTGTCTGAGTGTTG
Organism: Chelonoidis abingdonii; assembly: GCF_003597395.2. NCBI lineage: Eukaryota > Metazoa > Chordata > Testudines > Testudinidae > Chelonoidis > Chelonoidis abingdonii. The sequence continues at coordinate 26,506,021 of NC_133787.1, forward strand.
CTAGGTTTAGTAACATTTGCTGATGAAAGAATGCCAGTTAGTGCTGTTAGTAGAATTATCACTTACTAATAGACCTGCTCTATGAAAGACAGTAAATGCCTCAAATTTTATGAAAAATAAAAGGCAGCACTATACTTCTGATTGAATTACCCCTTGGAGGATGAAGCAGAAAAGGAAGGGAATAATTATGTTTACATGATTGGAACAAATTCTTCATCAATTGCATACACGGTAAATGTTGAATGGAGAGATTCCACTAAAAATATTGAGTGCCCAAAGTTAATAAATGTACAGTATTAACAGAAATCAGCATTTGGTCCCTAACAAGAGTTCTGTCCTTCCTTATGCCAATGCAACCAATTTGATTTCAGAATTTGGGTTGTTAAATACTGATAGCCAACATGAATTTTTAAAAAGAAAGCGTTGTCTTTGAGGAAGGGCATAACAGAACATCTTCTGTATGCTAATGGTTAGTAATTTATATCTTAAGGTATAAGTAAATAAATAGAAAGCCTTTTCCACTCATTAACTGATTTCTTAATGCACTTTTTTTTAGTTAAAGGTCTTGTGCTTTTAAATGCTAGTACCTCATCTTGGCACTATTTTTGAAAAAGGCAAGGATCACCTTGGATTAGCATATTTAATTATCATATTTCTGTTTACTCCTTGCTCCTCTTGCTATAATCATATTTAGCAACTTTAGTAACTGAGGATCAGATTGTGTCAGAGAATATCTACGGGGGTGGATCCCATAAAAATTTGCTGCTGGCTGAAGTAGAAAATTAGAATAATCAACAATAAGACTGTCAAACACTGGCATACCCATAGAGCCGTGGATTCAGTGGGTATTCTGTTATGATCATCATCCTTTGCAATAAATCTAGGGCATAATGCCTTTCAGGAGCAGTATTTTCCAATCAGCAACATTGAAGTATAACATATAAAAGATAATTTTGTGTTTGTTTGGTGCTGTACCCCTAGAATTTCAGATCTGTAAAGGCCGTGTTCAGTATAATAGTTAATAAATTCTCTGGTTGGTAGACAAATGTGTTCAATTATCTCAATTACTTTTCAGCTAATTTTATTCTTTTCTTGCCATTCATCAAGGTCTCATTTGAATAAAAGATCATTCTGCTCAAATTCACTGCTCTCCCAGATACATATTTGAAAGCAGCGATGAACATACATTATGTATCAATATGAATAGGAACCATAGAGAGGCCAACTGGGTAGCAAAAATCAAAACCAAAAACCACATAAGTGGTTCATTAGATGACCAGATAATTTGTCAGAGGAATTCAGTAGATGTGACCAGAATAGAAAGTCAACCTTTAATAAAAAGAGAGCCTACTTCAGTGCTTCCCTTTCTGATTTTCATAGCATTATCACAAGAATCTATAAGATAATGAAATGCTTCTGGTTTCAACTAGCTTAATAATGTTGGAATCAACAATGCCATAATATAGTGAACTAGTTGAAATGGTGTATCGGCGTTTTAACCACTATGCACAGAATTACTTGTAAGAACATAACAAACCTATTTAATCATAATTATAGGCCAGGTCTTCATTTTTTTTTTTATATTTACATGTCAAAAATGACTTTGCTCTGTGAATTTGTACAGGTGGAATGTCTCTTTTTACTGTCAGCTTTTTTTTTTAGTAGCAGGTTGCTCAAATTTCTGGAACTTTGTTTTCAGAATTGTCAAGTGTTTTGCACTTCTGAGTCATCAGTTGTAACAGAGTCAAGAACTCAGTTTTGTCTGTGCAATGAATTAAGATGATTCATGGAAGCAAGGTGTTAATATTTTGTCTACATAGTGGAAGAATCATTGGGAATCTAGCTCAGTTGATATGAAAAGTTAGTCACAACATAAAATCGATGCATTCAAAGACCTTTTACATTTGCTGCAATTTGTAACTACTTATATAGTTACAATTATAATTCTGTAACTAATGCATGGGCAATAGATTAGATTTGAGTTGTAGGTTTAAGTGGTAAATTATAAGTAGGATTACACCACAAGGAAATAGAACTAATAAATAGATATCATTGATGAGTATGTATTAAATAGATATAAGTAAAGTAAGGCTGGAATGCAAGGTTTACAGGTTTTAGGTCTGTAAAATATGTAGTTTGGCCATAGAAGGCCTCCGGCCTGAACAAGGTTGGCATGACTAGTTGACCGAGAGATAATCCTGTACCAGTAAAGTGTAAAATTACAGTAAAAGATATGTTAAGTGATGATGTTTGGGAAACTGTGCAACAGTAGACTGGAAAATATGCTGCAATGTACCAGTTCATACCACAAAATGCCTTATAGTAATATTCTGAGGGATTCTGTAATAAACTCAAGTTGCTATGGTAACTTATTAACATAGATGTTACTGAGAATATGGGAAACTAAGGCAGCCTATGAGAAATGGAGGACCCTAAAATTCATGGGGCGTGCAAGTGCAATTAAGGAAAAAGGGGCTAACACACCAATGCGTATGGGTGAGTCTTAGTAGGCATAAGTGTAACACAGGATAAAAGGTGTTGGCCAGCCTCTGTGCTGGGGAGAACACATGGGGACATGTCAGGATGACAACCATGGATGATGATAATGACAAAGGTAATGACTAACACTCAAATCCCTCAGCAGTAGATATGAAATGTGAGCTGTAAAATGATGCCCATCATAGGGCTAAACACTTTATGCGCGCTCGCGGTCTCTCTCTGCTATTGTATTTTTGTGTTTGTGGGGTTGTTTATCTACATAGTGAATGTATAAATTAAGTGACCTGTGATAAATTGCAGCTGTTTCTCATGTGCTTCTGGGGTTTCTCATTTTTCAAGACACTGATGATGATAATACTGAGGTTTGTAGTCCATGGGAGATTGAACTTTTGTTGACCACTATTGTCTAAAAGTTTATCAAGAATCAATATGCCAATTCATCAGTAAGACTACAGATTGGCAATGTTTTCTTGCCTGAACTTTGCTAAGGGCTTGTCTACGCATGGAGTTATTGCATATATATGTATGTGGGTGTGTGCATAATATTGCATGGAATAAGTTAAAGAGGAACACGACGCTCTTACTGTGTCCACACATGGAGTTATTCAGGAATAGCCATTGTGCTTTAAATTCATACCCTAACTCAATTCAAATTAAGTTTGACGTGTAGACAAGTCTGAAAGGAATCCCTTTTCCTCCCCAAATCCTATTATCTAGTTCACAAAACCTTAGTCAGTTGTTGTTTGTTCATTCATTCTAAAGTCATTTAATTCAGAAAATAATTAATTAGCCATTTATAATGACAGAGCTGAAATATTGAGAATTTTTTTTAAAAAAGAAACCACTAGCATTGCTCTTTCCCCAAACATAGGCATCGTAGTTTTTTGCATTTAATAGGAAATCTGTAAGCTAGTGAGCTCAGTCCTATGTTCTATAGTCCAAGAACCAGATTTTCAAACTCAGGTCTTATTTAGGAAAACGGCCAGATCTTCAAAAGTGTTCAGCAGTCAACAGCTCCCACTGTTCTCAGTAGGAAGTGTTGGGTGCTGAGCATTTCATTTAGGCTCATAAATGGGAGCTAATATTTTTGAATATCTAGCTCTGTTTTTAGGGGCCTAACTGGCACCGGTAGGTTGCTGAGTTTTTGATGATTTTGGCTACAGTATCAGGTCTGGTAAAGCAATGACTACCTTCTAGAGGTTGCTGCTATAATTGATATAGTTGAAATGCAACAATCCCCTTAGAGTAGATGCAACTATACCAGGTGCCTTGTACTGGTATAGCTTAGTCCTGCAGGAGAAGGGGTCTAAGGCCTGGTCTAGTTAGACTGATGTAAGTCGCCTTGCATCGACCTGACTGTTCATGTGTCTACACTTAAATTTGTCTCCCACTGATGTAAGTGCCCTGTTACACCAACACAGTAACACCACCTCCCCAAGCAGCAGCATTGAGCCATGATTGATGTATTGAGGTTGATAAAGTGAGTGTAGACATGGACCCTAACAGTCCTCCAGCAGCTGTCCTGCAGTGCCTGACACGGACCACTCTGGTCACACTTGTGAACAATGCTGCTCAGGTTTCATGGAGACTGGAAGGCACCACTCCCCTTTAAAGCCCTGCGCATTTTAAAAATGCCGTTTCCTGATTTGTCCTGAGCACGCTTACCAATTTGTCATTTTTGTGCCCAACTGGGCGTGCCAGCTACACGCTCCAGACATGTTCTGGCTTAGAGTAGACAGGAGCTATGGATCCCCTGGGCCTGTGAGGATAAGAGGCTCTGTAGGCACAGCCATGGACCAGCCGTAGAAACATGCAGATTGCATGGGGGGGATGCAGGAGAAGGGGCATGGCAGGGACCAGCAGCACTGCTATATGGAAGTGAAGGAACTGCATGCATCAGGCGTATCAGAAGGCCCAGGAGGCAAACAGTCCATCTTGTGCCAAGCTGCAGATCTGCTGCTTTGACAAAGAGCTGCATGCCATGCTTCATGGAGATGGTGGATACATCTTAGATTGAGTCACAAGCCCCTGGTTTGAATGGGGGAGGAGAAAGTGGAGATGGGAGACGTGAGGGAGTCCAGCTGTGCTGCAAACCAGGACTTGTATGAGACTCCACCGCAGTCCAGTTAGTCCTGGCAACCAAGCACAGGTGAGCCCAATGCAGGGGAAGAAACCTTGGGTGAGTATGTAATTGCATTCTCCTTACAATGATGTACTGGTGATGTCCCCAGCTTAACAGGACACAGCTATTGACTTTTCATTTATTTACTCTTACTAGAAGAGCAGGAAGTACAACAAAGAGGTACAGTTATCTGCTTTTCATTCCCCTATAGAGTTGGGGGGGGCATGCAGAGGAGTTTGTTCATGTACAGTGTGATGTCCCTTGAATCCTCCTGGCATGTAGGGATCACAGCCTTATTTCTCCCTCCACAGTAGGACATTGCTCCATGCCAGTTGACACAAACTTCAGCAGGCACCGCTGCAGTACACAGGCTTAGCAACATATGGGCCTGGGCAGCTTCAGGATACCAGCAGCAGCTGTGCCCTGGTTAACCTCAGGAGTGAGATACCAGCTAACATAGCCACGTCCAGTGGAAAATCATGCCAGTATTCAGTGTCATTGCCCGATACTCATAATGTCATGCAACCAAGCAATTCCCTCCTCATTCTCCTCACCCCCCCAACCATGGCTGGCACTGGGAGGGGGTACCATGCACAAGCACTCCAAAGCAGAAGTGTCACTAAGCATGTCTTGCTTAAAACTGTAGGGGAGTAAGTGAAGAGAGTTCTGAATCTTAACTCCCACTTTCAGTTGTGACTGTACTGACAGGAGTAAGTCTGCGTTTTGTCTGCAGCTGCTGCACTAGCAGTCTTAAGGGGTTCCCCCTCCACACCTAAGTAATGTGCCTGTGCCACGTTCAATGAGATTCTGCAAGCCAGTGCTGCATCAGATTGTGAACAAAGAACTTGGAGGGTGGACACTGTAGACAGCCTGGAGAAGCAAAAAGAAGACAGGAGAAAGGTCCATTAGTCCTAGCAGGAAAAGAAAAGGGAGATGCACCAGAACATAATGGAGCTTCTCCAGCAGCAACCACAGATACTGTAGACTCTTGTGGACATACAAGCTCAACAGGCCTGGGCTTAATCCCCTTTTCAGTCTATGAAGAACTCCATTACATCAGAGCCCTACACCTTCCCCTAACATTTCACGTGGCATCAGGGGCTGCATTCCTACCCCTGCCACTTCACCCCAGGGAACACTAAGGACAAGCACAGCTTCACATACACTGACCTGTGAAAGCCACAGTTGCTGTATGTGTAGGTAAAATGGATGTGATTGTTCTTTCACTTTAAGTTCTTAATTTATTAAGTTCTGAAAGCACTGACTGACCTGTTGCCGTAAATGTGACTCAACTCCTAGGATCAGTGACACAGAATGTAATAATCATAAATGTACAGCAGGCACCACAACATTGCACACATGGACAGTGTTATATTCATAGATATACACCAAGCATCACACAGTGCCTAACAGACCCAACACAGCAGGGCCAGGTAGAGCAGACGACACCACAATGCATTACTGTGGCTCTCTGTTAAAGTGCTCTTTCAAAGTCTCCCTGAGCTAGGTAGCTCTGAGTTAAGCTCCTTTGATAGCCTATGTGTCTGGCTTTTCAAACTCAGCAGACAGCCACTCCACCTTTTGCCCTCCACCCTGGTGGCAGCTTTTCCCCTTAACTTCACAGATATTATGCAGGACACAGCAGGCAGCTGTAACCATTGAGATTTTTTTTCACTGAGATCCAATCTTGTGAGTAAACAATGCCAGTCTCCCTTCAATCTACCAAAAGCACATTCAGCTATCATTCCACACCTGCTGAGCTGGTAGTTGATTCTTTCCTTTGTGCTTCTGAAATGGCTGGTATACAGCTTCATGAGCCAAGGGAGTAGGCTGGGTCCCCCAGGATCACTATTAGTATATCAATATTGCCTATGGTAATTCACCAGTCAGGAGAGAAAGTCCCAGCTTTCTCAACAGTCCTGTGTTCTTAAAGATGTGAGCACCATGCATCTTCCTTGACCAGCCAGCACTAATGTTGGTGCAGTGGCCCTGGTGATCCACCAATGCTTGCAGAACCATAGAAAAATAACACTTTCTGTTGATGTAATCTGTGCCAAAGTGGTCTGGTGCTAAAATAGCGATGTGTGTGACATCTATTGTTCCACCTCAGTTTGGGAACCCCATTACTGCAAATCTATTCTTTGCTTAGATACAGTCCTGGATAGCAGGAGACAATTAGTGGACCTGCATGCTTCAATGACAGCAGCCGCCACAGTGGATTTTACAACTCCAAAATGATTTCCCACTGACAGCATTGCCAGGGTCTACAGTGTGATCACATTGTTTTTTATCTTGGGCCCAGAAGCAGCACTCCACTATTTGCAGCTGTTCCTTGAACACTTTGAATTGGTTTTCACTATGTCCCACACCAATATGTCCTCCAAGCAATCATTGTGTTCCCGACTGATTAGGTTCCTCTTACAACTCTGCAATACTGGAGGATTGTGCATCCTGTGTTTGCAACACTTAGGAGAATAGCACAGAGCTGTGCAGGCTGTATCTTTCTGACAGAGAGGGTAAGAAGCAAGGAGGGGCAGGTGGGTTTGTGGGATTTTTTTAAAAAAGAAGAGAAAATTATGGGATGTAGATGACATCATGGGATAGAGACAGTTGCATGTTGGGAAGATGACCTTTTCTTCTCAGTCACCCTGTGTGACTCATTCCTGCCCCACTGTGCACTGGCATGACTTCCCAAAAGACAATGCACTGTAAACAGTGGCAAGTTGCACTCTGGGATAGCTACACATGGTGCACCACACTGTACATTGACACAAGCACTCCTGGTTTGTACATGCTGTGCCGACCCAAGGAGCCAACTATGTATGCACACAAGCAGAATACTAACTGCAGCGGTCTTAGACGGATGTAACTTGTCAACCAAAGTTTGTAGTGTAGACATGGCCTAAGCCCACTTATACCAGTACATCTGCATCCACACTAGAGGGGTGTACTGATATTAACTATATTGTTTAAAAAGTCATACCCCATACTTATGCCAGGACAAAAACTGTGTCGTCCAAGCCTTAGTGTGCCAAACACAATACTTAGCTATTGCAAAGCTCACAATAATTCTACTACTACTTGTTGTATAATGTGGTCCTCCTTTAGCTTTTCTGAAATGCATCCTTTCCTTTTCCCTGGATGAATTACACGAGTGCCTTAAAATTACCTTTTTTACCCATTGTAGGATACATATAACACCCATTAATGACTACAGGATACAAAAGGGTGACTAGTATCAATTCTTCCTGTTCCTTTTATACAGGTTGAGTAGAAAGTTAGAGAACAAGGGTCATTAATAGAGAACAAGGGTCATTTTAATTTTATTCACTTTTTTTAGCTTTTTAATTTTTATCCACTTGCACGGTCTATAGTTTTATTGCTCACTCTTTAGAACTTCTATAGAAATAGAGCTGAGGAACCAGACAAAAAAATTAGGATAATGTTGCTACACTTTGAAAGGTTTGGGCTTAATTCTAGATCTTAGTTTAGTTGCTCTATATTTATTCTGGGGTAACTGTGTAGAATCTTCCCCACACTCCCCCTCCCAGCCCCCGTTCCCTTCTTTTACTGAGCTCCTTCCTTCATTTTTGTAGTAGTGGGTTTGCTGATCACACACAGCTAGGTTGATACCCTTCCTCTCATTGAATGTCCTATTACTCTACAAGCAGCCCTAGTCACTTCACTGGGACTACCTGTGGAATCAGGTGCTACTCAGAGTGAGTGAAGGTGGCAGAACCTGGTCATTAGATAGAATTTAAATGGAGATCAAATGAGCAAAAATAGAAGGCTGCCTTTTCCCCCTCTCATGTTTATCCAGCTGACCTGAGCCTAAATGTGACTTTTCAGCTACCCATGAAACTGATGAAAAGTGAAATGTCATCATTTTATGTGTGAACATTTTTGCACACCTTCACTGTGGGAATTTTTCCTAATGCTTTTTACATTAGCACTTATGACAGGAGCTTTGCTTCCAGCAGCTTCAACTGGTTGAATTAATAATAAAAAAAAATAATTTTAAAAAAATATAATCCTCTCTGCCATCTGAACCTTCCATGCCCAGGATGCAGATTGTGTGTACAAACAAATAATGGTGGGCATACATAATGTTTGATGTTGAATCTCTTTATCTAAAAATTTGATAAATATCTGAAGATTTATTTACTAGAGGGCAAAGGTATAATCACACACATGTGTGTCCATATGCTAGCAGTAATGATTCATTACCATTGATGAAAGGAGTACTACCAGTGTAAATTGGCAGTTGATAATTTGACATATGCAGACAGGCAATACATATGTAGAGTGTGACTTTTTTGCATACCAGATAAATAAGAGTAAGTGTAAATAAATTGGTAATTGTAATGTTATCCCAAAACAATGGATTTAGACTAACAACTTGTCTACCTCAAATAATTAACTTATCAAACTCTATAGAAAAAGTATGCTCGATTACAAGGATTAGTGTCTCAGTTGACAGTAGATCGAACATGAATCAAGGGGCTGAGAAAAAAGTGCTGTCTATGATTACAGCTGGATGGCTGGAGCCTAAATTCAGTTGGTATCCATAGTTTAGCTCCATAGAAGCCATTGGAAGGTACATAAATTTACACCATCTGACTCTGGGATCCTATTTCCCACCCTTGATGTTCCTTCACAGAGCAGTAAACTTGGGTAATTGGCACCTGAGTTAGCTTAGCTCCAGTGTGATCAGTCCTACTCAAGTAACTGTGTCATCACTGGTGCTGCACTCACCTGTCTGTTTCTAGGATGTCTGGGGGTATATCCTATGGTTCTTTGTGCTTCAGTAAGCTGAGTTGCTCTCTGTTTCTTTCCCAGTGAATTGTAGGAGAACTTGTTTGCTCTTGCGATCACAAGGGGGTTTTGTTGGAAGGTATTGGAAGGCTATCTGCACTCAAGTGATTTAGCTTGCATCCTCACTGCAAACTGGATGGGTTACCAGCCCAAGTGAAAGCATAATTCAAGTGTTGCCTAGACCTCCATCTGAGCCAGGGTTTAAGGCACTACCAAATTCAGGTGAGAGAGTTTTGTGTGTAGATGGGAGGGGGACAACACCATAGTAAGAGCATGAGTTAACTCTGCAGTGAAGACCTATAGTCTATTGGTGACCTATATGATATAGGTCAAATCACTTGACTTCCCTGTACCTCAGTTCCCCTGGGGTAGCATATGGATCTAAAGGGCTTTCAGATCATCTCATGAATGGATGTGTTCTAGTACAACAACATTATTTGTTGTTGACATTTTTAAAAAACAAACCCCTTTGCAGTAATACTGCTGAGGAGATTTTGAACATGTTCAGTCCCCACTTTGTTCTAAAAGATAAAGAAGACTTGCTTTTTAGATGAAGATCACAGCTTAATGGGGCAGAGGGAGTCAGAAACAATTAAGGACAATGGCGGAGTACTACACCCCAAAGTAGTACAGCTTGTGTGAACATCTCCCAGTGGAGAGATGAAAATCAATCTCAGTCCCTGTATTCTCAATCAACTCCTGCCAAACTCAGCCCCTGAACTGAACTTAAAACGAGGAACTGTATAATCATGCCTACCCTTCTGATTCATGTTGTAGGGAATGGAGGCATTAGCTTATAATTCCATCCAAAGCACAGTTCAGGCCCTTTCTCATGGTATACATCTTTTCATTTTCTAATAAAGTAAGAGGTTAACTGGCTTTTCATCTTTGCCTTTATCATTCAAATAACTTTTCATTTTTATAGAAACTAGCAATCAGATTCCACCAAGGGAAAGTCAGTATATCATCTGCTTTCTATATCTCCTATATAGTCATGCATGGCTTTCTTCTGTTCAAGGAATTAGTCAAGCATATAATAAGTAGAGCTAACAATTTAAAACTTTATTTTTCTTTAAATGATGTATTGTCAGATTGTTGATTGGGGATAGCTCATTCTGGATTTCTTCCATCTTGCCAGTGTCTAGTAAAAATGTTAGTGTTACTTTTCACATAGTAGAATTTTTACTGGTAAAGCACCTCCCCAGCACACATCCAAGTGTTCAGGGTGCTGAACAACTGTTGCAAAAATAATTTCTCATTGCATAAAAAAAACCCTCGGCTTGACAAAATTACAAACAAGGGTGGTTGACAAAATAAGAATAAAACAATGAGCCGATTTAAGGAAGGAATGAGTTCCACACTTTCAGGGCAAAGTTCCGTCGCCTACTGGCTTCCAGCACAACAGGGGTGGCATGTGAGCACAAAAACCTGTCAGGTGGGAGACGCTTGGAAGAGATCTCAAAGATAGCCAGGGCCAGTTTGATTTACAGCTTTATAAACCATTAAAGCTCTTCTAAAGTGAATCTGCCACTTTGTAGGCAACCAGTTGAAAGGGCACAAAGAGGGTGAATATGTCAATGTGAAGAAAAACACAAAGCAGATGGATATGTAAAGAACACAAAGTCTCTGAATATGATCACTATCGCTCAATCCTATAAGCAATCATGCAGCTCCATTCTGAACCAGCTGCGGATCAGCCTCACTGATAAACTAGCATACAGAGAATGACAATAATCGAGCCTCCAGGTCACCAGAATGTCATGAAATAAATAAGGGCATGATAAATAATCTATGCAGATTGTGTAGCTGCCAACGCTCAGCATTCATTCGGTAGGGTCTGGTCAAAACTGATGCTAAAACTTATCCCAAATTAAATAGTGCGTGAATGTGGTATATGCATGTGACTCTTTTTCATGGATGTTTTATAGTTCCACCTTTGCCTGAGACAAGGTTAAAAAAGCAGAAAGAGACTGGGAAGTAACCATATAGAGGACTGTATCCTGTACTTTGGACTAGTGCACTAAAGTACATCTAACTTGGGGTTATAAAGACTGCTTTGAGCCAGGATTACCCTGGTCTTTCTGGGGCAGGATTATCCCCAGGTGAGGTCCTTAGACCATCCCCGTGCTTCATCACTGGAATTCTGGGGCTATGATTTGGGACTGGACTACATAGATTTGATTCTCGCATAGTAATTAGAGCTGTTTATAGTGTGATGGTGTCATGTCAAATGGGTGTGTTTGACTTTTTGATTCATGTACTGGTGGAATGGTAGCCCCAAGCCCCTCCTAAATTTTCCTAAATACACTATCCATTTTTCCTTCATGTAAACATTGAATGGGAATGAAGAAATAAAGGGATCTTGAAGTATCCCACATAAGAGGGTATTCTGAGAGGAAGGCAGTCTTTTGGCTAAAGTCTTGGTTTGAGCTCAGGAGATCTGCATTCAATTCTTGGCTCTAGCATAGAATCACTATGTGATCCTGAACAAGTCATTTATTACCTGATCCAGCAAAACACTTATGTGCATAACTTTAAACATGTGAGTAGTTCAACCGGTGCAAAAAGACTACTTAGGTGGTTACACTTACACAAATGATTAAGTTCTTGGCTGGTATTGTATCCAACTATTATCTCTCATCATAGACATAGCCTCAAGCCCTTTGGGGCAGAAACTGTCTCTTCATTATGTTTCTACAGTGCCTAGCACAAAGGGGGGCCCAATCCCTGTTTGGAACTTTCTGGTGCTACCGTAATTCAAACAAATAATAATAAATCTGTCTCGGATGGCATCAGAACACAACCAGGAATGGGAAACCAGAGGAATAGAATATTTTTCTTTCCTCTGAACATTAAAATAGTTAAATCACTTTTTATTTTTGATGACAGTAAAGTAACAAATCTATATGTATTGTTGAGTTTGTCAAGTTCTAACAGTCATTTTTGATGACTTGTAAACCTTTCAAAGCAGTGGAACTATGTGGATTTATAGCAGCTGAGAATGTGGCTCAAAATGTTTAGGTGAAGACAGTATGGCTGAAATATCAAGCGAGTTTCTTATTTTTGTGTGTGTGTGAGAGTACCTCTGTAATTAGAATGAAGTCATTGTTTTATGTAAAATTACTGAGTCTGATGATAAGAAAGTGGCACCACATGCATTTTTGCCAAAGGAACCTATCATTTTACCATACTTTAACCTTTATTAAAATAGTTATCTGTTATCTTTATTATTTATTTGTTTTCTGAAAAGAAAAATTGATTTTGAGTGTTAAAATATCACTCACTGTTTCTCTCTTCCCACATGCAGAATCCTAAATATTCTCTTGTTCAGCCACTGTCTTAACATTTGAAAGAAAACCATATGCAGTGCAGTCAGACTTGGCTAATCTGAATTCCTTTGTAAAATCCACTCTTAACATCTATTAAATAAACACTTTGAAAGAACAAATTTATACTGATTGGTACTGCGAAATGGAACATTCATCGGTTCCATATTGTTACAGTACAGGGCTCTGCTACCAAGCAAGTGCAAAATTGCCATACTTTTTTATAGCAAAGATAGCTATTTTCCATAACACAATTTTATTATAACACCCCTGCAGTTCATGTTTAATGGTTTTGGCACTAATGAGGATCTCAAACATATAACACATTTAAGTAGATTAGTTCTCCTTAATAGCAGGGGATTACAATTCACACTCAAGCAGTACGTTTCAACTGTTGTGCATTACTGAGCCATTGGGGCATGCTTTGATGTGTTGAGAGCTAAATGGTAAAATTAATGGTGCTGGTCACTATCTGCAAAGCTCTAAATAGTCTAGAAAGTCTTTTAAGTAACTTGGACCATTAAGGTTTTCCTTTGCAGAAATACAGTCTGCAACCTAGCATACCATCTGAGTTGTTCACTGGATATACTTGAGCTATCTGTACCAACTCCTGTGAGTTAGAACCTGGACACTCCTGGCAACAGACCCAATCCCTTTGAAATTTCATTCTTTCAAGATATATGTAAGCCCCAGCATGGCCACATCTAGAATGGGATCTGGGTTCAGGGTTTCTTTGTCCACTACTGGCTGTTTGCTTTTCTTAATGTCTTTGGGAGGCCACAAGACTGGCACATCTGTAAATTTTAATAGTTTCCAATACAAGCCAGGTAAATAGCTCCCAGATACTGTTGTGATGGACATCCCATAAATGTGTGTGGCAGCACGGGGGGAACCCACCCCTCCCTTTACTATGGCCTCCCAGCCTTGAACCTCTAAACAATTGGGCTATCTGCCACCATAATGAAAACTGCCTTGTCTTTTCTTCTAATGGTGCTTTCTCTGTGTTCAGCCTGGCTTCCTTACTTATCCTTTCCTGACTGTTCTCCTATCTGTAATGGAGCATCTCCTCCTAGGTTTGTTCTCCCTTAAGTCTCTGCCCTTATATTTCCCAGCAGGCCAGGTTTATGGTCACATTCTGTCCCTTGCTATGTACCCAATCCCCTTAAAGGACCCGTTGTCCCTGTGATGTATAAATAAAAGAGAGAAATTACTTCTGTCTGAACAGTTATTTGCTATGACTGTGTTCGGTGTGTACCTAACATCATGGAGCCAAAGAGTATTATTTCCTAGGAAAGAAAATAAATGAGCTCTTATAAGAAAGTGGTCCTGTGCAATGCAATTAGAGAGAGAGAGAGAGAGAGTGTGTAGGTTCCACTAAAGAAAACATAGGTAACTGATGGACTTTTAACTTCTCCTTGCAGTGCAAACTCTACCAAAAGTGACTGAAAAGTATAGCAGGGGTTGAAGTTACACTAAGGATTTCCAGTTTGATTTAAAATCTTTTCAGTGATGAGGCCCTCGCTATGCAAAGTTCAAAATGCATGGTTGTGACATCACTAGTGAAATACATACAACCAATATAGGTTGGATACATGGCTTTGGACATGGGTTCAAATTTTGAATGGACCTTCTAAATTGCTCTGTCTGTATTTTCAGATGCCTGTATCTGCATTCAGAAAACCCCACACCTGTGCACGGAAGTACATAAACCGAAAGGGGTACTTTTCAATGGTGCAAGCACTAGTGGATCACAAGGGACGTTTCACCAACATCAACGTGGGATGGCAGGGAAAGGTACATGACGCTCGCATCTTTAGGAACTCTGGTCTGTGTCAACGGCTGGAGCAAGGGAATTACTTTCCAGACCAGTAAATAACCACTGGAGATGTTGAAATGATGTTATCCCTGGAGACCCAGCCTACCCCTTAATGCCATGGCTCATGAAGCCATACACAGGCAGCCTAGACAGTAGTCAGGAGTTGTTCAACTATATGCTGAGCAAGTGAAGAATGGTGGTAGAATGTGCCTTTGGACATTTAAAAGCGCGTTGGCGCAGTTTACTGATTTGGTTAGACCTCAGCAAAACCAATATTCCCATCGTTATTAGTCCTTGCTGTGTGCTCCAAAATATCTGTGAGAGTAAGGGGGAGACATTTATGGCGGGGTGGGAGGTTGAGGCAAATTGCCTGGCTGCCAGGCACCAGGGCGATTAGAAGAGCACAGCAGTGCATGATGCACATCAGAGAAGCTTTGAAAACCAGTTTCATGACTGGTCAGGGGGCTAGGGTGTGAAAGTTCTGTTTGTTTCTCCTTGATAAAAACCTGCCCCCTTGGTTCACTCTACTTCCCTGTAAACCAACCGCCTTCCCATCTGCCCTATGATCACTACTTGTAGAGGCAATAAAGTCATTGTTAATAGTCAAAATTAATGCATTCTTTATTACTTTGTCACACAAACAGGAGGATAACTGCCAAGGTAGCCCAGGAAGGTTGGGGGAGGAGGGAAGCAACGGGTGGGGTAATAGAGGAGGGAAGGACAAGGCCACACTGCACTTCAAAACTTATTGAATGCCAACTTTCTGTTGCTTGGGCAGTCCTCTGGGGTGGAGTGCTTGGGTGGCTGGAAGCCCCCACACTGTGTTCTTAGGCATCTGGGTGAGGAGGCTATGGAACTTGGGGAGGAGGGTGGTTGGTCACACAGGGGCTCCAGCGGCAGTCTGTGTTCCTCCTCCTGCTGTCTTGCTCAAGAATATATCAGAGAATATGAGTTTGATCCTCGAGTAGCCTGAGCACTGCTTCCTGCCTTCCCTTCATCACGTTGATGCCACATCGCCTCTCGCTGGTCCCTCCTGTCCTCTCGCTCATCCCTCCTGTTCTCATGTTCATTTTGTGCTTTCCTGAACTGACACTGTCTGCTTCCATGCATTCTGCTGGGCTCTTTCAATGTGGGAGGACTGTATGAGCTCAGAGAACATGTCATTGTGAGTGCATTTTTTTCGCCTTCTAATCTTTGCTAGCCTCTGGGATGGAGACGATACAGCGAGCATTGAAACATTTGCAGCTGCGGGAGAGGAAAAAAAGGGAGAGTAGTATTTAAAAAGACACATTTTGGAGAACAATGGGTACACTTTTCCACGATGAACCAAGCTGTTAACAGTACATGGCATGTGTGCTTTCTTTACAAGGTTGCATTTTGACTCTTATATTGAGGGCCTGCCGGTTTGGTGTGAGAGATGACATGGAGGGCTGGCAGGCAACAGAATTCGGCTTGCAGGCAACCATGGTAAGCCACAGTCTTTTGGCTTCTTAAGCCTTCATAACATGTGGCAATAGTTTCAACAGCAGCACCCTCATGTCCCATACCAAGCACCCATTGGGTTGGCCATTTAAAAGGAGAGGCTGCGGTTTTCGAGTTAATGTGCAGAACAAACCCAACTAAAGCCCTCCACCCCACACTATTATCTGGGATGATCGCTTCACACCTCCCCCGCACCGTGTGGTGTACAACGGGGATTATTTCTGTTCAGTCACAGGCAAACAGCCCAGCAGGAATGGCCACCTCTGAATGTCTCCTTAATAAAATTCCCCTATTTCAACCAGGTAACCATGAATATCACTCTCCTGAGGATAACACAGAGAGAGAGAGAATGGATGTTGTTTGAATGCCAGCAAACACCAGGACCATACGCTGCCATGCTTTGTTATGCAATGATTCCAGACTAAGTGCTACTGGCCTGGCATGGTAATGGAGGACGGAATAAGGCTGCCCTGCCCAGAAACCTTTTGCAAAGGCTTTGGGAGTACATCCAGGAGAGCTTCACTGAGATGTCCCTAGAGGATTTCCGTTCCATCCTCATACATGTTAACAGACTTTTCCAGGAGCTGTACTGGCCGCAAATGCATCTCAAGTCTTTGGGGCAAATTAATCATTAAACGCTCTTGCTTTTAAACCATCTACAATATTTACAAAAGTACACTCACTAGAGGTGCCTTCGCTGCCTTCAAGGTCTAAGAGCCTGCCTTGGATGGGTTGGGAAGGTACTGGGTCCCCGGTGATAAACAGTTGCTGGCTGTCGGGGAAAACGTTTTCTCCGCTTCCTTGCTGTGCGCTAACTTCAACATCCTCCTTCTCTTCCTTGTTCCCTAAATCCGCATCCCTGTTACATGAGAGTCCATTGACGGAGTCAAAGCACAGGGGTGGGGTAGTTGTAGGGGCACCCCCTAGAATGGCATGCAGCTCATCATAGAAGTGGCATGTTTGGGGCTCTGCCCCAGAGCGGCCATTTGCTTCTCTGTTTTTTTGGAAGGCTTGCCTCAGCTCCTTAAGATTCATGCTACACTGCTGTAGGTCCCTGTTATGGCCTCTGTCCTTCATGCTGTTTGAGATTTTTTTCAAATATTCTGGCATTTCATCTTTTGGAACGGAGTTTGGATAGCACAGATTCATCTCCCCATAGAAAGATCAGATCCAGTACCTCCTGTTCGGTCCATGCTGGAGCCCTTTTGCGATTCTGGGATTCCATGGTCACCTGTGCTGATCAGCTCTCCATGCTGGGCAAACAGGAAATGAAATTCAAAAGTTTGTGGGGCTTTTCCTGTCTACTGACCAGTGCATCGGAGTTGAGAGTGCTGTCCAGAGCGGTCACAATGGAGCACTCTGGGATAGCTCGGGGAGGTCAATACCATCGAATTGCATCCACACTACTGCAAATTCGACCCAACAAGGTCAGTTTCAGTGCTAATCCCCTCATTGAGTAGGAGTACCAAAATCAATTTTAAGAGCCCTTCAAGTCGATAGAAATGGCTTCATCGTGTGGATGAGTGCAGGGTAAAATTGAACTAACGCTGCTTAATTCAACCTAAACTCATAGTGTAGACCAAGGCTAAATGACTGAATGTGAAAACATGAGAAGTACATTTACTCTTGGTATCTGAAGACTGTGTGATGGGCCAAGAAGAGGCGTTACTGCCATTGCTGGCTTGACTTGGCTTTGTTTCTTTCTGTTTGTAGCCATGGCAAAGGAAAGAAGAGAAGACTTAAGTGCACAGGTGGTGGCACTCTCTTGAGAGGTGGGTGTTGCTACCAGTAGCTAGAGTAAGAGGCTGACGCAGAGGAGCAGGAGGGACAATCCATGTGTGTCAGTCAGTATTTTGTGGGCACATACATGGCATGAACCAAATGGAGGTATCTGTTACAGAGATGATTGAAAAGAGAAGTGGCCAACACATTTCAGGGGAGTGTACCCTCCTGAGTACACTTCCACTGGGCGTGAATAGGGCTTCTGTAGTATCAGCTGTGCAAAGCTGAACATGGTTTTGTTCTCAGCCCTCAACAATACGATGGCACAAAAGTGGTAAGAATGGGCCATTTACTCTTTTTTGTTCCTTCTGTATTCGTGTCTTCTTGCCCTGCATTAAGTGTAGCTGTTATTGCTTGCTGTTGGGTGTTACTCTTCTCTATGGTAGAGCAAAGGGGTTGCTTGGGTTTTAATTACTAATTTATTTTGAATCAATTATTTATTTTTATTTTCAGAACATGTTTTCTTACATAAATAAATATTACATGAGAAGGTCTTGGATTTGGTGAATAAGACATTACAGCAAGGCTGAAACAGTATAGGTTATAGAGTTAAAGTGTGTGTGTGTGTTTATATATATTATATAATATTATTTATTATTTATTTTATTATAAAAATCATGCATATGTTTTGATTTTCACTTCATCCCAGTTGGTCTATTTTTTCTCACGCAGATCAGTTATTGATCAACACAACCAGTGAGTTGTTCCATTTCTCTTAATTCTTTTATTCTTGTTAAACTTATTTCTACAGCAAGGATTTATTTTTATTCTTACGACTATAAATACACACTCACAGGCTGCAGTTACCCAGGATTCTAAACAGGTTTTGTCTTTATTTAATTTCAGAAAATTGTCTTTATTCAATTTCAGAAAATCTATTAGCCTAAAATTAGGCTAATAGAAAATCGGTGCATATGTCTGAAATAACTCTTGCTTCACCCTTCTAACCTCTGATAAGAAACTTTTCAATATGGGACAATCACAGAAGACATGACACTGATTCCTTATCCCACTGCATTCTCTCCAGCATTTTGCTGTGAATTTTGCAACTATTTTACTTTGTAAGACCAATGTGTGAAAATATCTAATCATAACTTTCCTCTTGCTTTCACTTCAGGAGAGCCAACTTGTTCCTACCATTATATCCTGCCAATCCTCTGAGGAGATTTGCTGATTCATCTCTTTTCCCCAGACAAGTTTCACAATACATTGCCCTGTACTGATTTCCTGTAGAAAAAATGTGAACACAATACACTTGGGTTTTTTGTACTGTACATCTGATTATCTATAATTTTCTTTCTTAGACCC
Source organism: Chelonoidis abingdonii (assembly GCF_003597395.2). Taxonomy (NCBI): domain Eukaryota; kingdom Metazoa; phylum Chordata; order Testudines; family Testudinidae; genus Chelonoidis; species Chelonoidis abingdonii. The sequence goes on from NC_133787.1 coordinate 26,525,171, forward strand.
CTGCCCAGCAAAGTACTTGAGCATGTGCGTAGTTTTATGCACATGATTAAGCCCTTAAAGTTAATGATTTTCATCCTAAAGTCTTTCTTACAAATAGAATGGGTTCAGATAATGATAGGGTTGAGATTTTTTCAAAGCCATTTAGGGGATTTGGGCCAGCAATTCCCATTCATTTTAATATGATTTAGTGATTAATTTTAGAAATTGGGTGTCCAGATCCTTCATATGCTTTTGAAAATTTCAACCTAAGTGTCTGGTCCCAAGCCCAATGAAATCATCCAAAAGACTCCCATTGACTTCAATGGCTTGTGGAAAAGGCTGTAGAATATTATTGGAAAAACAAAAGGGGAGGGGGAGAGCAAAATAGTTTATCACTTAATGCAGAATTTTACCTATTTTGACTAGGTAAATTGATCCTTCCTATTTTCAATTTCAGGAAAAATGTATTTCCCAGTAGAATGGATTAAAACCTCATATTGCAATTCCGCAACTTAAATCAGTGCTAAAAGTTGTAGCTCAACTGCTGTGCTCTGAAAAGAGAAAACACACCAGACTTGCCCATTTTCTCCCCTTTCCTTCATCCTTTCTCTAGGACCACTGGTGGCCAGACGCAGAGAGAATGAAAAATATTAGGGATAATGACAGAGGATCCCCTGCACGTGGGTGATGTTTTATTTTGTATCTCCAAATCAAACCCAAACTATCCAAAACAACAACAGTTTATGGCCAAATTTCTACCGGTGAGATAAACACAGAAACAGATGCTGTATTAAGTTGCAGAAAACCAGAGGATATTATGGACCTATTTAAATGCAATCAAAATTGGAAACGAATAGTGCTTAGTTTTTAGATGTGTGCCCAAACCAAAGCTTGAGATCTGATAAGAACATCTCTGAACTCTGGAGAAGTAAAGAGCTGGATGTTCATGGCTTTCTCCTAACTCTAGGGCCTCCCCACAAGAAGGAAGAGCAAAAACCTCTGGTGGATGCCCTTTGTAGCATAAAAGAACCTTTATTATTTTGTTATGACATTAAGATTTAATTATTACACTGGTAAATTGATCAGATGACAAAAGTATTCATCCTGGAGAAGACATGGTGATCTGAAAGATTGCTGCAATTCAAGTGTCTTTAATTATAATTGTATCTTTGCACGTACGTCCCTCATTAACTCTCATATGTGTTTCACATAGTGGGGGGAGAATATGCAGTTATACCAGCTTAGTAATACTTACATAGCTCTTTACAAAGGGAGAATAAGTGTCATTATCCACATTTTTGATATATGGGGAAACCGAGTTACAGATGGTATCAGTCCAAAATCAGGAAGAGAACCCAGGTTCCCTGGTTTCCAGTCAAGTGAACTATGCATTGTACTGCTGTGCTTGCTCTTGTTCCTGTATGTGAAGTTTTTGGGAATGTTTTCTATATAATTTGACAATAACATAGCTAGATAGTGGCATGACTGAAAACATCCATCCATCTACCCCAATTTAGTTCTGGCAGGGCTCAACCTTTATTCCTATTTGCAGGTTCCTGGAACTCTTTTGACTGTGCTGGCAATTATGGTCTGGGAAAGAAGAATGCTTTATAAAGCTCTTAGTGATTTAGAAAACAAACTTTTGTCAGGACTGTAAACAGATTATTAACTGAACTCAACAGCAGAGGTGCATGTAATTGCTCACCTCTTCTCTGACCAGAGCTTGTGTTGCTGCCATGCAAGGAAATCATTTTTAGAGGTGTTAAGAGGGTGTTAAGAGGGAAGCTTTGTTTGAGCATAAACAAAGTGGCTAAAAATATTCAAGCAGAAATTAAACAACAATACCTTAAATTATTTCCACAGGTGAGCCATGAGGGATTGCAATGTTTTGGCCAAATACCTATTTCACTTTCCAGTGTAGAAGCAAAGATGTGAACCTTAATGATGCAATTTTATCTTGAGGCTCAGTGGTCAGTCGATAGCCTTTCCAGGGTACTGTGTTTGTTCCTTTTCTTTCTTTGCTTCTCCCATAGAGAAATTGTAGCTCAGAGCTGACCAAATATATATCTTTCAGAGCAGAGAGCATTAATATGCTCTAATGGCCTGCTTAAAACTGGGATGTGTAGCTTGTATACCTATGCTGGTTAACCCAAAACGAAGACTGAGTAAGGGTTCTGTATATAAGGGGAAAATAGAACGTGAAATTAAAATGTAAATCAAAAAGTAATTGGCTTTTTTGTGCATACTTTAGATAAGATTTACTTTTGAAGAATGACTTTATGCTTTAACACAGCAGGCCAGGCACCATGTGGCACACTTGCACTTAATAATGGCAACCAATCTAGGCCATAAATATTGCAAACGATGCAATTTGAATGAGGAGCCCTATGAACCGTAATAAAACCCCCTGTGATTAATTCTAAAACTGCTCTGTTCATATTAGACCTGCAGTGGCCTCCCTGATGAGATCAATACAGCGTAGCAGAGTGATTCTAATAGAAGTGTTATTATCTTTTAATCTTCAGGAGAATGCCAACTTTTAGAATTCTTCAACATTCTCGCTGCTTATTTTCATGGAGCAACCTTGGAAGCAGTTGTTTTCTGGAATGAAGATACATTAGAGTCTTCAAGGATTTATCAATAATAGGACACGGTCACTGTTTGTGGAGCCAACAGCTAAAAGGCACATTTGTATGCTGGGACTTACAATTGGTCACAATGACCTTCCCTGTCAGCCTTTATTTTCTCAGCAGACAAATGCCTACAGTGAATGAGTAGCAAAGGACAGAGATATGGGGGGGGGGGGAAGGAAGGGAGACGAATGACAAGAGAAGAGAGAAAACAATTATAGTGGTTGTTCAGGCAACCACTAGGAAAACGTCACATTTGTTAGAGTCAGGTTGCATAAATTACATTTGTTAGCCCTCCAAGCCTTTTTCGTAACAAGTACTGTAAATCAATATAAATAGAATAAATGTAGTAACTATTTTCTTTATTATCAGTAGGGAGATATACGAACAGCAAGTATGCTGCGAATGAGGGATACTGGAGGTATCTGAAGAAATGTATTTAATTGTGAGACATTTCCAGAAAGAAATCAAATGGCAGGTAAGTATTTTTTGCTGCATGTTACTTCTTTCCCTGTCTTATAGTGACAAAATAACAAAAAAGACCACCTGTCGTCATTCTTAAAGTACATCTGCAGGTAGAAATAAGGGAATGCATACAATATCTGTAAGCCTTTAAATTAAGCACAGTGAGAAAGACAATAGGAGCTGCTAGATCTGAAAATAAACCTCCTTAACAGTGGATTTGCTTGCAAGTGTTAACAAGATGCCTTTCTTGTTGTTACAGCAGTTGTCAAATATATACTGGTTTGTCACTATAAGCCCATAATGCGATCCTGCTGGAATAGTAAATTTGAACAATCAATACTAGGAAGGCAGAACAGAAAAACCAAACCAAATAATGAAAAGATGGAAAGTCTTGAGCTGCTACTATGGAGTCAATGGGTCAAGTATCTGTTTAAACACACATTATTTTTTTAATAAACACAAACAGTCTTCAGCCTCTGGCTTCAAGGATTTAAACTTTGGATGTCATGCTTAATTTGAGGTACTGTATCTGGGTTGTAATTGTGGTCCATACACGCAGATAATCCTCCTAAAGAATATGGAATATACAACCTAAGCAAAGATTAATACAGGTCAGATAATAAATATGAAAAAGTGAGAGCTTTCAGACTCCTATGGTGTGTTCTCTTGCATGACCCCAGGCTCCACATTGACTCAGGGAAGTTATTAAAATCAAAAGTGTGTTACGTTGTACCTATAAAGAAGGACTGTAACGGCATAAATGAACCTTTTATTGAATATATGGAGCTGGATCAGAAGAAGATGCTTGAATGAGGTATAGTGTCCCAAGTTCTAGAGTTCGTAATCGTACGGTTAATGTTTTATTAAGGGCAGAAAACAGGATAGTTGTTTATTCTTGTCCCACATTGACCAGTGGTTGCGTTTCCCCTGTTTCCCCTTTATCAAAAGCACAAGCTGTTCACGTCTTCAGTGCCTTAGGAGAGTAAAAACTTATGCATGCAGGTGTCTTAATTTTTTATTTGGTATATACAGTAACGGGAAAATTCTGACAGGGTAATTCTATTTAACAGATATGTTTATGCTGTTTCATGCAGCTGCCTTTAGATAGCAGACATGATCCTGCTTCTCTGAAAGCGCACCAATGTAAAGCATTCAATATCTTGCAAATAGCACAAAATTCAGACACATTGCTACTGTATCATGAAATAATTGCAACTGATACACCTCAGCCTTTCTTTGAGTGTGCTTGTGATCCATTTAAGTAAATACCCAAAGAGCTTGCACCTCCATCTATGACACAGTCTATTTTCTTAGCTAGTGCTGGTGTCCTGAGATCTGGGAACAGAACCAGAATAGCTTGGGATAAACTTTGTTGTTCAATGGAAGTTCCCTTTTTCCTCTCTTTTTCCTTCTTCTTAACAACCTCCTTTTTTTTTTTTTTCTTTCTTTCACTAATCCTGGAATCAAATGGAAGTCTCAGTTACAAAATGAAGAGGAAGTAATAATCCTGTAAGCCTTGGAGCTTGTTCAATGTCTGAAACTATGGCACCAAGCTCATTACAGCTGTATAAATTATACTCCAAGCCCAAAATTCAAAATGTAGGCCCCATTCATTACTTTTCTGATGATTTTAGTAACGAAAGTTTACAAAATTTGTTGGGCTATTGTTGGCTCAAGCTAATCTTGAGATTGCCAAAAGCGACAGCCATGAATGGGAGATCAATGACTCAATCACATTATTTTTATAATTGCTTTAAAAACTTATATCCAATATGAATATTTTCATCAAATTCACTCTAAGAATTCTAGTGGAAAAATGGGGACAGACTCTTAATTTTTATAAATATGTCTAGTTCCAGTGAAGTCAATGTAACTAGGCAAATAGTCTACTTTTGTATATCTGGTCGCGTATTTCTTTAAATAAATAAATATTTTCCTGCAGAATTTGTGATTTAAAGATTGCAGCATTGTGCTAGAGTGCTGTAATGGAAAGAAAAATAGTCCAAATTTGTAAAAATCCTGTGAAATCCTGTGGATTTTCCCTTGAATACAGAATGACTTTGGGTGAAAAAGTTTCATTCATTCATTTTTCACTCTGTCACTCACTAAATTCTATTCTCCTGGTAAAAATTTGTCATCCAATCAGGGATCAGAAACATTAAAATATGACCAATCACTTACTGAATAATAAATAACTATTAGTGAGTACTGGAATGAGCAGTGCCCTGATTCAAAGGCTGAGGCAGATAATGCTCAGGGAAGGCCCTCCATCCATAGTCTAAATATTTTTAGGCCAAAATATTTGGTGAATACTTAACAAATCCTGTATAAATTTGAAGCTCATGGGAGGGATTAGCCAACGATTCACAAACATAATAAAGACAGAAGTCATCACATTTTATTGTGTAAGAAATACTACACCTCTACCCTGATATAACGTGACCCGATATAACATGAATTTGGATATTACGCGGTAAAGCAGTGCTGCAGGGGGGGCTGTGCGCTCTGGAGGATCAAAGCAAGTTCAATATAATATGGTTTCACCTATACCACAGTAAGATTTTTTGGCTCCCGAGGACAGCGTTATATCGGGGTAGAGGTGTGATTGACCCATGCTAGTGGTAATTTAAATAGTCATCCTGCAATGAGCTCTGCATGATTGTACTTCTGCACTTGTATGGAGCCACCTGGAGGTAAATGAGAATCCATATGGACACATGGGGCCATCCACACCGAGCTCAGTGTAGGCTTGGAACCTTAAATAAGACATTTTTTTATTTTATTGTTTATAATCTGATCCTATAATTCTGGCAAATCATTATACAGATATAGTTGTATATATAAAATACAACTAATGAGGAAACATCTGTCACCTTAACAAGAGAGAACCTCCGTATCACTGAATTCTCACTTTAACCCAAAGCAACAAATCCCTCTCCCATTGAAGTTGATGGGAAAACTACAATGGACTTGAACAGGAGCAAGACTTGTCTTTTAGTGGTGGAGGGAGCCTTGCATGAGGTTTCTGCACTGCATGAATTTCATCTTAAATTAACATAACCCAGAGTTAATTTCTGTAATCTTCATGCATATTTATTATTTGATTAGCAGTGTGTTAAATTTCCATTGCTATGGGGGGGAAAAGGGTGAGTGGGAGAGGGAAAGATAATCAGTGCATTGCAGGAAGACTGAATTAAAAATCCTTGCATTCCTAGTGTTTCATTTTTCTTTCAGCAGTGTGTGTGTTGTTGGTATTAAGTTAGAGCCAGGTATCGTTGTGGTTAAATTCTTCAGTAATAGAATTCATAAACTGTTTGTGGTTTGAAATGTTGCTTCATAGTTCTTCATTAGTCAGTTCTACCCTTTCTATTACAAAAACTGAAAGTTTGAAAGGCCATGCCCTTGTACCTTCCTAAAGAAATGCTTTTTGGCAGACACTGTTAACAGTGCAAAATGCCTTTGCAAATGTAATACCCTTCTTAATTTTGTTCTCATTTAATTGAATTAGGAAGGAATAACACACCAAAAAGGTTCCTTTCATGTCTTTAACTTTGCATAATCATGAGGTTGTGGTATGTATTTCTCACATAATGGTTTTTGTATATGTTATGCTGTACTTGGCAAGGGATCGTTTTTTGTACATAATAATTGTAGTTCATATTCATGTTCTTACTTCACATCTTAAAATTTTAATTGGTGTTAATTAAAATATATTTTCAAGCTTCCCTTAATGTAACCTGCTAATATGCAAGCTGCAAGACAATAAGAGGTCCTTTTGAGAAATGTTGCTTGCATCCCCATGCTGAGTATGAATAATAGGAGCAAAGTATTGAACTGTCTTCTGAACCATGCTCAAGGGGTTAATGATTGTTGGCACCCGTTAGGGCTAGGATCAGAGCACTGTCAAATATCCTCCATACTTCTTTCTCTAACTCTTGATTAACCACTCTTGAGAATTACAATGAAGAAAGGAAGTTGCACAGCTACTAAAACTAGATAGTACCTTGAACAAAGGAAGCACTATATAGGATATAACTAAAGCTATAAGCTCTATTAAAGGGAATTCCTGGTCCGTGTTTCACTATGCATCAAAATACCCTACCTGGGTAAAAGTGTTTTTTATTTTTTTACATTTTTTCCCCTTTTAAATTATGTTTCAATAAGCACTTGAATCATGGTAGAGTTCCTGGCAGCCTCCTCAAAAGGGACTGAAGGAAAAGTATGTGTATAGTGTAAACATAATCCAATGTTATCTGACAAATTGAATATCTTCAAGGTTAGATTTCTCAGAGCTAAGTAGTTATTAATGTGTGTGTTTGTGTGCCCCCAGTATCGAGTACAAAGTGGTTGCCGTTCTTTGTCAAATATTCTTTGCTTTCCATTATACCAATGTGAAAAGACCTTTGTACTGCTTGCTAAAAGACAGAATTCCTCATGTCCCATTGCCAGTTTCTGTCCTGCTTGTTGAAGTTAATGGTAATTTTAAGATAAAAATCCCTGTTTCATATACTCTGCTTGTTGTATGTGTTTAAACTGGAAATGTCTATGTGACAGGGTTGTTGGTATGGTAAAACAAAATTATTGCCCTCCAGGTGAGTTTTGACAAATTCATGGGCATTGCTGCAGAGATAGACTATGTGAACTGCACCTGGTCTCAGTTTTTTTCTCTTTCCCTTTTATGCTTTCAACATCTGTATTTAATTGAGCACTACCTTCTCTTCAGAGAACTTTGATTCCTTTAGAGATTACCTAAATTTGTAGCTGAAAGTAAAGGTTATGTTTATAAGCTGCAGGGGGAAAAGATCCCTTTTTTAATGGTATTTTTTTATAAAAAAAAATTCAAATCATATAGTTCTTTAAAAGAGAGTATATCTGGCACTGCACAAGTAGAAGGTTGTAATTGTAAAGAGCACTGAGGTAGACAAGGCATTTCTCTGGAGACTGGATTCTTTCAAAGAGAAACGGCTTCAAACTAAGTGCCCAGGTTGGTACCAAGATTAAACTCTTTTATTTCTCTATGAGCAAAAGCTGCTTTCAGAGGAAGCTGTGGCTGCAGAACAGGATTCAGGAGAGGTGCAGTAAATGTCCCCCTTCCTCCTTCACAATGTCAAAAATCATCAGGGGAACAGCTCCAAAATGTTGAGTCTGCCTGTGGAATTCTGTTCCTCTCTCTTTCTGGAAAATAAATCCTGTCAAACTAACTTGAGATCCCCCTTTTTTTTTTTTTTGAGAAACGAGTTCGGTTGATAAGGGAAATAGTGTTGAGCTAATGTACTTAGACTTCTGTAAGGCATTTGGAGTCATAGTCAGAGTTTTTAAGGCCAGAAAGGGCCACCAGATCATCTAGTCAGACTTTCTGTATATCACAGGCCACCACCATCACCCAGCACTTGCACACTACACCCAACAACCAGTATTAGACCAAAGTATTACAACCCTCAGGACACTAAATTATTGTGTCCCACAGGCAGAGAATAGCTGGGACTGAGGTGCATCAATGCCTGAGGCCCCTGCAATGGCAGGAAATTGTTTGTGAGATATACCCAAATGATCCCTACAAGTAACCTGCACCCCATACTTACAAAAGTCTAACATGGGGAAAAATTCCTTCCCGACCCCATATCAGTTATACCCAGAACACTCAAGAGGTAGAATTCTTAGTATCCACCCTCTCCAGTGTCCTATCTCCAGCTGTGGTCATTTTTGATGCTTCAGAGGAAGGAGACAAAATACCCACCACCACCAGAATGCATTGGGCAGGGGAGAGAGGAAATCTCTTACTAACCTCTGCAGGTTACTGACTGAAGCATGAATTTTAGAAACATAAGACATTAACTGGAAGGGACCCCCAGGGCTGCTGAACCCCGCCCACTATAAACAATCCCATCATACAATCCTAATCATACATTTGTCAAGCTCTCTTTTAAAACTAATTAAGTTGTTTGACCGCACAACTCTTACTGGGAGGCTGATTCAGAATCATTCTCTTATGATGGTTAGAAACTCCTCCTAAGTTTAGGGTAGAAATTATTCATGGCCAGTTTATATCAATTGGTTCTTGTGTCAACGTTGTCCTTTAGTGTAGCTCTGCACCCTCCTTGGTGTTTAGCCCTGATGTATTTATAGGGAGCAGTCATGCCCCATATTGGCCTTCATTTTTTCTAGGCTAAACAACGCAACTATTTTAGTTTCCTCTCATAAGGTAGCATCTTCATTTGACTTGGTACTACTGGATATTTTGATTAAAAAACTAAAACAATACAAAATGAAAAAGGCACACATTAAATGGATGAAAACTGGCTAACTGATAGGTCTTCAAATGTAATCATAAATGGGGAATCATTACTGAGTGTGTTTCTAATAGGGACCCACAGGGAATCATTCTAGGTGTCATGCTGTTTAACATTTTTATCAATGATCTAGAAGAAAACATAGAATCATCACTGATAAAGTTTGCAGCTGACACAAAGGTTGGGGAAGTGGTGTATAATGAGGCAGACAGGTCCCTAATACAGAACCATCTGGATTACTTGTGCAGGCAAAAAATGTAAGTTAAATGTAAGGTCATACATCTAGGAACAAAGAATGCAGGCCATACTGACATAATGGGGGACTCTATCCTGGGAAACTGTGACTCTAAAAAAGACTCGGGACATGATGGATAATCAGCTGAATATTAGCTTCCAATGCAATGCTGTGGCCAAAAGGGCTAATGAAATCCCTGGAGGTATAAAAAGGGGAAACTCAAATGCGAGTAGGGAGGTTGTATTATCTCTGTATTTGGCACTGGTGCAACAGCTACTGGAATATTGCATCCAGTTCTGGTTTCCGCAATTCAAGAGGGAAGTGAGTAAGCTGGGATGGTTCGGAGAAAAGCCACAAGAGTAACTAAAGGAGCAGAAAACATGCCTTATAGAGATGGATTCAAGCAGCTCAATGTATATAGCATAACAAAGGCTGGAAATAAGGCATAAATGTTTAACAGAGGGTAGTTAGCCATTGGGACAACTTTACATGTCTTCCCACAGAACTCAAGAGGAATCTTTCCACTGACTGCGATGACAGCTGCCAGATCAGACCCTGAGTGCTGAGACTTCCCACCTATCAGAATTTATATATATATATCAGGGGGTGGCAGGCCTTTCAACAGTCTGGCCTGTCGAGCCTGTAGAGAAGCTGATGGATTGGCAGCGGGGCATGTAATGATCGCACAATGATTTCTGCTGTATTTGCTGTGGCTTTTAGGGTAGCTGAAATAAAGGCTGTCTTTCTGAGGGCAAGATAGATGCATCTCGTAGGATGGGAATATTAATGGGCTATGGGTGCCTAACTCCATCAGGTTCCTTTGCAAATCTGAGCCAGATAGCTCATTGTGTGCAAAAGCAATGTGTACCGGTCATTTCTAGGCCGTGCCTTTAATTTTCGGTCATACATTTCAGAAGATAGGGATACCCAATAAAAATATTTGACATGTACAACTTTCTAATGCCTTGGAAAGATGCTGACCTGGCTATTACGGATGAGAAAAACCTAAAGTATGGCCAGATCTACCTGGTTAACCAAACCAAAACTGACTGTAATTTGGTAACCTGGCCTACTCGTTACCTAAAATAGTGTAAGTTGGGTGACTAATAGCTCAAGAAATTGTACGAAAAAATGAATGGTTGAGTTGCACCAAGTTTTGTCTCCTCAGCATTGTGCTACTGCCTAAGCATGAAGGAGGAAAAAGTATTAGTAAAATGAATAGATAAGAGAAGTGAGAAGAGAAACATGTTTTACTTGAGCAGAACAGAAAGAGGAGAATTCTGTGGTTTGCAGCCAGGACCGGCTCTACCATTTTTGCCGTCCCAAGCAAAAAAAAAACAACAGCTGCTAGGACTGCTGCCCGAACTGCTGAAGCCAAAAAAAAAAGGCTGCCCAGACTGTGCTGCCCCAAGAATGGATGGAATGCCACCCCAGGCATGTGCTTCCTCTGCTGGTGGCTGGAGCCGGCCCTGTTTGCAGCCTCTTGTTTATTTTGCCTGCTTATAATTGCAAATGATAGTATTTTCACTGGTATTTATTTTCCTAAATTATTGTTATCAAAAACACATTTTCTTCCCCCACCTGCATTGAAATGGGATGACTGGTGCATCCTTGTGTATATGTAAGTTAGAGGGACAGGCAGATGAAAGAATACTTGGAACAGGCCATCAGTCATAGTGTCTTCATCAGCATGTGGCCATGTCAAGCTGCTGCAGAGGTAGGTAATGAATGTCAAAATAAAATATAAATGCACTGTATTAATTTTTCTCTGGAATATGCTCTTCCTGCAACTCATTCCTGGGGGTAGAGCCATCTCCCTGTAGCTCCTGTGAGCCAGCATGTTTCATAACACCCCCTGCAATGAGTAACAGTGCTGCAGAGCCAAGCAGAAGGACAAGGAGAAGTAGTGGCAGAACTGCTCTGTGAACGCTGAATATAGGGTGCTGCTTCCAGGAAACGCTGAGCTGCTGGATCAGTGAATGGGAAAGTGAAATAAGTTACAGTGATCGTATGTATGGAGAAGGCAAATATCAGTTTTCAAAGCAAGCTGTTTGTGCTGAGCGGGGCAAAGGATCACAGAAGGAAAGTGGAGACTAAAGCAGTGACTGAGAGAGAGAAAAATCAGCATTCACTTGCAGGTCTGGGAAAGGGAAAGGTAGCTGTATGATACCAGCTACATACACTACAACCAAGCAGCCTGAACGGAAACCCAGAACAATGCTGGCCGAGTGATGTTTCTCTAGATATTAAAGGACGGTAGTAGCCAGCTAGACAATTTGTTGCTGAAGAGAAAAGGTGTCAGCGGGAAGAAGGACAGTGCACATACCGATCATCTCTGAGGAACAGCTTCAGAAATAAGCTTAATACCGTGGGAGAAAAATATGCTTAGTGTGCAGAAGAGCGTCAGTACTGCACAAAAAGAATGAAGTGGGAGGAGGTGCATGAGTATGCTCAAGGTCTCTTGTACTGTACCTTTCTGCATGCCTACTCTCCTCTGTCCAAGGGTAAAGGAATCAGCAGCAATGATGGAGCAATACTAATGGCAAGAAGGCATGTAGTCAAATTGGCCTTCAGTTGAAGTAACCTACTAATGAAGACAAATCTGAAACATTTGTGAAAGCGATAAAACAGAGCAAAAAATCATAGGCTTAAGCAGGTTTAAATATCAAATGAACTAAAATGCTCTGAATGCACTTAATGGAAGGCATTGACCTTTTTCATTTTGTTAGAGGCCAGAGATTTTTGGGAACTCAGGCAAGACTTGTTTCTGAAGTGGATTCACCTAAACCTACTTGATGCCAAAGAGGGACTCAGCAATAGATCCTATGTCCAAACAACAGTGCCCAAAGTTTTGAAAGATTTTGAGGTGAGAGAGACCATTGCTGTAGCTAGCTTGGTAAAAATGCAGTGGAGTTGTGCAAAATGTTTCTTAAACCATTTCAGGTTTAATCAATTCAACATTCAGGCTAGGTTTGTGCACAGATTTTCAAGGTGAAGGTCTGAGTAAACCTCATCAGATTTTTGGTTTTGCATTGACATTTTGTAAAATACACGTTTTTCTCATAGTTTTCATGGGAAAATCAGTGGAATCTCAGTAGTTTTCAGCTGAGTACTGCATTGCTCAGATTCAGTTTTGGATGATTAACTACAAGAACAAGCATATCTCATGAAAGAATGAGTGAAAATGATAGCTGTGAACATCTTTTACAGCCAGATTGTGTTACTGCACAGGGAGCAAGGGACATCAGGTGCTTAATCCTATACATGGGTTACCTGTAATGAAGGTCATGGCACAAGATGCAGAGTAGCATCCCTGGGACTACTATTCTCCCCCTTTCCCTGGTGGACAGGGTTTGTTGACAGGGGTGTATGGTGAGCAGTGTCTTAACTTAGCCTCCTGACCAGTATTGCTCAGATGGCACCCGGGAGGTGGGAAGTAATCTGCACCAGATACACTGATTACACCCCCTTGAAGCAATGGGGCTGGTGTGGGGCAGGTGACCAGGCATCAAACCATGACTTGCTGAGACACAGAACTGATTCTTGGTCTGCTCCTGTACCAGCACAACTGTACACTCACTGCCTCTTAGTCAGGACTTGTGGCAAAACCACAACCTAGCCCTTGTGTTGAGTGGAATCTTATGCTAGGACTCCTTATTCATTATTTCATTCTTACTGATGGTATAGGCTGCTAGACTACATGAGTGAGGGTGACAGAACTGACTCAATTTTATGACTCTCATTGGCGTATGTCTGATATTTTTTTTAAACAGAACTTTGACTGACTCTTGCAGCTGGCACAGAAGAGGAGTTAACTCAGTTCTACATTAGGGTGACCAGACAGCAAAAATGAAAAATCGGGACGGGGTGGGGGGTAATAGGAGCCTATATAAGAAAAAGACCCAAAAATCAGGACTCTCCCTGTAAAATCGGGACATCTGGTCACCCTATTCTATATACACAAAGAATTTATGAAAAATTGAAATGACAAGGGTGTTGTTGAGATGCCATATTCAAGCTTATATATTAAGGAAGAATAGTTCAGGTGTTTTGTGAGCCAGTGAAATGAAGTTTGCCCTCTAATCTAGTTGACACCACCGGCCCCTCCAGCACTGGAAGAGAAGGCCTGTCACATCCACAGTATTCTTCACCTTCAACAGCCCAGGGAAGAGGACTCCCAAGGTTGCATTTAAACATGGTGATATTAGGCTCACCTTTTCAATTCTTGCTCATACTCTGAAATGCTAAATGTGGGTCTGAATCCAAACTACCTGGCACATGGTGTCAGTTACACCTGGGCAAAGTACCCTATCCCGTTGGAATAGTAGCTTTTTGCACTCCTGTGTAGAAGTGTGAGTGCCTGCTCCAAAGCCTGCTGAGGCCAATGGGAGTCTTTTAATTGACTTCAGTGGAACAGACCCTAATGATGATTGCCTGGAGTCTAGAGCAGTCAAGAGAGCCAGGGCCTCTCTGCCTAGTTAAGCTCATTTGCACAATTCAGATGCATGGTTTACCAGATCTTCGACTTATTCTTTGTTACCAATATTTCGTAGTGTGTGAACCTTGTTCAAATGTGACTATATGTAACTGACTTCTCCCAGGAGAGCAAAATATTTTTAAGTGATATCAAGGGAAGCATATTATGCCTTTTGAAAATATAAGACTGATTTTCTTTTTCACTTCACCCAGTTCTGTTTCATTACCCCTAGGATAATGTGTTAGCAGGGGCAAGGTTTCTCTCTGCTCTGGTATTCAACATTTATAAAATTAGAGCATTAACCTGCTGTAGTGTTATCCAAAAGCCATTTACCTCTGAATTTCTCATTTTCAGAGGCTTTTGTATTTGTTCCAATCTTATAAGCACATCCCTGCAAACTCAATTGATTCCAAATTTATGATTCACACTCATACCTTTCATGACTGCAACATCAGGAATTTCATTAGGGCAGACCTGTAATTGTTGTTGTAAATATTTACATATCTATAAATTATTATTAAGCAAATAGTAAAAAGGTCATCCTTAATCCTTGAAGGCACTTAGAGAATATTATATTCAGATTTCCAATTAGATCAAGAAATTGGTTGTAGATTAATTATATACTGATGGTGTGATATTGACAACAGAGATATGAAAGGGTCAGGTATCTTCACCATGTAAAATTGTCTCACTTTTAATAATTGTCTTGCAAGCAATGCAGTTCAAAACCATCGTCAGAAACACTGTGACTAAGAATGTGGCCTCCAGTAACAGGGGGCAGAGGAAACCAATTTGAAGAACTCACTGTTCCACCTCACTGGTGTGACTTCTGTTGGGGGCGGAGTGGCTTGCTCTTCAAAATGGCATCCTCAGTGCAGTGACCTTGTATGCACCAAATATGCAAGTTTATGCTAGTAGGCGTGGGTCCAAGCCATTCCTGGAAGTACAAGAGTGACTGATATTCTGGGAATGCGTGAGTGGCTACCCTAGTGTGAAGCTCATTATAGGATTAGGGTTTTAGTGAGACTACTCTAGAGTGGACTAAAGCTGGGATTTTCCACTACCTTATAGTTTAGTCATTTATACCTCTGTGAAAAGTAAGTGTTAAATGCTATCCAATCAGACCTAAGAATCCAGACCTACTATCTATCTAAACACACAAGTTGTATTGTTTTTACTCTACCAATCTAGCTAAAGCAGTACAACCTTTCTAGTATGGATGCAGTTATATTAGTATAAAAATCTCTCTTGGTGGCATGGCTTATTCCTGTAAATTTAAGGGAATAAATTATATTGGGATAGTTTATTCTGTTATAACTGCATCCACAGTAGGAGTTGAACCAGTATAATTATTCTGATAAAAAAAAAATCACCCCTAATTTAAATAGTGAAATCAATCCAAAACTCTGTGAACCAAAACTTAGTCACACTTGCTCCCCTTTACACCACTCTGGCAATGTAAAGGAATCTTAAAGTGCATATAAATTATGCTTATGTCCATTTAAGGCCCCTTTATGCTGCCAGAGTAAATGAAAATCAGCCCAAATATGGTTTATGCTCATTTTACACTGGTATAAATGACTAGTTCAGTGTTGAATAAGGCCATTGAGATTGTCCAGAAAGAGGAAGATTGCAACCGAACATTTTCACAAACTTTGGGGTGTCCTAGCAATTCTGCTGCACCACAATATTGAATTAAACAATTTTTCACTGTTAATGTTTCTGATAAAATGAGTAAGTATGCAGGATACATAGTTCACTAAAACCTGATAGTTAAATCAAATGTTTACCAAATGGCTTTCAAACACAACATAAAACAATCATTTTTTTCATAGGTGGTTAATCTTCCCTTAGAGGTATCTAAACAATCTGTTTGTAACGCTAATAAATTTGTCCAAAAAATTTAGCAATGCCCATTTCAGGGGCTATTTTCTTCATCTAAATGAGATGGTTTCTAATGTACTGCTTTTTGTTCCTGTTAGAGCACATTGTATTTCATTTTTGTCCAGCCTATAAAAGCAGCTCCAAACAAAACAAAAAACAAAAAAATTGCCTGTTTTTAATGTTCTCTTAAAGAAAAAGCCTGAAGCAATCACCAGCTGAAAAGATGCATGAATTTTAATCCACTAGGAAGGAACACCTCCTAACTTAAAATGATAATTTATTTTAACTCAGAGGTCCAGCCAAGCATAACAAATGATGCAGTGAAGTGTTAAAAACTTCTAGAAGCTCTATCTTTTCTATAAGTTTATATTCTTTTACTTAAAGATTTGGACTGGAAATAAGTTGTATATAGTGCAAGTAATATGGCTTACAGATAATCGCAACTTTAGCACCATAAACCAGAATACTTTGTTCTTTTCAATAAAAAAAACCTATTAAACTTTTCTCCGATTACTGTTCAACAATTTCCTGTACTGTCTAGACATTAGAATACCAGAGCAGATTGTTTATATGTCTACACAGCCTAGATAAACATATATGTTTTCAGCAAAACAACAAAACACCTCCTGGACTTAAGAAATAATTTGTTGGCAACTATGGGGTAACCTTTACTCACATTTCACAGTTTTAGATTTTAATAATTTCATTTTGTATGATGAATTAGCGACTCGTGTCTTACCCTGCTCCCCATCTCCTTAGCCCCATTTTGCGCTTCAGTCCTGTAACGTGTTCTGTGGGGGTGAACATCTGCACCAATGTAAAGCCCCTTTGGAATTAGTGGGGATGCATGCACATAGGGTCCAAAGCAAGGACCTTACTTGGCTACCAAAAAAGTAAAGGAGATTTTTTAGTCTATTTCTTTGCCCTGTTCCTAAGTATTTTCTGTCAGAGAATTGTCTGACCACCATTACTAACAAACTAGCAAACCTCACAATGACACAGGAACTGCTCAAATCAAGCATTCAGCTACCATGGTGATGATGAGCATGTATAGATGTAGAAAGTTTAGATACAGGGGAGCGTGAATACAAGTTCAGTATTGCACCCTGGTGAAGGGAACCTGATAATCATCCTGGAAATCTATTTCTGGAAATCAGACCAGCCCTTGAGTTATTTAAAACAAAAGGCTGCCAGAATCTTCTGAGAGATCTTGAGCCCATATTCTATGTGCATGGAGAGCTTCTTTATTCTGTTCAATAATGGCTCCTCCATCGTTTCTGGAGACCTTAGGCCAGATGTTTGATCCCCTCTTCTGGATGTCAGAGAGCTTCCCCTTGCATAGGGAAATCTCTAAAGTTGGCCTTTGCCACCTCCTGCAGGCTTCCCCAGTGTAGTGAGCATACTAAGGAGAGTCAGGGGCTTAACTGGAAAGTACCACAGTCAGGCCATGAGGCTGATCTAACTTCTTTTGGGGACTGAACAAGACCCCAGAATCCATAAGATTGAGGGAGAGGGCGGGAGAATGCAAAAGTGTACAATAGCCCCAATGCCTCCGATTTGTGTCTGATGCTGATTTAAATGGAGGAAACCTGATCTTACCATGTGTTCTGTACTAATCACACACATTGGAAATCAAAGTCAGGCTTTCAAATAGATTATATGTGGGTGCTCTTGTTAATACCTCATTCTTTGTCTTTCTAGAACAATAAATATGTCAGTAACAGGCCAAACATTGATTGACAGGGAGATTCAGTTATTGATTGTAAATCATTTACTATAGCTTGATACCGATTTAGAAAAGTAAACTAGTGGACACTTGAAAAAGTAACTTTGTTTAATCACCAGAAATTGAGGAACAATTGTGTTCGTTGCACATTTAAACTAAACAACTCTCAGATAAACAATTTATTTCTAGCCTTTGGGCCCGTTCTCGTAAATCAATCATGCTTTGGATATGAGTAATTTACATGTTCTAAAAAACTGTTACAATATAAATTTTGCTTGTAATGTTGATATATCAACCGGGCTCAATTCTGTCTTCATTTACCACCACTCAGCTTCCATTATGACTTCATTGTGGTTGCACATGTATGACTGAGAGCAGAAAATGGTCCAAGATAAGAAGAGAAAATGGGTGTATCATGATAGTACAGTGGTCAAATGCAAAAGGAGGCAGTTAAGGAAAATAACACAAAACTTAGAAAGTTTCTGCAGCAATCAAGTATACTAGTTAAAATATCCTCAACAGTGCCTTCCTTTTTTAGTATGGTGATGTATTTCGGTAGAACTTCAGGAAAATTATATCCAGTAATTCTAATGTGCATTTTCATGACAAGCAAGAGTGTGCCTTAGAAATTCCATATGAACACAGGGAATTTCAGAGGCCCTGGGAGATTAGTCTAGTATATATCCTCCACACTTACTCTCAGATTATTGATGCCAACATCATCTTGATTGGTATTTAGACATCTATGGCAGTACCTTCCTCGGATGCAGGATGTTTGCCCTCCCAAGAAATGAAAACAAAGATGGCAGTCCTACCAGCTTTATTGAGCCTGATTCTCCATTGCCTTGCTCCCTGCATGGTCATTTTCATCTGTGCACATTGCAAATTGGGTGTAAAATGTTTCTATTCTAATTTGGTAGCTTTATACAGCTACTTTCACAAGAGGAAATAATTTTGCAAGATGCAAGTCACCAGAGGTTCAGTCTCCTCATCCTAATATTTTGGAGTATGCTAACAGTTACCAGATGTTTTAAGTTTCGCCCACCTTTAGCTAGTAATAGTTCCTAGTGAAATGAGAGGAAGATTTTGTTAGATCACGCAAGATTCCTTTTATTGAGAAATTTGTGCATGTTATTAATGCTTCCTTGAAATTAGAGAGCCCAGATTTAGAGTAGAGCCATGCCAAGCCAAAAGACATATATCCTCAACCAGCAAAATCTCATGATGAATGACAGCAGGACTCCTTTGACAATTTTTGTAAATCTTTATGTCATGGAGGTGCTCACTTGCCCCAGAAGGGTTAATGGAGGCTAGATGGACCAATTAACCTATTAGACTGCAAGATGGAAGAGCTAAGGCTGTGAGGAAAGCCCTAAGGAAGGGAAGCTCACCTGTGCGGGAATGGGCAGAGCTTCTATGAAGCCAGGGAGCTGGTAGCAGAGAGGGGCTCCAAAGAAGTAGGCTGCAGTCACTCCCTGGGAGAAGGGAGATGTGCTTGAGGCTATAGAGGAAGGTAGTTCACAGTTAACTCCCAAGGAGGAGGGAAGTTGTGAGGCTGGCAAACCCAGAGAAGGGGGAGTGCCAACTGGCAAGGAAGGGACTCAGGGAAAGGCAATAAGGTCTAGGAAGGAATAGACCTTGGCTGCTGACTAGAGGGTTGGTAACCTGGAGTAAAGGGCGGGCCTTGGTTCCCCTGCCAGCCACTCAGGAAGTGACATGAGGGGATGGTGAATGGGAAGAGTGCCTAAGACTGAGGAAGTGGAAGTAGAAAATGCACATAATGACCTGTCTGGAGAGCAAGTCACAAAGAGGCGGCAGATTCCCAGAGTAGCCAGGAGGAGGCACCATTCTAGTGATGAGGGGAGCACCCTGGCACACCTTAGTAACAGACTTTTGAGTGATATCGAGAAAGGGTAGATAAGAGACTCTGTTTAAACTTCAGGATTGGAGTCTGCGAGTTTTTGTGTGTGAATAGTCTTACTTCAGATTCTTCCATGTTCCTATCAGTGAGTTTGTACTTTTGGTGGTGGTTTCCTGATACTGAGAATTGTTTT
Source organism: Chelonoidis abingdonii (assembly GCF_003597395.2). Taxonomy (NCBI): domain Eukaryota; kingdom Metazoa; phylum Chordata; order Testudines; family Testudinidae; genus Chelonoidis; species Chelonoidis abingdonii. Next base: position 26,544,911 of record NC_133787.1, read on the forward strand.
TCACATGCTCATTGGCAGGTTGTGGAGGACAAATAGCCTATCTGTGAAGACACGTCCCCTGTTTCAACCCTGTTGTCCTTGCTGATCTTTATTAATTCATTTGCATGGTATTCCTTATTGGGAATATTTTTTAGGTTTTTTGGGAACTAGAAGATAACAATACAGTTGCTGATGGAGTCCATATTAAGCTTTCTGTAAACAGATACTCACATACATACAGTTATTAAAATGTCTGTCACAGACTGGATGGCTGGCCTTTTAAGGCAAGTCAGGCTGCCTGATTGTGGTAGGACATCTTCATGATTGGTGACCCCAGCTACAAGAAAGACTATACAAACAGAGTAGAGAACTCAGAAAGGGAGGGAGAAATTGCAGAGACCCAGGAGGAAGTAGGATGGTTCCCTCCCCCAGGAAAGATCTGAAGAAGGCAAGATTCTCTTGTAGGTAGGAAAACTCACAGGGAGCAGGGTCAGGCTCTGGTGGGCATCAGGCTCCAGGGTCCATAAAAGCACTCTAGTGGACGCTGAGGCGGTGTGTGAAAAATTATTAGTTCAACAGAGAAGGGAGAAGCCAGAGGCTGGAGGATCAAAGGGAGGCCATGTTAAGTACAGGCTGCAGGGAAGTAGCAAAAGGGGAAGTAGGGAACAGACCAGAGAAATAGCAGCAGACCTAGTGGCTTAATACAGGGTTTCTGGACCAGAGCCCAGAGTAGAGTGTGGGCCTAGGTAACTGCGTCCTGAGGAGTGGGCATGAAAGTTCAAGAGTAGGATCTGAGGGAGGTCAAATAAGAATGCTTTAGTGGAGCCTGAGATGGGTGGAAAAATTATTATTTGACTGTTTAGCTTATACCAGGGGTAGGCAACTTATGGAACGTGTGCCAAAAGCGGCATGCAAGCTGATTTTCAGTGGCACTCACACTGCCCGGGTCCTGGCCACCAGTCCAAGGGGCTCTGCATTTTCATTTAATTTTAAATGAAGCTTCTTAATCATTTTAAAAACCTTATTTACTTTACATACAACAATAGTTTAGTTATATATTATAGACTTATAGAAAGAGACCTTCTAAAAATATTAAAATGTATTACTGGCACGCGAAACCTTACATTAGAGTGAATAAATGAAGGCTCAGCACACCACTTCCGAAAGGTTGCCGACTCCTGGCTTATACATTCAGTTGGATATTTTGTTACCCTGGAATTGGACTGAACTTTGCATGACGTTGCCAAAAGGCTGAGCCACACAAGTCCTGGGGAAAGCCCATCAGGAAATGCTGGAGGCAAGGACCCCTTGCAGCATTGCACCCTGACACAAGAAGGTGCTGTGGGCGGTGAGAGGCAGTGTAATGTAGCATAATCTCTTTTGCAGAGGAGGAAATTATTTCTTTGTTTCCACTTCGTGCATTGAAAAAGAGTAAAACAATTTGTGATAGATATACACTACTAAAATAGGAGTGCTTTAGCATTATCCCACTTTACATTGTTGCTCAAAAATAAAGCTTGCTGTACGGAAGATAACTGATTGATACACATGAACTAGTTTTATAATTCTGAGCACTTGTTGCAACAAAACATAAAATTTAGAAGATAAAATGAGGAATATGAAGATTTTTTGGAACTACAGGGCCGAATATATTTTCTCTGAAATGGACTCACACCCCAGGGTAAGTTTGGTCCCTCCAATCAAAAACTGCTCCTATTCATGCCTGTGATCACTCTCTGACAAAGGAGATTCAGAAATTCAGGCCTCACTTACAGTACTTCCATTTTCTCTTGCAACAGCATAACTCCAAATTTCAAAAGAGCTTTACTCATCACAAAAAGCAGCGATTCATATTTATTTCTTAATCAAATGTGAAAAATAAAAGCAGCAGGAATGTAGCTGAAACCTGCGGATATCCTAATGCTAGTAAAACCAAAAATCCTTTACAACAAATCCCTTGTCTTTCAGCTTTTTTTGAAACCGACATGTAACAAAGGTTTTTAAAAGATAAAACAATATGATTTTTTAAGCAATCAAAAGGTGCCTAAAAGCTTATCAAAACCAAACGTCTTCCAAATGAAAAATTAGAGAATTCTTCCAAAGCCAAAGAGTAGTGGCTGACTTCCTGATTTTAGAGTACAAATCCATTAACAGGCTTATGAAAATCTGAGACATTCAGATCACATATATACACTCACATTCACACATGTAGCTAATGAATGGCAATGATAACAGCCATGAATGGGAAGAGTTTATATATATATATATATATGTATATAAGTGTAAACAAGGCAAATAGTTGGGAAAGAGATCTTGTTATTAACTATTTCTAGCTTTGCCATAGAATTCTTGTGTGGTTTTGAGCAAGTCAACTCTTTGCCTTCCTTTCTTCTGTAATGTGGAGATAATACTTACCTGCCTCTCAGTGGCTAAAGGGACAGATTTACAAAAGAATTCTGCTCCTCTTTAGGCATGACATGGCTAAATTGTCAAAAGCGCTCAGCACCTTGTTCTCAGTGGTTGCTCCTAGGTGCTGAGATCTTTTGAAAAATCTGACTTGAATCTATTAGTGTTGCTAAAATGCTTTGAGATCTTCAGCTGGGATGCTCAACTTGAATACAAAGTGCTATTGTATTTATTTAAAATATATTATACAGAAAAAGAATGGAAAATATGGCACAATAGTCATACTAAATTAGAATAATAAAACATTTTATGCTAAAATGTAAGTCTTATCTAGAAAACTTCCATTGTGTGTGTGTGTGTGTGTGTGTGTGTGAGGAGTGGGAAGGTTAACTGAATGGTATCTTGTATTCTGAGATACAATTAAAATTTATTCAATTGTCAGTTTGACAGCTTTCCTATAATTTTGTCTGTATTCTTTGGGCTGGATGCAGTAGGTCCTCTCCCTCCCTCCCCCACGTGGAACACCCTTTGACTTCAACAAGATTTATTGGAATTTCTCTGAGAGTTCAGAGCTTCTAGGATTGGGCCCTCAAATGAAATATAAGCTGAGCTATTAACATTCCATTGCCTAGAGTTTTGATCTGTTATTAGAGCCGAGCAAGTTTTTAGACAGCATCTTGCAATTTTTGAGGCTCTTTAGCCTCTGGAGAAGGGTTAAAAGTGCAGTAAAACAATCTACTAATCAAATTTAACATTTTGTGCCAGGGATTTCTAACCTATAACTGGAAGCAGAAAGTATTTAACTTGGTTTTGATCCAGACTGAACTGTGCTTTTTACCAGGAAATAGCAGCATCTGATTACAATTACAGAATTATCATGAGCAGAAGATGAACGATATTGTATTGTCAGGTGCACTTCTGTAATAAATGTGACTACTGTTACAAAGCAAATGGAGAAATCTGGTAAATTAGGTGCATCATAAAAACAGTAGGCACACACTTTACAAAGTAAAATGACATCAAGAAATCAAATGAATCTGTTTCCAGATTTTATTTTTTAAATTGAAGCCTCTACTTTCTATTCCAGAACACACACAACACTAGATTTTTCTGCTTTGTAGGTAAGCGCTGAAAATATATTCTTCTGTTACTGAGCTACATGAAACGGTACTTTTAAAAAATATTTTTGGTGATCAAACTCCTTCATATATGCCCAGTTTATTTCATAAGAACAATCTTTGTACATTGTCTTGAAAATTAATTTAGAGTTGTGAGCTAGAATGACCATCACTTTTTGAAAATGCTGGTGCTTCCATATATAAATAGCTGTTTTAATGAGCCCATTCCTGAACTCCTTTCTTCTGTTAACGGGAATTTTTAGTGAGTAAGGAATTTGATATCAAACTCTATATATGTATGATGCATTCTACTTACACAAGGATTAGGTTACATGCATTACATCATTTACTGATCCAAGATCTTGAGGGCAGCATGCTGAAGTCCAGGAACTCCTCAGTTTGTTTGTAAAAATAAAGGGCCTGGTATTCAGCCCTTACTCACACTAGTAGTCCCACTGGGATAATGTGAATTAGCCACATAAGTAAATGTTGCAGGACTGGTATTTCATTTAGGTATTACATTATATTACCCCCATTCTCCCTGCTCCCCCGCCCCCACACAAATACAATTCTTTGCATGTGTAATAAAACAGAGGAGGTACACAACTAAAAAGATTTACTTCTGTCAATTGTGTTTAGAATATTACTCAAAACCAAACCAAACTAAACTGGTTTTAGGTCTGGCAAAAAATTGGGTTTGGTTCATATGAACCTTATTGATATGAACACAAAATGAAAAAAATCAAGAAAAAGATTACCTTAGGCCAGCAGGTTTATGAAACTGACCAAAATTTTCTGTCATATTTCCAGTGAATTTGAATCTGAGGTGTTAGTTACAGATGAACCTGAAACTTCCAAGGACTCTGAAAACTCTTGGAATCAAAACTGCTGGGAAGGTTTGGTGTAAACTCATGCAAATGCCAAAAATGGGCTTTACACAGCTCCAGTTATAAAACCAGATCCTGCAATGGACTTTACTGCCCCTGTTGAAGTCAGTGGGGGAGTGGAGGGTCCTCAGTCCGTGAAAATAGTGGTGTGAAAGCCAGCCTGAATTATTCTTCTTATCTCGAGAAAGATCACCGTAATTTGTGTCAGAAAAGCAACATGCATAGACCTGCTTAATACAGGAACTACAGGATATTCGTGACTGAGATATTAACTTGCTGGAAGCCCTTCACTCTTTTATCTGACACTGGTTCTTAGAGAGATTCTTCCCTTCAGCATTATAGTGAAAATCTTTTACTGAAGAAAAGCTCTGTCTAGAATTGTGTTCTTTAAAGGATCAGCATTTTCTATTGCCTTTTTTTGCAAAGTTTCCAGAGTGCTAATTCCAATAGGTTTCAGAAAAGAGGGAATTATGGCTCTTCTTTTCAACTTTGAATAAATAGGCCAACTATTTTCTTCATCGCTAACAACTTCACACAGTGTCTTATCTAAAATCTAGTGATTTTTTTAAATGTAAAAGTCCCCTGTAAGCTCAGCAGTAGAGTCCACATGCAGAGCAGTGTCAAGAGGAGTCCCTAAGATTTCAAGAAACATTTACATACAGTAGGTCACCATATTTCAAAAAGAGAGCAGAAACTTCTTTTAAAGGTTATCTAAGTCCAGAAGGGCATATCTGCTAATGATATGGTCACTGAAAACCAAGTCCAGTTATTAAACTATCAGGGCTGGAACATAAGGTATCAAATTCCCAATGCACTCTGGGAGTAGAGCACATGCAATAGTTAATAGAGTTCTGCCCTTTGAAGGCCAAACTTGATTTTCTGTATCGGAGTCCACAACTTCTAACCTACTATGACACAGACATACCAATCTTCTCAATATTTCACTAAAGGGATAGTGTGTGGTCTCTGCCAAAAGCAAAAAATGGGATTTTTGTACTGATATTTGTATGGGAAATCATTTTAATCATATGTAATATGTAGGATATGGGTTTCAAAACTTGTCACCTGAGGCAAGGTGGATCTCAGGGCTAACTCAATTAACACTGAGAATGATGGACAATCTGTGGAGCCAAGCTGTATGTTTACTGTCTTGACAGCACAGGCTTGATAATTTACAAAGAAAAAGGACCCCAAGACAAATTTCTGAATTGAGGACCACCTGGGGTAAGAGACAATAGTCTGTATAAGAAATGAAGAAAGAACACAAGATTTTATCCATTCTGGCGGATACAGTCTTCCAGTGGGGTTGTCTTATAAAAGACGGATCCCAGCTTTCTGAACTGGAGAAACACTATAAGAACTAACCATTGGGTGAGGAAAGTAACTTGTTAGTAAGTATAGCTATAGATCACATTTTGTTTTTAGCTGTAGCCTTGTTTCCAAACCCTTAGACTGGCTTATTTGAATCTCTATCTCAAGCTCTTAAATAAACTTCAGTTTGGTTTTACCAAAGATACATCTAATTGCCTTGTGCTAAGGAGGGTATTGAACTGAGGTGAAGCCAGTGAACTGAGGTGCACTGTTTCTGAAGGCAGTGGATTGATGTATACTGCACGTGTCCAGAAGACAAGGACCTGTGCACTTAAGAGTAGCAAAAGTGGGATGTGTAAATTGCGAGCCTGCATTGACAGAGTGCATTGTTGGGGAGGGTTTCCCCTCATCGGCATAGACAAGGCTTTCTATCACTGTAAGCAGGTGGTAGTAATTCACCCTGGACACTTCCATTAAATGTCACACCTACTTGTAAAGTGTGTTTAGTATCCCCAACATCGTACAAAATCAGAAGGGGAAATTGTGGCCAGTTACAGAACTATCAGCCCCACCCACATGTTTATACTCTAAAAGTACCTAGTTATAGATGGCTTGTTAAAAACTCCTTAGCTAGGGGGAAAATATGATTAAGAGGGGCTTTGCATGTTCTGAAAAGTGTGTTATTAGTCCCTTTGTAAAGATGCAGATGTCTGTCCCCATGGTACAATGAAAGTTAAAGAAAACACTGTTTAGAAGCTATTGATAACACTTTATTTCCCCCTTTTAACAGAGCTGAGAGAATCAGTGACATATTTCATATTGTTCCAACGGTTTAGATGAACAAATTAACATGAAAATGTGAGTGCAGTATAAGCGTGGAGCTCTTACTCTAAAAATGGCTTTATTCAAGGATGCTTTGAAACCAGTGATGTAAAGTACATTCTCCCTGCCCATGTTTCCTAAATAGTGCAGTAAAATAAAAATCAGTCCATCAGTTATGTCTGAACACACTGGAGACATAATAGAGAGAATGTGCTGCACTGGAGAGACTGCAGCTCCAGTCCTATGCTTAAAACAGATTAGAAATAACTTCCTGTGGGGTATGGAAAGAATTTGTGATGGAATGTTGTTTAAAAATCTAGGCCTTGTATCTGTTCCACTAGGTTCCTTTCTGGGAGGCACTGCACTATGAAAGTACACAGTGTTCTTTTGTCTCAGACTAATTCACAGAAGTGAGTGTGTGTGTACATTTTTGCTGTGTACTCCAGGTATCTTACATTTCAGTTTCTTGTAGAAAGGATGCATTATCACGGTTATGCAAGGGTTTTTTTCATAGACATACAATTTTAATTCTTATATAAAAGCTGATTTTTACAAAATGTAAAGCACAGCAATGCTCTAACAGTGTCCCACAAACAAAAATGTTCACTTTCCATTGAGAAGAACATCTTGTGCCAATCCCCAGAAAACATTCATCTAAAGTCAGATTTTTGGCCTTGCATTAGTCATGTTGTCCCCCATGTCTGAAGAATCCCCCTCCCTACCCCTCTTCTGATCATGGTAGTTTTATGGTTCCCTTGCACCCACAGAGTGGCATAAAATGATTGCACTGACATGAGGATCTCATCCAAAGTGGTGAGATAATCAACCCTGGAGGTCATCGGGCTTCGCTCCTCTTACCTACCTCAGTCAGTCCTGCCTGAATTCTGTGTTAGCCAGGTGCTTTTCATACAAGTTGATAGGGAAAAAAGAACCACCACCCCCCGTCTCGTTAAATACAAGTGTATAACCAACGGTTATGGTTTGGTTCTCATCTCGTTAAGTAAGCTTTGTAATTGTTTTAGAGGCCCATATATGTAGACCTTAGGCTTTAACTAAACCAATGCTAGATAAGAGCAATTTGTTTATCAGTACCCAGGGAAATGGGGTATAATGAAACTCACTATGAAGAAACTGAGTATGGAACACTAACAAAAGTGGAACTGGGAGGGGGACAAGGGGTCCCTTGGGTGCCAGCTCAGCTATAGGCGAATATAGTGTGGCAATTATTGCTTGCTTAAGGTAACCGCAAGGAGACGTACAAAACTGACCAGCTCAACAACTGCCAAATCACATGAAATATGTTTTTAAATAGCTTGCTGATTTGCAATATTTTGTGCTAGATAGATCACATGAAATATGTTTTGAAATAGCTTGCTGATTTGCAATAATTTATGCTAGATAAGGTAAAATATTAGTTCTAATTTGCAGTGCTAGCAATATAACCCAAATATGGGTATGACAATGTGTGACATTTTGCAGTTTTAACCTTTATAAGCTTGATAAAATTTTGTAAGGCAGAGCAGCTTACCCTTTGCATGGGGTTATGCTGTCTCTCCCTGTATGCATACTTGTAATCTTGTTATAACAATAAAGGAGCCTCGGCTTGTCTGATCCAAAATCAACTGGGTGGTCATCGTTAGCCCCCACAAGGTGCTAGGCATTAAGGAAGCTGTTAGTTGGTGCTGTTTTTCTTTGGTGTAAGCAAGATATGGAGTTGGGTATCATCTGTAGGCTGAATTGTCAGCAAAAGGTGTTGTCTCACTAGTTCTTTCACAGCTCCATGAATATCTAAATAGAAAAATAACACCAACACTTGTACTTACAGCTTTAATTTTGTATTTTTGGGGGGAAGGGGGAAGGGGTGAATGAATTATGCCTCTGTAGTACTTTTAAAATGTATTCCTCCAAATTCTGAAGTCACTTACCCAAGGCAGCAAGTTCTTGGCAAATTTGTTCTAACTGGTTAGTTAACATGACATTAGCTGAAGTTTTAAAAAAAGCAATATTTGTTTCCCTATGAAACTAGTAAACTATATTTTTTGCTTTTCCCTGGCTTAAAAAATACTCCGATATTGGCTGTCACCCAAAGAGTGTGACAACAGATCAAAGCTAGGTCTATGGTCGACATTTCAAATCAACACAAGGTCATTGTATTTTAAACGTGGGTCAATTTGTAACTTGAAGTAAATGATAAAAAGAAATGAACTAACATGCAAAATAGCAAGACCTCAGTTTGAGATGCTTCAGGACTGATTATGTCTTTAGTTCAACAAGATATCTAAGCACATGCCGAAGGTTAAGTACATTAGTAGTAGAGCTGGGTAAAAATTTTCAGATGGAACATGTTTTCTCGAAAACTACCTAGGTTGGGAGGCCCAAATAACTTCACAAATTCATGAAAATATCTGGCTAAAAACAAATCAATCTTTGTTGTGCCATCTTTGAAATGAAGCATTTTGACTTTTCAACTCAAAGTGACTTTAAAAGTTAAGTAAAATTTAATAAACTTCAAATGAAAGCATACCTTACTGAAAATCTTGCTTTGGTTAAACCTGAAACAATTTTTTTTCAAGTTGGTCACTGAATTGGAAAACTCATACATACAGCTTTAATTAGTAGTCTACATGTTTGTGAGGTGTTCATTTACTATGATGATGACAGCCATATCATATAGGCACATTTCTGCCTGTTATATGAGGCAAATTTTTCCCCACCAAAACAAACAATCCCTGTTATATCTCAGGCTGATGCTTGACAAAAGAGATGAGTCTTGCACTAAACGTCAAGCAACTCAGCCTCAGTTAGATCAGTTTAGGACCACTAGCACAAATTCCCCAGATCAATTCAAAGAACCGTGGAAATATAGGGCTGAAAGGGACCTTGAAAGGCCATCAGACCTATCCCCCTCTGCTGAGGCAGGACTAAGTAAACCTAGACCATCCCTGACAGATGTGTGTCTAACCTGTTCTTAGAAATCTCCAATGATGAGGATTCCACAACCTCCCTTGGAAGCCTATGTCAGTGTTTAACAGTCTTTTATTGCTAGAAAGTTTTTCCAAATATGTAACCTAAATCTCCCTTGCTGCAATTTAAGCAGGTTACGTCTTGTCGTACCTTTAGTGGACATGGAAAACAATTGATCCCTATCTTCTTTATAGCACCCTGTAGTTTGTTTGAAGATTAGCAAGTCTTCTATAAGTCGTCTTCTTTCAAGAGTAAACATTCCCAGGTTTTTTTACCTTTTTTCAAAGGTCAAGTTTTCTAAACTTTTTATCACTTTTATTGTTCACCTCTGGCCTCTCTCCAATTGGTCTACATCTTCCCTAAAATATGGCACCCAATGGACGCAGTACTCCAGCCGAGGCCTCACCAGTGGCAAGTAGAATGGGATAGTTACCTCCTGTGTCTTGCATGTGACACTCCCATTAATACACAACTGCATCACACTGTTGATTCTCTCAATTTGTGCTCCACTCTAACCCCCCAATCTGTTTCAGCGGTGCTATCACCTAGTCAATTATTCCCCATTTTGTAGTTGTGCATTTGATTTTTCCTTCCTAAATGTAGTATTTTGCATTTAATTTGTATTTAATTTAATCTTGTTTATTTCAGATCAATTTTCCAATTCCAAAGGTCCTTTTGAATTCTAATCCTGTCCTCCAAAATGTTTGCCTCCCAGCTGGGTGTCATCCACACATTTCATAAGCATACTCTCCACTCCATTATCCAGATCATTAATGAAAATATTGAATGGCACTGGACCCAAGATGGACCCCTAAAGAATGCTACATGATATGCCTTCTGAGTTTGACAGCAAAGCATTGATAACTACTTTTAGAGTACAATCTCTCAATCAGTTGTGCACTCACCTTATAGTAACTTCCCTAATTCTCTTATGAGATTGTCATATGGGGCTGTATTAAATTCATCTGTCATGGTGGATTACAGGAAGAAAAGGCAAAATCTCAGACACACACACAGTTTAGGAGATCAAAGTCAACACCACAAACTGTATCCAGAAGCAGGTGGTGAGCCACTACAGTCATTGATGAACTGGTGTTATGTGGCACTGCCTGGCAAGCAGTGAGAGTGAGAGAGAGAGAGAGAGATACCTGTCTCATAGAACTGGAAGGGACCTAGAAAGGTCATCGAGTCCAGCCCCTTGCCTTCACTAGCAGGATCAAGAATTGATTTTTGCCCCAGATCCCTAAGTGGCCCCCTCAAGGATTGAACTCACAAACTAGCAGGAAATTAAGCATTCCAATAAATCCTTATTATTCTATAAGTAAGTATTACAATAGTTTTAGGTATCAGTTTTTAGCACAGTTTCTTGCAGCACTTTCTGTTAGAAAGTCTCTGTAGAATCAATGATTAAAAGAGAGTGCAAGGTTCTTCCTACCATTGCTGAAACAGGATCGTGAAGCAAAGTGGGCAGTAACTTTAACGGGTATTTTTATTAGGCTACATAATAGCCTGCAGCAGAAAATCCACACAGGAGAGCTAGTGACATGAGGATTTCCATAGACCTGATTAACCTTAGGATCATCACCATTAATATCGTTTATTATTTGTACTGTGGTAGTACCCAGAGGCCCAAAAGAGGTACAGCACAGTCTGAACACAAAAATAAATATACAGGGACCCTGCCATGAAGAGTCTAAAACATTAATTTTGTTTTATGATTTTCCATTTGTGGAATTTGCAAGGAATCAGGTTGACAGGCCAACCCCTTTCCCCTATCTGGAAAGAGGGTCCTGTCTTCCAACCCCACAAATATTGCAAGATCTCTAGTGACAGCTGGAAGGGCTGGTACATCTGCATGTAAATCCCACCTATGTTATTTCTTGAGACCCTCTTCCCAACAGACATGCTGCTAGTGCCTCCTCCCTGGACAAAACCAATGAGGATTTGTAAGGTCAGCACTAAATTCTTCAGCTCTACTCTGCACTGGTTAGGCCTCAACTGGAGTATTGTGTCCAGTTCTGGGCACCGCATTTTAAGAGAGATGTGGAGAAATTGGAGAGGGTCCAGAGAAGAGCAACAAGAATGATTAAAGGTCTTGAGAACATGACCTATGAAGGAAGGCTGAAAGAACTGGGTTTGTTTAGTTTGGAAAGGAGAAGACTGAAAGGGGACATGATAGCAGTTTTCAGGTATCTAAAAGGGTGTCATCAGGAGGAGGGAGAAAACTTATTCACCTTAGCCTGTAATGATAGAACAAGAAGCAATGGGCTTATACTGCAGCAAGGGAGGTTTTGGTTGGTCATTAGGAAAAAGTTCCTAACTGTCAGGGTGGTTAAACACTGAATAAATTGCCTAGGGAGGTTTTGGAATCTCCATCTCTGGAGATATTTAAGAGTAGGTTAGATAAATGTCTATCAGGGGTGGTCTAGACAGTATTTGGTTCTGCCATGATGGCAGAAGACTGGACTTGATGACCTCTCGAGGTCCCTTCCAGTCCTAGATATAAATCCCCTTAAAGTATTTCCCTGCTGGACTCCCCTATAACGGTGCTGTGTAGTAGCAATGGACCCCAGAAATTCTGCTTTCTCACTCTAAACCATGCACCTTAAATCTACAGAATCTTAATATGTAGTGGTAACTTGGCCGGGCTTCCATGAGTTTGGAGGTTGAAGTGGGAAAGGGAATGCCACTTCACTGGATTCTTCTGACAGAACTTAGGCCATATAGGAATGTAGAAATTGTCTCATTGGACCATACCCTGAGTGAGTATTTGGTCTCTGACAGTGGCCAGCACTATATATTTCAGATGAAAGTACAAGAAATCCTGCTGTTGGCAGATGTGGGAAAATCTATCCCCCATGAAAGTCCCATCCTAATCCCTAATATTTAGAGAGTGGCTTAAACTCTGAAACATGAGGCTTTACCTCTCTTACAATACTTTTTTTGTTAGCATGCTAACTCTTATCGTCCTGTATCCCTTTGCACGAAGTGATTTGTAATTTAAACCCATACAGAATATTTTTAACAAGCATTTGCATTTGATTAGATATTCTGAAATTCATTTGAAAGGAGATTATCCTTTATGTGCAGCAGTAAAGTGATACCTGTGTGATGGTGATTATCTTCACCAGAACATTGAGAAATGACTTGCATGATGTTAATTTTCCCTATTTAATGTAATAGGATCATTCATGTTATTTATTTGTGTTTGTTTTTTAAAAAGATGATCTACAAAGAAAAAAGTTGTCTCTTTATGCCTTTTTGTGCTGTAGAAAGGTAGCCTGAAAGTTCATTTTAAAAGAAAAGTGTCCCCCCATTTTTTGACATTAGAAATTCAAGCTAAAAAGCTTTATAATGAGTGGAAGGAATAAAATAATGGCAATTCACAAATCAAGAGATTGAAAGCTGAGCAGATGAGAGGGGGTGGAGAGATTTTTAGTCAGGTTGTTCAAAACTTCAGTGATTAATAAACAATTTGATAAGTTGCATCTTTGTTAAAGACTGAACTCCTTTACTCCTTCAATTATGATGCACAAGAATACCAGATACATGCTGTGAGACACCCCAGAAGACTTCTAGCAAAATGGGAGAAGAAAAGATGTGGCATTCCTGATATTTATAATGCGAAAAATTGTGGGAGAACAAAAGCTTTAAAGACTCCTTTAAAAATTATAAGGAAGGAAAAAATGGCACAAGTCCCATTTAAAAGTAGTCTTCATAGACTTTTTAATATCGATATTATTATTATTTGTATTGTGTTGTGTATTGATCCAGTCATGGGTCAGAACTCCAGTGCAATAGGTTCTGTACAAACAGAACAAAATGAGGGTCCCTACCCCACAGAGCTTACAGTCTAAGTATCAACTGTATTTGTATGTTGCTGCCATGGCTTTTGGGGCATTCTAACATAATGAGATATTCAAAATGTCATTATTATTTGGCCATTCAATCTAACAGCAGCAAGGATACTCTGACTATAAGACTTTTCTTGTGAATATGAACATAATGAATTTGAGAAATTTTAGTTTTCTTTTGTTCATCAAAGGTTCGTGATGGATTGCCCCCCTCCCTTAAGGTATCACTGGGATACCACTGAGCCCACCTGTTCTGCCATCCTGGGCCCCCTTTACTCTGTCTTGTTGAGCCAGGCTCTTAAGCTGCCTCTAGCACACATGCAGGCAAGGCTACACCCAGCTGCAGAAAGACAGAGACACTGAGATCAGCTCTGGGAACACTCAGTTTAAGGGCCTGCCTCAGCACTCAGGGGCTCACCTCCTTTGGAGTGCAGACCCAAAGGTATATTGTCTTGTGGTGTATAGAAAAATCTGCACAGCACAAGCTCATAAAAATTCACCTTCTCCCTAAATGTGAAGAGAGATATGCACAGCTTCTTATCCCCTCATATATGGATTGCACAAACTGAGTTATGTTATAAACAAGAAATAAGTTTAACTACAAAAGACAGATTTTAAGTGATTATAAGGGAAAGCAAACAGAACAAAGCAGAGTGCTAAGCAAATAAAACAAAACACGCAAACTTAGCTTGATTCACTAAAGAAACAGGTTAGAAAATGTAATTTCTCACCCTAAATATTGAATTAGGCAGGATGCAGTTTCTGTAGGATCCAGTTCTCTCTTCTTATAGACTGGACCCCTGTCTCAGTCTGGACTCACCCTTGCCTTTCCCCTCAAGTACTTTTAGCAGTCTTTCTTCTTGGGTAGGCAATGGAGGAGAGTCCAGATTAACCCCCTGCCCAGCCTTAAAAAGGATTTATCTAAAGTGTGAAACCTTTGTTTGATCACCATCCCTCTACAGAGGAAAATTACCAACAGTGTCCAAGGTGGTATTTTGGATCAAGTGATCTTATCACTTGACCTGGTAGTGTCACAGCTGTGTCCAAGGACACCTCTCAGAAAGAGAGAGATTAGTATCTTCAGTCTTATTGTTTCTTCCTAATGGCCCATCAAGGCTGTAATGGCCAGGTGTCTGGTGAGTGTCTCACAAATACACACACAGTTGTAATTGTTACATAGTCATTATTCCTAACTTTAGATACAGAAATGATACATGCCTACGAACAGGATAATCACATTCAGTAAATCATAACCTTCCCAATGATACCTTACATGAGTCATCTTGCATAAAGTATATCTTAGTTATGCCATATTCATATCATAACCATATTTCTATGAAGAATATGAGGTATAACATCACAATAACTACTTATGATTGCTTATGTTCTGTTAAATGGAAATAACTTGCAGAAGAAAGATGTACTTGGAGAATCAACATGAAAAGAGAAAATTCCTTCCAGTCCTGTAGAAGAGATGTCTGGAGACAGTCTCGCAGTTTTCTTCTCCTCACTGAAAACAATCTCTTACTTTGGAATCCTCTGAGACTTTTCTATTATGACAGCTCTATAAACAAACCAACTTTCAGAACTCTACCCCTTTTCCTCACAAGAGTCTAGAATATCAGGTGTTGACTAAACAAACACTGACCAAAGATCAATGAAAACTCATCCGGTAGAACTCCAGATGGCACAACCCTGTCTTTCTAGGGAGGGCCTTTTTTTTTTTTTTTTTTTAAATAAAATTGAAGGACATATAAATAAATCCAATAAGCTGGAGCTTCAGATGTGAAAAGAATCCAAACATTTGTTTAGCAGAAACATCATTAAAATAATTGAAAACTACTGTATTTTTCTTTATTTAATACAGTGTGGAGAAATAAGGATATAGGATATTTTCACAATACTAAAACTAATATACTATACACATTGATCCTAAATTGTTACTTTATATGGCCTCTTTTCTCTATTTGTGATAGATCACTGAAACCAACAGTTATAAAGTTGTCATTTTCCTATGCATTTTTCAGTATAGTCAAGATACTGTTCTGAGAGATAATTAAGGGCCTGTTGGAGTCAATAGAAAGAGTTCTCTTGATTCAATGTAAATGTACTTATATATGTATAATACAGAAACATAAAAAATGATTCCTTTGAAAATGTATATTGCATTTTAGAATGAAGAAATGAAAGTAAATTTGAAAATCTACAAATATTTGTCTTTGAACTTGAAAGTGCCTCTTTCCCGCTGCCTTCAATCCTCCACTGCAAACAGCTCCTAGATTTAGACACTGACCTCTGTTGGCTTGTACCTTTGGTAGTTATTTATACCTATGCAAAGCAGGTGCAAAATAGTACCATATCACAAATCTTTTGCGTGGGAATTGCATTGAAAACTTTTTACTCACTTTGCAGAGATAAATGAGTACACAAGGTGCAAGGCAATACTGAATCAGGTCACTAACATGGTGAGGATCCCTATAAACTGTAAGCAATTCAGTGTTTCATGCTTTCTGTGTTCAGATATTTAGGAAGAAAGCATGTGCATACAGTGTTGGATTCTTCAGCTCTTTAGAAGTAAGATAGCTTATCTCAAGAACCAGCTTGTTGCACTACATAACATACTGGGAAATGAAAGCTTTGGAGAGAGTTGTTTAGAAAGGTGACCATGCCAAAAGCAAGAAAGTGGGGGAAACAGGTGTAGAATGGTAAATGTGAACTCTTTTCTTTTTTTATTCACAGTAACCCAGAAGATGTTGTTGTTCAGAAAGGATTGGAGACGTCTGAAGGGTTTTTGGTGCTGTGAAGGTTTTCAAACATGGGTAAAGGATGCAGTAGGTTTGAGGATCTGATTGGATGCAGGAGCTCTGTTTCTGTTCACTGGCAGACAAATGGTTAACACGGACCCACCTTTTTTTGCACAGGTGCTTAGGAGAGGATAAGAGGCAGGACTGGAGACTGCTGCTCAAGCAGATTCTTAGGAAGAAAGTACTACTCAACAATAGTGGCTGTTTGGGAAAGTGAAGGTGGTTGCTTTGAAAGAGCAGTTACTACAAGGGGAAGTAAGAAGCCCAGGGTGAGTGTTTGCTCTTATTTTCTAACCATTTGTGATCAGTTTGGTTTGTTGCCTTTGGTGTAAATATTGTCTTGTGGACATAAAAAGGAATGTGTCTAGCTTGAAAAACAATGTCTGTGGGGTTCTTTGTGACTCTACCTGCTCACAAGGGGCAATGAGGGAGCCTCTCTTCTATTTTTTAGGGTAGAGAATAATGATTGACATTGTTATTTTCAGTAGAATGAATCAATATAGGCTCATTATTGTAATGCAATAACTGTTGATGTGGACTTAGTGGAAAAGGCCAGGCAGGCTTTGGATGAAACTGAGAAAGGAGAAAATGGAGGGGCTAGAAGAGCAGTAGAACCATCATCATCATGAATGGTTATATGGTTAGAGTATTTGAAAGTGACTTTATGCTGAATTTTTAATCCATTTGGCCAACATGAAGAACTGATGAAATCAGAAATAGGTACAAATTTTTTTTTGTGGGGAAAAAAATTTAGTAATTGATCAGAACCTTAATTTGGGATTGTGTAATTGGAGTCATAAAAGGGGATTGATTAAATCAAAAACCTTTTGAGATCAGTGACCTGATGCAGGAAGAAGTGAAGGCGAAGGGCAGAGTGGCTTTTTTTGTGAGCATCTGTGACTTTCCCAAAACGTGTGTGAATGACAGTCACAAAAACATCTGTGCATGTTCTCTAAGAGATGCAATGCTAGCAGCACTCTTATGAGTAATTTGCATAGCAAAATGTCCTATAAGCTGAAAGCAGGAAAATGTGTCATGGCCAGCTGAGCACTCTGCAAAGTGTGTGTGTCAAGACAGGCCATAGGGTGCTGAGCATCCGTGTGTGACATCCAGGCTGTGAATGTAGGCAAGCTGCATTTTCAAGATGTTGTAGTCTTTGCACTTCTTGTCTCTTCTTTATGAAGAGAGACAGTTTTCTATACAGGCACAGTCTACAAAGTGGCATGTTGGAAGGGCCAAGATTGTCAAAGAAGCTAGCTTTCACTTCTTGTTTCTGTGGGAGCGCTTCTAAGAGGTGAATGGGCTTATCATATTAGAAAGCCATTGCATTCCGGATGGTTAGGCCTTGTAAATGACACTTGTCCATCTGGTTCTTCTTTCATCTTCTCTGATGTCTGAAAAGACCTTGCAGTGAGAATATAAAGTAACTTGATGAGTACCTTGAGAAACTTCCTTTAATTTTATTTCTGTTGCCTGCGAATGTTCACAGCAATTGTCAAGAGCCCTGTATTCAGCCAGTAGAAAAGAAAGTATTTGAACTTCCTTTAATTTTATTTTAGTTTTACTTTGTCTCTTTATTACCCTGCAAAGTGCTTAGCTCATTAAAACCCTCTGTCTTAAAAGCACCCTTTAGTTTTGGGTGCCTCTGTGTTGGGATATCCCACTTTAGACAATTGGGTACGTCAGATTTAGATACCTAAAATTAGAGGCTACTTTTGAAAACATCTTTATAATTAATAAATTGTTGGTCATAAAAATCTGATCTGAGTCCATTGAAATCAGTGGCAAAGTTCCCCTGAGCTTCATTGGGAACAGGATTTGATATTTAATCCCCTGAGTGACATTTGAAGAATCAGTACTTGACCACAGATCACTAGCCAGTTCCTGAAAGGGAGAGGCCTATCAAATTCTCTTTTTGCTCCTCCCTTGCTTTCTTCAGTTTGGCCTCAGTCCACACCTTTGTCCTTCAGCCACTCCCTCCTCTTCATCCTCCCCCTGCATCTTGTCCCCTTTCCCTCTCTCCCTTCCAGAGTCTCCATGAATCCTTTCCCATAAAACCTGATAAAAAAAAATGAAACCCATGGGAATAGCATGGCATTTGCAAACTATCACTTTGCTTGTGTGTTATACCCCTTTCCCTGTTTTGTCAGTTTAGACTGCAAGCTCTTCAGGATAGGAACTGTCTCTTGCTTTGTGTTTGTACAGTACCTAGCACAATGAGGCACCAATCTGAGTTGGTCCCCAGATACTACTATAACATACTGAATAATAAAATAATGCAATTTTGATTCAGTAAGGTTTCCCCATTAGTTTTTAAACCCAAGAGTACTGGGAGTATTTTCCCTTCATTTGAGAGAGTCTACGAGGTCAGCCTTTCTGTGTTAGTCAGTCCCAAAGAGAAAAAATATAATTTTCCCTCAGAATGCTCTACAAGTTGAAGACTATTTTGAGCGCATTTCAAAGCCTGACCAACATTGGTTGTAAGCCAGGAGCAGTATGTATGGTGTGGAATACATACGATACCTTGAACTGGATGACTAATATGCACCTCTTTTGTTTTTTTTCAGTCATTATTTTCTACCTGTTTATAAGCTTACAAAAAACCAAAACCAAAATCATATCACAAATCACTATGCCCCTTGCGCTGCAGGAACACTGCATTTTTCTTTGCACCCCCTCAGCTTCATTATGTATAAGTAATATCTCAATGAACCATTTCACACCAAGTTGCATATAAATTCTCCTGCAGCAAGACGATGGAGAGAGGGAGTGAAGAGATCTCTACTCCCTGGTGAATATTTCTCCCGCATTAACTGGTAATGGAAAATATTATTCAATTTCCAGACTTCATCCCTCCTTGAGTTAAGAATGGCAAATCCCCCTCGCTATAGATGTTGAAGCGAATTATGGAACCTTGTATTTAAAGTTGTGGATGGAAATCTTGACCTTGGGGCATACCGCATCTCCTGCTGCTGCTGACACTTGTACTCATGTGCTATCATGGCGCCGTGCTTAACCAAAAAAGTGGCATGCCAATTTCAGTAGAGTACTGCTGCAAACCAGAGTGAGATCTAGAGGCTCTGTCTGCCTAGTGATTTAAGATTAATGTTTCTCTCACTGACAGAAGTTGATCCAATGAAAGATATTTCACCCACCTTGTGTGTCTAATGATTTAACAGGTCTTCTAGAAGAAATACACCACATTTATAACTTATGTTGTCGTATTTGTTTTCCATTCAAATAGTGTTCCTCCACCCTCACCTTTGACTTCTGTTTTTAGTTTCTCTCAATGCTGAGATTTCTGTGTCTTAAGACAGAATAGCACAATACAATGTATGTACTTGGATGGCAAGAAAGATGTACAGAGCTTTATAAATCATGTGTGTTGCTGAAGAACTCTTCATTTAGTAAAAGGAAGAACAAATATTATTACAATGTTTAACAGCATCACCTATGAACTGGAGTCACTAATGAATTAGAAACCTTAACTCAAGCTCAGGCACTCAGATGCTATACTGATGGCAGTCCTAAGTTTCTGGATGCACAGAACAAAGGCATTTTCCCCCTCAAAGTAGGGCTAAGTGGATAACAAGTTTCCAAATTGGTGGTAGTCTAAAAAAAAGTGAGATTGTAAGATTTTCTGATCCTAGTTTTAAATCTTGTAGGAAAGATGTATGAGGTAAGGAGATGTTACAGGTACTGATCCTTTGGAACCATGGGACCAAATTACAGGCAACAACTCTTAAATTACATGGCACCATTGATATATTCTACTGCATCTTTCCCCCACAAACACTCAGCTATGACTCAGAGTTAAAAATGCTTATTGATGTCAATTCAGACAGTGATTATCATTGATGAACTTATTGAGGGTGACCTTTTTTTATTGTGTCTTTTCCATTGTGCTCCCTGCCATTGGCCTGCTGTGTTGAAAATGGGGAGTTTCAGGCCCAACAAGAGATAAGGTGTGGATTGAACCCTTGTGTACTGTTACCACATTAAACAGTCAAGTGCAGTCTGGAGTTTTATGTCAAGTTATCACTGGCTTACTCCCATTGTAACAAACACTATTATCTCTTCCATTAAAGTATCAGGGGGTAGCTGTGTTAGTCTGAATCTGTAAAAGCAGCAGAGAATCCTGTGGCACCTTATAGACTAACAGATATTTTGAATCATGAGCTTTCGTGGGTGAATACCCACTTCGTCAGATGAATGTAGTGGAAATTTCCAGGGGCAGGTATATATATGCTAGCAAGCAAGCTAGAGATAACGAGGTTAGTTCAATCAGGGAGGATGAGGCCCTGTTCTAGCAGTTGAGGTTGAAAACCAAGGGGGAGAAGTGGTTCTGTCGTCGGCAAGCCATTCACAGTCCTTTGTTCCGCCCTGGTGGATGGGCGTGTCAATTTGCAGTATGATTGAAGCTCAGCAGTTTCTCTTTGAAGTCTGGTCCTGAAGGTTTTTTTACTGCAGGATGGCCACCTTAAGGTCTGCTATAGGTGGTAGGGAGGTTGAAGTGCTGTCCTACAGGTTTTTGTATATCCCATTCCTAAATTTTGATTTGTGTCCATTATCCTTTTCCGTTTAGAGGGACTGATTGCCCAATTGGCCGAAGTACATAGCAGAGGCATTTCTGGCATTGTGGTGTATATTACATTGAGGGACATGCACTGTGAATGAACCGGTGATGGTGTGCGCTGATTATGGTTAGGTCCTGTCTGATGGAGTTCGCTGGTGTGATATGTGGCCAGAGTTGGCATCGGGTTTGTTCATGGATTGGTTCCTGAGCTAAGAGCTACTATGGTGCGGTGTGCATTCTGGTGAGAATACGTCGGTTGGCAGGTTGCTGTGGGGCAAAGCTTGGCCTGCCACCCAGTCCTATTGAAAGCGTGTGGATCATTTGTCAAGGATGGGTTGTAGATCCCATGATGATGCATTTGGAGGGGTTTAGCTGGGGCTGTATGTGATGGGCAGTGGAGTCCTGGTGGTTCTTTCTTGGTTTGCTTGCAGTAAGGCTTCTGGTACGAGTCTGGCCTCTGATTGATTTGTTTCCTCATTTCCTCGCCCCCCCCTTTTCCCCCCCCCCCCCTGGGGTATTTGTGTATTTTGAGAATGCTTGTGGAGATTTGTAGGTGTTTGTCTCTGTCTGAGGGGTTCAGAGCAGATGCGGTGTACCTCAGTGCTTGGCTGGTAGACCAATGGATGTGTGATTGTGTCCCGGGATGGAGCTGGAGGCATGAAGGTAGGCATTAGTGGCGGTAGAGCTTTCGATATAGGGTCGAGCTGTAATGTGACCATCATTATTTGCACCGTGTGTCTAGGAAAATGGACCTCCCGTGTAGATGTCCAGGCTGAGGTTGAATGGTGGGGTTTTGTTGTGTAGAGACCTCTACATCCATTGGTGGCTAGGATGTGTTTCTGGCGGGGACCAACTGCACTGTAGTTTCCTCGAAATCAGGGGGTGTCACGGAGAGTAGCTGGGAGTGCTGCGTGCATAGGGTCTGAGACTAGAGAGGTCCACATATTCCGACAGTCCTTCAGTGAGAGTTCCAATTCCCGAGAGATGGGCGCCAGATTTCGGTGTTTGTGGAATCTTGCGGTAGTAGATAGAATAAGCCTTGTTGGGCTCTGAGGTATGTGATTTCAGTGTTAGTTAGGGAGTGTTCTGAGTAGATGGTGCAGTTTCTTGAGTGGTATCCTCAGTGCGATCTAGGGAAGTAGCCTATAGAATTTTGGTATTGGAGAGTTGTCTGGACGCCTCTTTGGTGTCAGACCTGTTCATGATGACAACAGCCCCTCCTTTATCAGCCTCTTTGATGATAATGTCAGGGGTGGTTTCTGAGGCTGTGGATGGCAATTGCGATTCTGCAGACTTGAATTATGAGGCAAGCGATGTTGTTTTTCCACGATCTCTGCCTGTGCACATCGGCCGGAAGCATTTCAATGATAGCTCCAGACCGTCTTTTCAACCCTCAGAGAGTCATGTGGAAGTTCTTCTTCGGTGCTGTTGTTGTGTGAGGGTACCTGTGTATCAGTTCACTGTTCAGTTTTGTCCTGAAGTATTCTTTGAGTCGGAGATGCCGTGAAGTACTTCCAGATCGCCACAGAACGTATCATGTTGGTGGGGTGGCAGGATGGCAGAAAGAAGTCCCGAGCTAGACAGACTTTTCTCTGGGACTGAGTGTGGTAGTTGGATAGATTGACATAATGCTGGCGATGGGTTAGTACCGTACGGTTGTGGCCCATGTGTCAGGTAGGAGTGTAGACCAGCCACAGTCCTTCTTCCTTTGTATTAGAGGTTGAAGTGAGTAAGTTAGATCTCCTGTCTTATTTAGTGAATCCGTTTTCTATGGGAGTTTGGTTATAATGGAAAGTTCTCCGGTTGGAGAGCTTTTTTTTATGTTTTCCTGTTTGCTGAGGAAAACATACAATGCCCACATCCAGAAAAACAGCCGATCCTAGCCACCTGGATTAGAGGCTCTCTACACAAACATCCCACACACAGATGGAATACAAGCTGTCAGGAACAGTATCCCTGATGATGCCACAGCACAACTGCGTGCTGAGCTCGTGCCTTTATACTCACACACAACTATTTAAATTTGATGACATATATATCTCCAGTCAGTGGCACTGCTATGGGCACCCGCATGGCCCCACAATATGCCAATATTTTTATGGCTGACCTGAACAACGCTTCCTCAGCTCTCGTCCACTCACACCCCTCTCTACCTACAGTACATTGATGCATCTCATCATCTGGACCCATGGAAGGAGACTCTCTGGAAATTCCACCATGATTTCAACAGCATCCACCCCCCATCAACCTCAGCCTGGACCAATCACACGGCAGGTCCTTTTCTAGACACCACGGTGCAATAAGTGATGGTCACATTAACACCACCCATATCGAAAACTACCGCCACTATGCCTACCTTCATGCCTCCAGCTTCCATCCCGGCACATGACATGATCCATTGTCTACAGCCAAGCACTGAGGTACAACGCATCTGCTCTACCCTCAGACAGAGACCAACACCATATCTACACGTACCGGGACACCATCACAGGACCTAACCGTATCAAGCCACACCATCACCGGTTCATTCACCTGCACGTCCACCAAGTAATATACACCATCATATGCCAGAAATGCCCCTCTGCTATGTACATTGGCCAAACTGGACAGTCTCTCAGGAAAAGGATAAATGGACACAAATCAGATATTAGGATGGCAATATACAAAAACTGTAGGACAGCACTTCAACCTCCCTAGCCACACTATAGCAGACCTTAAGTGGCCATCCTGCAGTAAAAAAACTTCAGGACAGACTCAAAGAGAAAATGCTGAGCTTCAATTCATCTGCAAATTTGACACCATCAGCTCAGGGCGAACAAAGACTGTGAATGGCTTGCCGACTACAGAACCACTTCTCCTCCCTTGGTTTTCCCACCTCACATGCTAGACAGGGCCTCATCCTCCCTGATTGAACTAACCTCGTTATATGCTAGCAAGCAAGCTGAGATATATACCTGCCCCTGGAAATTTCCACTACATTCATCTGACGAAGTGGGTATTCACCCACGAAAGCTCATGATCCAAAATGTCTGTTAGTCTATAAGGTGCCACAGGATTCTCTGCTGCTCTTCCATTAAAGATACAGAAAAAGGCAGGGGGAGATTGAAGTATTTGAAATGTAAACCATTAAGTAAGATTTTCATGGGTACAAATCCTAATGTTTCAGGCCATAAATCAAATGCAAAAAACTTTTCATATGAGAGGGTTATTCCATAACTATTTACTACATGTAAACTCATATAGCATTTCTTGCTCCTTCCTCCAAAGTTTTGGGTCACCTAGAGATGGGACACTTCTCGGTGTGCCACTGGTCTGATTTCTTATGCAAATTCCTATGCAGGCCATGTGGCTTTGTACAAACCACTTAACCTTTCTGTGCCTCAGTTCACCCATCTGCAAAATGGGCCACTCCAGCCCAGAGGCTTGACACTGGTTCTGTTCCTCTTGAGGCTTTCTGTAGTTCTGGGTTGGGTCGGAAGATTTAGCTTAACTGAGAGAGATGATCATGCTACTAAATCCCAGATGGCTTTTTAATCATTGCTACTGTGCATTTGAGGGCATTGTTATATGGAGAATGAAAATACATTAGGGAAAGGCTTTAAGAGGTCAGTAATGCGTTACCATTCTAGAAAATTACATTATATGTTTCTATCTATTTGTCTTATGATAATAAATCTAAATTTTGAAGTTGCTTTTTATTTCTGTCACTTAGAAAGCAGCTTATCCCATGAGTGAATATTTTTTTCCAATAAGTTTGATTTTTTTTTCCTTTTTTTAGGAGAACTTTTGCATTTCTTTAAAATGCAATGTAATTAAGCTGAAACGTGAGCTAATAAAAGGGGCAAGGATTAGGAAAATATCAAATTCATCCCTGGTTTAAATGGTTGCAACTCCAAGGGAGGCTGGTAGGCCTAATTTGGCTGATATGAAGTGTTGAAAATTGCAATTGGGATGTATCTAGTAAAAGAGGATAACCTGCACTAGTCTGGCGTTGAGTCAGTATGTCAACAAGTGCAACCAACATGTGTCAAGGAAGAAGTAATAGAGGATGGATTGCAGGAACAGCGTTTACAGTAAGAGAAAAGAGCAAGATAAATTGGTGGTGATGATGTCCCTGTGATGAGTTGCAGAGCCATGTGATAAACAGCATATATTATGCACTTATGATCGCCTCATTTACACTCTGCATGCTAATTCATCTCCCTGAGGATTTACTCTAAACTCCAAATCTCTGAGCAGATTCAAACAAACACTATCTTTGAAAAAGCTGATATAATGTTTCATCTTTCTCAATGAGTGTCTGTGTGGAAGAGAGAGGGATTGTATTGTTTTGGGTTTTATTCTCCCTCCCTAAAATCACACTGAGCCAGGCCCCAGCAGGGCCGCCCAGAAAATGCAGGGGGCCTGGGGTCTTTGGCGGCGGGGAGGTCCCTGCTGCCACATAGCCATCAAAGATCCGGCACTTCAGCGGTGGGTCCTGGGGCGGAAGGACTCCCTGCTGCTGAATTGCTGCCGAAGACCAGAGCAGAAGAAGCTCCGGGGGCCCGGGCCCCATGAGAGTTTCCTGGGGCCCCAGAGTGAGTGAAGGATCCCACTCCAGGACCCCCAAAAAACTCTCATGGGGAGCCCTTGCGGGGCCAGGGGCAAATTGCCCCACTTTCTCTCCCCCTCTCTGGGCGGCCCTGGGCCCCAGGAGCAAGCAATACTTACTCCTGCACTAGTGACAAATTTCAGATTTGACCTACCCTGACTCTCCCCAACCACAGAGAAATCCTTTACATCACTGAGAAGTGGAGATTCTCCCCTTTCTAATGAGAGATGCAGCACATACCCAGACTTCTCCACCCCCTGCCCTGACACCTGCACCCCCCTCACATGCCCCCAGCCCTCTGCCCTGACTCTTGCCCCCCCCAATGCACACCCAACTTGAACGTCTTGCACCCCCACATCCCCACGCCCCACCCAGAGCACAAAACGGAGCTCCTACACCCCCCACCCACATTCCCACCTGCACTCGCACCGAATGGGAGATCTCCACGTAAGTGCCCCACACCCAAACATCCTTCCCCAACCCTGAGACCCCTCTCTCATTCTAGCTCCTGGCCAGACCCTTCAGCCCAGCCTGTGCTCAGTGCAGAGAGGAAAAAGAATGGGCCAGAACCAAGGAGAAGAGATACCCACTGTATGCGGGCAGGGCCGGGACCTCAGACCGGCAGCGGCTGAGCGGATCCAGCAGCCAGGATCCTGGCTGGCAGGAGCCGGCAGATGGGAACTCCTGAGGGCAGTGGGCCTGCACAGCCTGCTGCTGGTCTGGGGTTCTGGCTGCCGGACTCTTGCCGGCTGGAGTTCCAGCCACAGGCCTCGCTCAGCTCGCTGCCGGCCTAGGTGAACAGAGCCCCAGACCAGCAGCGGGCTGAGTGGGCCGGCAGCATAAGATAAACATTTTAATTTAAATTTAAATGAAGCTTCTTAAACATTTTGAAAACCTTGTTTATTTTACAATACAGAATAGTTTAGTTATATAATATAGACTTATAGAGGGAGACCTTCTAAAAAATGTTAAAATGTATTATCGGCACGCGAAACCTTAAATTAAAGTGAATAAATGAAGACTCAGCACACCACTTCTGAAAGGTTGCTGACCCCTGGTCTAGCTGCTTCTCAGTAGGCAATATGGGTATCTGTGGATAAATGTTAAAATTTAGCTTCATTCAATTACGCTCCTAAATCTGCAATTTTAGGAACCTGAATTTGAAAACTGTGGCCTATCCTTGCTTATGAACATGTTTATATCTAACTGATATAAATTATGGGAGGAGTACTGTGATTTCATGGTAAATCACTTAGGTCTCCTTGTGGCAATTCTTAGCGCAGGAAACCAATTGTTGAGCTACCCTACATAAGAGGTGTGGCATTACTTTATTTGGACAGCGAAAAACAAAGCATGGTTGATTGTTTGCAGCGAGCCTTCAAATCCTTTCCTTTTTATTTTAAAAATATGCACAGGTAAATTATACCATATGACACTTTTTAAAGGACCTGAAATGCTTTGCAAAAAAGGTAATACAAGACTGTTATGAGACAGCGTTAGTCATATTCCACGTACAAGGGAAATGAGGCTCAGAGGGCATAATTCTATCCTTGTGTGTTGGTCTGACTCCATTGACTTTGACAGAGTTACTCTTGATTTTACAGCAGTGTAACTTAGAGCAGAACCAGGCACCGAATGGTTTGAGTGACTTTCCCAAAGTGACACACCAAGGCAGTTGCATAGCTAAGGATGGGGTTCCAGTCTCCTGCCTCCTGGCCCTATGCTAGGCCAAACATCTATTCTCTATAATAATGAACTAGCAAACATGTCGATTACAAGCTAAATGTAATTAGTGTGGGTCAAATATCTTATTGTTGTATGCCATCTCAAAATCTGGGCAGTTCTGAAAAGCCATTGAATTTGGTTTTAATTACTAAATCAATTGTTGCCATGAATGACAATAAATGATTTGTAAATCACACCAACTGAGACCAGTTTCAGAAGGATTTTTCCATACAAGCTCTTCAATGCTCTGGGGGAAAGAAAGGCATTAGAAATCAGAGCGGGACTACTACCAAAGGATTCTAATTAGAGCAACAGTTATATGGCACTTTCTGTAGCAGAAATATCTTGTGGCACCTCATACATCCGACAACTTGTATTCAGAACAGTGATAGTAATATTATTGCAAATTAATTACAAACATTTTGTTTAATGGTTGACTTTTACCGTTGCTCTGTGATGCTGTGTATCAAATACAGCAAGAGAGAGAAAAAACATCTACATTTCATGAGTGAACTGTAATGCCACTTGTTTTTGAATGAAATTTTACTGAATATTTATTTACTGTTTCAGAACAGGCAAGAAATTTTTGTTAGTGAAACAGATTTAGGGTCACTGTCAACAGAGGGACTACAGTTCACAATTTTAAGGGTACGTAAAACACTGGCCGTATTCCATAGCATGCACTACTAAACTGCAGACAACAGTAAAATTTCCCTGTTGCAGTATAAATGTGGTATGAAAGCTGATTAACCAATTTTATGTTATCTGAGCCTGCAATCCATCTGGACTCAAATTACAAAGATGAAAACTGAGTTTTAGCCACAGCAAAATAATAAAAATGGAATAGAAAAAGCAAAGAAGTACACATTGAAACTTGTAGCAAACAAAACTGGTACCTCAGTGTGTATGATGCCCCGCTTAATTTCTGTGGAATAACTGTCAGTCTCTACCACGTAGGATTGAGAATGGTAGCATTAAAGAAGAAAGGCCTATTTGATTTCCCCACAGGCATGTATAAAGTATGTTGTTGTTTTTACGCATTCTAGGCCTGGGTTTGTGTTAGCGTTTGCGTTTATCTGAAGGGCTAGGTGGGAAGACAGAGTCTAACATCCAGGATGAGACCACATAGGCCTGGATGTAAAATATCTTTGGTTGACTATTCATAACGTTCTCCAAAGTGGGCCAAGATCATGAATCAAGTTCTGCATAAAGTTTTCCACCTACTACATGCTTTTTGCTGTACTTTTCATGGTGCCAGTGTATTTGTATTTTAATTTTGAACACCTTTATAGACTACTGCAGCTTTGCAATCCAGCCTGATATTGTTGCCTGAAGTGTTTTAGACATTATTAGTTTGCATCTTTTTAAACTGTATATTATGTTAGGAAACTCCATATTTTAAAATCTCCTTTTAAACCCAAGTACAAAAAGGGAGTGGGAAACAAGATCACGTAAAACTGAATTTTCCTCCATTACCAGTGTTTAGAAAATAAGTGCAAACAAATCCACAGGAACAGAGCCACATCATAAAACACATATTTTTTTTTATAATTTATGTTGTATGGGCCTGATCCTAAAATCACACATGAAAAATATTGTCCACATAGGGTCTGAGTCAGCTGCCACTGGAGTGAATGGGAGTCTTTGCATTGACTTGAGTGAGCTTTGGATCGAGGTCATGGGGAGTCCCACTGATTTACTTTACATGTTTGTATGATAGAGCTTCCAAGCTGAACCTTGTAAGGTAGTTTTGAAACATAGCTCTGTTACTGACTGAAAGTTTGGGGCTAACCCTGTCTTGAAATTTTAAATATTCCATGAAATGCCAGATCTTGACCAACATGTTCAAGTGCACACATACCTTCTGTGGCACAGCTGGGAAGATAGCACACGTCTTCTGCTTCCTGTCTTGTACCTTAAGCATAAAGTCTCCTTACTCTCCAATACCTGAGCCATCTCTCTAGTCCAGTTGAGTGTGGCCTAAGACCCCCTAAATGAAACTTTCAGATATCAGTCACCTCAGTTTTGGTAAGAAATACCACCTCCTATTTCTGATTAGATAAAACTGCTTCCATGCTCTCCTGATGCATATGTCTACCAGCTAAAGCTTCACCTCTTCTGAGTAGCATGAATTTTTCTTTTAATTGGTCAAATAGGATAAAACCCAAACCAAGAAAATATTCTTTGTTCAGCACTACTTTCTCTGTAGCATGCCCACTATTTACAGAAAATAGGCACAGCAACACAGTGAAAGTGCCAACTTTAAAAGAGCATTCTCTTTTATAGTGCAGAGTCATAATCATGAGTATTAGCAGAATCCCCTGTTATCTACATTTATTGCTGAACTGCTTGGTAAATAATATGCTCTTGATTTCTTCTTACTCTCTGAAATTAAGCCTATTTATTGAAGATTGTTAAGTAATTATAGCTTATAATTCTACAAAATGTAAAAATAAAATTGCTTCTAACCAGGGTTCATATATCAGTAGAAATAGAGATTTAACTCATGCCAGCAAGAGTTTTTCCATGAAATTCCAAAGAAAAAGAGCTTGGTCTAAAAATATGAGAGTGATTCTCTCTTCTTCCATAGTGATGTTGTGAATATTAATTGAGTACTTTAAGTAGACCAGTTTTGCAATGAGAACATAAAATCCCTATATCATTTTTAAAAAAAATTGTCAACACAATGCTGGTTCAGTTAAATTACACACATTGTTACATGCTCATGAAAATTGAAGTCCTAACAATGAGACTGTGTTAGACATTATGCATCTTAAGGTCACAAACTGAGCATGTAGAAATAAAAGATGCTATAATGATTTGTTGTTATTAAACAGGCATCCTGATGGGTTTCTAAACAGAAATCTTAATAAAAAGTATTTACATAAAAACTTCATTTTTACTTTGCTGTTTGTCATTCTATTAGACAAACTAAAAGTAATGCAGTCTTTGCCAGACACACTAGAAATTGAACCTTGTATGCTTATTTAGGGAGAAAATAGTTTATATGTCTAGTTACTGAATCAGTGCTGTTTTATGCGTGAAAGAAGGAAGGTGAAGCTCTGATGGGGGTGAAAAATGTTTGCAGGTTGCTGCTTATTTTTTAGGGGAGTGGGAGGCAAGATTACATATCACAAAGAAAAGGTATTTGCATCAAGGAAATTCGGATTCAAGTTTTAAAATCAAGCCAGTTGGCACTAGCTATTGTGCACATCATTATGCCATGCTATTATAGTTCTACAAAATGTCATTTCAAGAGTACAGAAAATGCACTGCTTGCTAATATTTCATTCAGGGGACTGGTTCTAAAGTGACTCTCTGAATCAAGAATCTATGGAATATTTTTAAAAGGGAACATGTGTTTGCAACATTGTCTCTAGCTCGTGAAGGGTGAAAAAAGACTGTTTCCACTCCATGAAGACAAGACACAGATGTCTGGAAGGAAGTTCAAATAAACAAAGTGCTGGAGGTCCTGTTATCATTGCATCTTGCTGCTGCTCTTCTTATATCCTTCCGCTCCAGAGTTTGAGCCAGGGTATATGTCATTGCACAGAATAGGAACTGCTAATTTCCATGTAAAATAAGATAGTCAAACATTAACAGACATCTTAATAACAGTTTCAGAATAAAAACATGCACACATTAGTTTAGAATTCAAAGGAGCACAGAAACAGCCCATTAATGTGACATGAGTTTATAGGTGTCCTGGATATTTTGGGAAGGGTTATCCAGACTTCATTCTGTAGCATGGACTTGGTTAAGATAATTGTATATTGCACAACACTGATATGTAGTGCTTGGGAGTTTTGATTGATCTCTGCACAGGTTGGAGTCACCCTCTTGACTGTCATTATTTCCTATCTATAACTTGTGGAACAAAGAAACGCCTTTAATAATCTGAATTGCAGTAATTCAAGGGCTAGAGTCTTAACAAGTGGCTCATCTGACACTTTTATAAGGTGTCCGATGCTACAAGTACTCATGTTTGCAATAACATAGGTGGTCTTTCTTAGGTCTTTTCCACAGAACACATTTTTCTTCAAGAAGGCAACATAAAGGAAAAACAGGAGATCTGGAGAACATCACCTCAGATGTCATTCCCCCACTAGGCACTTATCATTTACAAGTCTGAGGGAACAATGAATTTATGAACTTATCATCAACTTTGAGTGGTATGTTGCAAAGAACTAATTTTGAGAGGAAGTGATGGATGAATATTTAATGATTGAAATAATAATGTATGTTATGTAAATGTAAAAGCGATCACATTGATCACGAAGACAATATCATATGTAGTGGTCTTGTAGCAGAAGGAGGAATTATGAAAGGTTCTGACAAATATATGTAGCTTTTCCATCATTATCTATTGACCAAATGAGTATTCAACATTGGGCCAGATTTTTTTATTTCATTTTATATTTTGGGGGGAGAAAAGACTTCAGCATTCACAATTGGGGCAAATTTTGCACATTTCCAGCTGTGCCTTAGTCACCTGACTGAAGAGGCGTGTAGCTGTAGTCCAGACTTCAGACAAAATGTTTCCTTATTGGAGAATCCCCATTGAGGGGATTGAGGTAGACCCACAGCTGAGTAGTAGGTTACTCACCGGGGATGTCTGATTCAAGTCCCTACTCCGAATCAAAAAGAGCAGGGATTTGAACCTTGGTCTCTCTCATCTCAAGTGAGAGCCTAAGCACCGAGCAATTAGTTAGTTGTGTGTGTGCTGGAAAGATCAAGTTTTTGTTCCAATGTGGTGTGAAAAAGAAGATTGGAACCTCTGATTTTTTCCCAAAAGAGAATGTTTGCTTTCCAGCTAGACTTGTGGCCAGATCTTTCAAAGTTATCAGCACCCAGGAATTCCCATTTAGAACAGCGTGAACAAAAAATAAATATTTACAGTGGAGGAATGACCTCTCTTTTTCAAGTCCCCCAAGTCCCCTGTTCTTTCAGAATCTTATCTTCTTTGGAAGATGTGTTCTGTGGGATTGACCTCAAACTATGTACGTGGGCTGATATTTATAGTTGAATGTGGTGTTTGAAATGCCACTGACTTCTTAAATTATTTGTGCTAAAACAAAATAAATCCATTTTTATTAATAAGGACATTGCTGGTTCCTACCATACCCATACACTAGAATGTTCTTTATAACATCAGATTATAAATCTTCATGACAAGGAGTGTCCCTGATAATGCATGTGTACTATAACGAGGACAAGAGGGTTCCAATTTGCATATAAAGGCATCAGAAGAATGTAAATATTATGTGCAACGATGCAAGAGGACAGTCTGCAATAGACCTTACAAGTGTAATGGCATGAATTCTTGCAGTGGATGGGGTTCACTTGGGTGTAAACTTGGTGCAAATGTTTGTGAAAATATCGAAATAACAATAAAAATGAGAGAAAATAAACAGCTTGAGAAGGAGGAGAGGAAGAGGAATAACACTGATTCCTGCTATTGTATGTCCCTTCATCACCAATCTAATTTAACACATAATCTGTCCTCTCATTTACTAGCAATATCTGGCTCGAAACTACCAAATGGTTAATAAAAATTAACTCTTGTTGGCCAGGAGTCCTAATTACTATTACACGAAAGCCAAGATTTTCATAAATGATGAGAAACATCTTAAAGAGGCCTGACATTCAGAAAGTGCTGAGCACCCATGCAGGAAAGCTGGTCCCTAATTTGATATCTCATGCTGGGAACCCAAAATCACAAGTTCCTCTCAAATTTTGTCTCAGATGTTTATGGGAGTGATCATTTAGCTTCCCGACACCTTTTTTCCTTGCTCTCTTATGAGGATATCCTCAATACACCAATCCTGTCATTTGCTAACTAAAGCTAATAACTTTCATTCAGTGATGTATTGGTACTATTGCAAGATTTGTTGTGACTTATAGATTCATAGACTCTAGGACTGGAAGGGACCTCGAGAGGTCATCGAGTCCAGTCCCCTGACCTCATGGCAGGACCAAATACTGTCTAGACCATCCCTGATAGACATGTATCTAACCTACTCTTAAATATCTCCAGAGATGGAGATTCCACAGACTCCCTAGGCAATTTATTCCAGGTGTCAAATACCCTGACAGGTTAAGCGAAGTTTCCTAATGTCCACCTAAATCTCCCTTGCTGCAGTTTAAGCCCATTGATTCTTGTTTCTATTTAGAGGCTAAGGTGAACAAAGTTTTCTCCTCCTCCTGATGACCCTTTTAGATACCTGAAACTGCTATCGTGTCACCCTCTCAGTGTTCTCTCTTCCCAAACATAAATAAACCAAATCTTTCAGCCTCCTTCATTAGTCATGTTCTCAGACCTTTAATCATTCTTGTTGCTCTTCTGCGTGGACCTCCTCCATTTGCCTCACACTCTTTCTGAAATGCGTGCCCAGAAAGGACACGACTACTTCCAGTTGAGGCCTAACCCCACCACAACTGCAGATAGAGCGGAAGAATGACTTTCTCAATGTCTTGGTTACAACACATCTGTTAAGTGCATCCCAGAATCACCTGTCTGCTTTTTTGCAACAGTATTCACACTGTTGACTTCATATTAGCTTGTGGTTCCACTGTGACCTAGATCTCTATTCTGCCATACTCCTTCCTAGACAGTCTCTTCTCATTCTGTATGTGTGAAACTGATTGTTCCTTCCTAAGTGGAGCACTTTGCATTTGTCTTTATTGAACTTCATCTGGTTTACCTCAGACCATTTCTCCAATTTGTCCAGATCATTTTGTCCAGATCACTTCTCCTGGTTCAGCTTACTTCCATGCTTCATACAGATCAAAAGAAAGATGTACCTATGAAATTACAGTTAGTGATTGCTGTTTTAACACACTAATATGTCAAGGTTGCAGCAGGGCAATGGATAAGAGACCTTGTAGGATTGTTTGATGGTAACTATAATTGATTTCTCTCAACTCCTAATGCCAGGCCCCCGACAACTGAATAAGTTATGGTCAGTTCTTTCACATGATGAGACCTTTTTATCTGCTTGTATGAGACTCCGAATAGAATTGCAGCTTTTAAACCACAAAAACCTTTACAAGCATAAATAAGAGTATAATTTTATTATAATAAATGGCACCATTGACAAAACATATAATATATATTACTATTAACTATTATTATTTTTTATTTATTATAATATTTCTAAATGTCAGATTTGTTAGACAAATCTGACATCTTGGGAAAGGAAACTGAAATTCTTGGCACTATTTATCTTCTTTTACTTTATAGTCTGTTTATTAACTGTAGGCTAACATCCATCACTGAGGGCCTGTTACGTTAACTATCCAGAGAATGATACTGGTGGAAAGGAAAACAAATGGCAGGACACTTGAAAGGGAGAAAAGAGCATCAAAGGCTTGGGATGATAAGGAAGGGGATGCTATTTTTACAGGGATCTTACTTTTCATCCCCAAAGACCTCAGGGCTTCACACACTATATACAACACCATAATTTCTTGGGTGGAGGTTAGCAGCTAACCAGCACTCAGCATGCTTCACAACACTGGTAGAGTGGCAAGAGGGAAAAAAAAAAGTAGAAAGAGGATATATTATCTTTAAGGTGTATACAACAAGAGCAGACAGGACCTTGAGGTTTTTTTAAGCCTTCCAAGGGTATATCTGCAGCACAATTAGACAGCTAAGGCTGGCCTGTGCCAGCTGCCTCAGGCTCGCAGGCCTTCGGCTAAGGGGCTGTTTAGCTGCTGTGTAGATATTTGGGCTCGGGCTGGAGCCTGGCTCTGGAACCATGGAAGGGGAGAGGGTCCCAGAGTTTGGGTTCCAGTCTGAGCCTGACTGTTTACACTGCAATTATACAGCCTTTTAGCCCAAATCCTGCAAGCCCAAGTTACTGACATAGGCCAGCTGCGGCTGTTTAATTGCACCATAGACATACCCTAAATGGTAACCTGCAGGGAACTTATTTTTTCCCCCTCTTTTCAGGATGAAAGGCCTGCCTGAATTGCAAATTCTTTCCTTTTGTTTTGGGTATTCCAGATTTGGTCCTTGAAAAACTAAGCAATCATTTTGAATGAAGAAATACAAAGGGAAACATCACATTTAAAAAGGTTGAAACTAAAATCTTAGAGGAGATTTAGAATAACAGAAGTAAATGTCATTTGCATGATCCATTCCTTACCCCCATCATTTCTCTCCTCCCAGACTACGAGTATTACTCTTTCCCTGTCTCTCAATTTCTATTCCAGACCTCAACTTTATCTAGGTTTCTCTCTGTTGTCTCAGCTCTGCCTTCTGTGGTCTGTTATTGCTGATCTCCTGTTCCCTCCTCTTTGCAGTCAGTTGCTATCAATATTCTGATCCCAACTTCCCACAGCAAGGTCTACTTGACATGGTTATTTACAGCAGACTTTCACTTGTAAACATACAGAATTTAATTGTTATTCTTGTTTGATACACTGCCTTTGGAACAGCACTGTTGTCTAGCTTTTAAGCCCAATGCCATGGTGCATTGGACAATAAATGTGAAGGGATGCTACTTAAAAAAAAAAAAGTGTCTCCTTCAGAGTATAATATGTATTTGTTAAAAACTTTGAAGGGAAAGACGTTTCTCCTATAATTTAAAGTCTTAGGAAATAGTGATAGCAATTAGCTTCTCTTATAAAAAGTACAGCGTCTCGGGGTGGGGAAAGTTCTGCGATATGGAGAATTAACTCAATTTGTTCATAAAAATTCAGCAGCAGTGTCTTCCTTTGAAAAGATTCAGTGATCTAATTTTTCTTTTTTTACATGTAACAACTGAAACAGGGTAGCACTTGGGCTCTCATTTGTAGTGAACCATTGCCTTCAATGTGAGTTGACCTGTATAGTTCAATGAGAATCTGCTCCAAAAGCTAGGAACAGAAACAAAGAATCTTGGTGCCCAGTGTCCTCCTGCTGTCTTACAAATACTTGTATAACCACACTAGCCTTGTATGTATTATGTCTCCCCACATGGGCTATGGTACATAGAGAATAGCAGCAAGCTTTCGCTATTGACACCTACCATTTTCTCCTACAGCTAATGTGGAAGGGGTCTGAAGGCTGTGGGGTCACCCACTGTTAAAGACCCATGTGGGTGTAAGGAAAAAAATAGTTACATGAGTTAGTGATGGGGCCATCAAGTTATTGTCGGTGATTTTGCTTCTTTCCTATTGTTCTTTTCCAAATATATTATATGCTGCACTGAATAACTGATCAAATGTCTCATTTTTAAAAGGCTACAAGTTAGTGTTGCTGGGGGATGGGAGGTTTATATTTATTCCTCAGTGTCCTATGGATGACTAATGCCCCTTTCATACAAATAGTTATGTGCAGGCTCAGGAGTCTGCCTTCCTGGAGCTCACTGCAGGACAGGGGCCTAGGGTAGGATGACCAGATCTCCTGATTTTATAAGGACAGTCTTGATATTGGGACCTCGTCTTATATAGGCACCTATTATCCCCCCACCCCCATCCTGATTTTTCACACTTGCTGTCTGGTCACCCTAGCCTAGGGACACAGGGACATTGATGGTAAAGAGACAACTAAAGTTTCTCTTCTGATGTGAATGCTGCAGCCAGTAGAAATTTTCCAACTTTTCGCAGAAAATTGAATCAAAATTTTGATGGAAAGGTCAGATACTGAAACCCACTGAGCTCTAACATGTCGCACACAGAGCCGAGCTGAAGCTGGAAGTGTGTTTCAGCAAAGAAGCCCATCCATGTAGCTCCTAGGGCTGGGGAACAAATCACAGGAGACAGCTCTCAAATAACCACAAGCAAGCTTTACTGCCACCTTAGTAACCCTCTTGCAGCTCCTCTCTTCCCTCATCAGTCCTCTGAGCATCCCACAAAAATGCTTTCATCCTCCAGCTTGCCGCTCTTCTCGACGATTCCCTCAGTGCTCCCCATCATCATTCTCTTGGTAATCTCTCACTGATTCTGTCTCATCCCTCTCTCCTCTACAGTGAGTCCTCACCACTCATCTAAATTGTCTGCTTCCTGAGGCCAGAAAGTTACAGGACTGCTAGGCACCAGCTGAGCAAGAGATGCTTACATAGCAGCAGTCGTGCATCATCTGCTTTTATGGGGTTATGTGGGACATGAAGGGCTCCAGCTTGTTTCAGTTATTCCCTTTAGCGTCCCTGCTCCCTTCACATGTTGTTGATTGTGGTAGAGAGGGCAGTCTAGTCGTTAGAGAAGGGGCCTGGGAATTGGTGCTCTCGGATTCTATTCCAGCCTCTGCTGCTCTTCACTGTGCAATTTTGAACAAGTACCTTTTCCTCCTTGTTAGCCCTATTTACAGATGAGGAAAACAAATACTTCTGACCCAGCACCCTCAGTGAAGTGCTGTGAGCTGCTTAGGCATGGTGCAGTCTAGAGCAGGGCAGTATTGGTAATTGGCTCAGCTCTCATGGCTCCCTGTTGATGTTCTCTAGGCTACTCTCTCCCCTGTGGAGGGGTGAGCTGGTGAAAGACCTCACCAGGCCCTTCATTGGACATTACGGCTTCATGAGGAAGCACAAGGGTGCACTAAACTGCAAGCCTGGAGACCTTTATCATCTGAGGAGCATCAAGGTCATCTCCCTTCTGGTTTTTAAAACAGGATGACTGGGTCTGTCAAAAGGCATTTGGTGAGACTTTTTTCACACAGCCACACAAAGCAGAGGGGACTAGAGAATGGAGCCTGCACAAAGCTATTAGTAAAATTAATCTACAGCTCATTGAGGAATAAATATAACTTCCCCTCTGCCAGCCAGACTAACTCATAGCCTATTAAAAATGCCACATTTTTGTCAGCTATTCAGTGCATTCTTTTTTGTTCCCGCTGTGGTAAACAGCAAAAGGAAACAAGTTACTGACAATCAGTCCAAGGTCCCATGTTAACTTTGTGTGCATGTGTGAATATTTTTGATTATTCCCCTCCAAAATAAGTGAGAAGAGGAAAAAAAATAACTCATGAAGGGATAGAAATAATTTCTCTCTGCAGTGTTTGAACCAATAACTTTCAGAAGCACAGTACAGACTTTCTCCTTTTCACTTACAGGAGAATGGGGGAGTGGAGTGTGGCAGCTAAAAAGAGTATTTGTCCTTAACATTTGTACTTGCTATAAAAAGGTCCATAAATTAAACATCCCCTGACTTGGTCTCAATTCAAGAACCATGACTGCATTAAAACCATCTTCATTCTTGATAAAACCTCAAGGATCTCACCCTAAACTGAAGCTGCTCCTACTTGCAGCCGGTCTGAATTGTGCCCCTAATGTGTATGTTTTAATTGTACTGGATGTAAACTCTGTATTTAAAGAGACATATTTAAACTATATAACATTTGGATACAAAGACAGGTATTGAATTTAGCCAAGTTATAAATTATATGCCAGTTCAGGACTTTAAACAAATGCATGAAGAAAAAAAAAATGTTACCCTGTATTTCAGAAATATCATATATATTGGCTTAGCAAGTCCCCTAATATAATTACTCTTGCAGTCAGCTGCTGTTTTAAAAGTAAGACAGTTTCACTGACCATTAAGGTTGAATGTTACATTACATATTGAATAAGTATAGCACTCTAGAAATCCATGTATATATTTGGCCTAAATCTTGGTCACTTTTATAATTCCCAATGATAAGTATCAGAAAACACACACAGCTAGGTGTGTGGGTGCTTCAAAGAGCAGAGGGCTGGGGGTGGGGGAAACTTGGCTTGCATACATTAAATTTTCATGAAATTGTTTATCCTTCAATTACACCATAAAAGAGAAGATGAAAGGGGAAAAAAATCCTAATATATTCTTCTAAATTACACTCAGTACTTAAAACCCTTTATATATAGCATCATTTTATTGTGGATGATTTTTTTTAAATTATGATTTTTTTTTTGCCAAGTTGGCCAGGTCAGCAGTAGAGTAATCAAATGCAACAATAATATTATGATGGAT
This sequence comes from Chelonoidis abingdonii, assembly GCF_003597395.2. NCBI lineage: Eukaryota > Metazoa > Chordata > Testudines > Testudinidae > Chelonoidis > Chelonoidis abingdonii. The sequence goes on from NC_133787.1 coordinate 26,583,879, forward strand.
TCAGATTATTTTTGGGAAGAGGAACAGAGGACTTTTATGCTTCAGGAGTCTTTTAGTTAGTCCAATTTGAGTTCCTAATTTTGCTACTAAAGATAGGTTGAATTTCTTGCCCAGTATTTGCAGTAACTTGAACAGTAACCTTTTAAGTCCTCTTAATTGAATCGATTCACAGAAATATAATATTGAAATCTGCAATAGAAGTTCCTGACAATGGGAATGGCTTTCTTTTCAGAATCCTAAGATAAAATTAACATGACTGGCAATGAGTCATTCTAAAATTGTCACATCTTTGTGAAAATATGCATAACTCCCCTAAAATTAAAATGGGTTACCCTGTTAAGAGAGAGGTAATCAAAGCTCACACTTGAGATATCAAGCTGATCAGTCTATGGATCAGAGAGGAATTTTTCACCAGCACCAGGTACAACTTTGTGAAATGCAGTAACAGAATACCAGACAATATGTGTAAATGATCTGTGATAACACCTTAATTAACAGCATGCTTTAACAATCAGTTGGCAGTCAGGACTTCATTCTCCTCTCACTTATACTGATGTAGCTGACGGGCTTCGATGGAGTTACTCTTGATTTAAACTGGTGTAAGTCAGATGAGGATCAGATCTTCACTTGGAGTCTGATTTTTTTTTTTTCATCGCCCTGCACCTTGCATAGTCACTCAAGTGACTATAGAACACTACTGTGCTGATTTTATTAGCATTTTGCATTTACTTTGCACTGGTGTAAGTGATAGACACAAGATGTAGAGCAATGGAGGATCAGACCCTTTACATTTAAATCTAGATGGGGCCAGAACTGCAGAACCAAACATTCCTTGTAATTTTGAACATGTACAAATTTCCAGATCCAAAATTAATAGCTTAAGCCAAGGCAACTGTAGTCATATATTTCCAATTAGCTACATATACTCACATACTTCCATGTTGGGTCTATAATTATAACGTGTCTGGTGATCTAAATATAGGCACATATTACTATGTAGCTAGTTAAGGATATTTTGTGTGTGTGTGAAGAAATACAGGTTTCTTGAAACTAGTAAGCTTTATTGATTTTAAACAATTTTACTAGTGCCATGTTTTGTATGCTGTCTGGGATGACATACATTGTAGGTCTGATCCTGGAGTCTGTACTTAGAATTTTTGCCTGAGTAAGGATAGTATATTTTTACAGATCCAAAAGTAGGTGAGGTGTTTGAGACCACTTGTAGAATGAGTTGGTGCCAAATATTTGGTGTGAACTGGCACAGCTCCACTGACATCAATGGCAATGCAATAATTTTCACCAACAGAGAATTTGACTTAGTCCTTGCTTACAATCTACTTATAGATGTGAAGCCACAAATGGGGCTTCCAAACTGGAAGGAGGAAGGACAAGGATTTCAGCAATGAGACTGCACTCAGTTTAAGCCTTGTACATTTCTTAGAGAAGGAAATCTCTGTGGAGGAAGTGATCTTAAAAATGGAAATAGGAAAGTGTAGTGGTGTGATGAATTAGCATTGCAAGGGGCATACTAGGTGAGATCACAATCCCATTGAAGTCAATGGGAATTTTTACCATTGGACTTCATTGGGATCAGGCTTTTGCTCTCCATGTGTAGAGGTTGTCATGGCAAAAGGCATGGACAACATTGTAGGAGAGCTAGATGAAAGGAATATAGAGGTTGGAATCATTGACAGATCAAAGAGGGTGATATGACAAGAGACTGTCAGATATTAGGTGAAATGGAGTTATATAAGGCTTACGTAGCTTCGTGATAAGGCTGTCTCTTTTGTCTTCATGCCAAATACAATAACCCCTTCATAATAAAGGAACTTTCACACAAAAAAGAGACTTTAAAAATAATCTGCACAAAATATAATTTACTCTAATCCTCTCCCCCCAAAAAAGAGTCTGCTTTCTTTGCTAGTGCTACCATATTTGTTGAACGTATTTGGGGCTGGATGTGAGTTTTCTTTATAACTAAGCTTTCCCTTACCTTTGATCCTCCACAGAGGCCATCATCTTGTGTTTGATGGTCTGCTTCCATGGAAACATTTATGATGCCACAAATGCCGAAAAAAAATATGTTCACTGTGGGCTAGATCCTGCAATTGTTACACAGACAAACCCTTATTGAATCCCACATGAGGCTTGCCTGCATGGAGACTGCAGTACTGCACTCTAGAGAATCAAATAAGAGGAGGAACAAAACCTTTGTCTAGCAATAGTTTTGTCTCTGATTAACAGCGATAAAATGAATTTACACAATGCTCATGGAATACAAGTTGATTGCAGTTTAAAAGGTCATTTTAAAGATTTTTTCCCCTTAGTATTAAAGCCCTTGCTTAAAAATACATAATAGTTTTCAAAATAATATTTTATACAGTTGAGCAATGTATAGCACAACCCTGACTTCACTGGTTTTCCATGGGGCAAAGTGAGGCAGAATTTGGCTAAGTATATATGAAAAATTCTAGAGTTAAAATTTTGCTAGTGGGGGCAAAATTCTACCCTTGCTTTTACTCCCTGTGCAATCCTCCTGAATGTAAAGCAAGTGCCTTGGCCATATCTGAAGGCACAACTGAGTTTTATAGCACTGAGAGAGACCTGTGAATGTCTGCCTGCTTCTACAAACCCTACAACCTGGAATGTTCCCAAACAAAAACCTATTTCCTTTTAAAAGTTAAGGTTGAAAATGTGTGTTCAAAAGATCCCTGAGTACTCCTACCCCTGAGAAATAGTACACCTGAGAAATTGCACTTAACTTGTATTTTTAAGTAGAGAATCTGAAATGAGCCTTTGCCATATAATCCTTCATTGCTCACTACTACCCAGCCCAGCTCCCCTGATGGGGTTCCCTTAGGCCGCTTCCACTGCCTTGCCTTTATATCCCATCCAGGGCCACCCAGAGGATTCAGGGGGTCTGGGGCAAAGCAATTTCAGGGGCCCCTTCCACAAAAAAATTGCAATACTATACAGTATTATATTCTCATGGGGGTCCCTGCGGGGCCTGGCACAAATTGCCCCACTTGCTCCTCACCCACAGCTGGCCCTGGGAAAAATAAACCTGCATCTTGGCACAAACCGAGTTTTGCGAAAACTTCTTTACAAGGTATCACTGGTTCTCAACATCAGATAGTGCTAAAAGGCACTAAAGCTCATGAAAAGGGTTGGACAAATATTTTCTGTCAAAACTTTTTCTGGATTGAAAACTAGGGGTTTTTAAAAAGCAGAAAAAAAATCACAGACAGTGTCTGCTTTCCTTCAAAATTTGTTGTGATTTTTTTAATTGAAAAGCTGAAATTTAGTCTGCCAAAACCTGAATACGGTTTGGGGTTTCAGAAGTGTGTGTGCTGTGTTTGATTGTTTAAAGAAGCAATAAAAAAATTCTACTTAAAAAAAATCCAAAACTTTTGAACCACCTCAGCTTGTGACCAAATGCCTGAGCCCATCCAGTCAGATTTTTCCAAGTTTCTGATATTCTGCTGGCTTTCTTGACTCGTATCTGTCTCCATAACTTTGGGTTCAATTAGGTTAGAACATAAGGACAGCTATCCTTAGTCAAATCAAAGGTCCATCCAGCCCAGTATCCTGTCTACCTACAATGGCCAATGCCAAGTGCCCCAGAGGGAGTGAACCTAACAGGTAATGATCAAGTGATCTCTCTCCTGCCATCCATCTCTACCCTCTGACAAACAGCCAGGATGGGTAAGGAATGGTGTCCCTAGCCTCTAACAGCCATTAATGGACTTAACCGCCATGAATTTTTCTGTTTCCTAGAGACTGGTTCCATGAGGTCCCTCACAAACTGGAGACGGTTACTGTGGGTTTGTCTTTAGTATAGCTTATGTATATATTCCACGAACTGAGCATTTGAGCTTGTTCCAGAATCTGGGACGAGCCTATGTTGTGAAAACTGAAATGCTCAAAATAGCACATGCATGTGAATGGACACAGAGTGCTAAAATTAAATTAACCTAGGGGTTCTCAAACTGGGGGTTAGGACCCCTCAGGGGGTCACGAGGTTATTACTGGGGGTCATGATCTGTCAGCCTCCACCTCAAACCCCTCTTTGCCTCCAGCATTTATAATAGTGTTAAATATATAAAAAAGTGTTTTCAATTTATAAAGGGAGGTCGCACTCAGAGGTTTGCTATGTGAAAGGGGTCACCAGTATAAAAGTTTGAGAACCACTGAATTAACCCTTCTGAAGTCTCAGGGATTGCAGGGGAGGTGGGGATCTCCTTTGGTAGGGTTGGGAAGGATATTGCTCTTTTCATGTGATCCCTCTCCCAGTGGCTAATGTTAAATGAAGCTACCCTCCCCTGACATGAATCTCCCTATGGCACTGAAATTAAATATAGACTATAATTTGGCATTTGAGAAGTGAAAGGGATGGTAGCCCTAATGGAAAACCTAACAGCTTGGCTCTTCTGCAAGCCTCAAACTGCTGAAGAGCTTAGGGTTAGAGAAAGGCTGTTGCCTCCCAAACACCCTAGCCCTGCCCCTATTCGACCCCAACCACACCCATTCCTGCCCCCCAACTGCCTGCCCCCTCAGAATCCCCGACCCATCCTGCCTCCTTGTTTCCCTCACCATCCCCCAGAGACTCCACCCCTCACACCACCCCAGGACCCCACCCCTGCTCCCTGTCCCCTGACTGCCCTGACCCTTATCCACTCCCTGCTGAGTCTTGACAGACCCCCGGAACGCCCACAATTCAACCCTCAATTCCCTGTCCCCTGACCGCCACCCCCCCAACCTCTGCCCCCTGACTGTCCTCTGGACTCCCTGTCCCTTAGCCAGCCAACTCCCACGGTCCCGACCCCTTATCCCTGGCTCCCCTCTCACCCGGACCCTCAGTGCATCCAGGCGCTTTCCTCGACAACTGCACTGTGGCTCCGGTGGGGCCTGAGCTCTGCTCCACTCAGAGCCGCGTGGTAAGGGGGTGGGGATGCAAGCTCCACGCCAAGCAGAGGGAGAGCTCAGCCTGGAGCTCGCAGCCCCACCCCCTTATCACGCAGCTCTGAGCCGGGCGGAGCTCAGGGTCCCTGTCGGAGCCACGCTGCAGCACTATCCAGGAATGCTTCTGGATGCACTGAGGCTTCGGGAGAGGGGCGGGGAAGGGATCGGGTGGGGCTGGGGAGGAAGCCTCAGCCATTCTCATGGGGGCCCCTGCAAATTGCCCCACTTGCCTCCCCCCATCTGGGCAGCCCTGATCCCATCACTAATGAGTCTCTTTTTTTGAGAGGCTACATTCTTACCAATGCCTCCACCAGGACAGATCCCTGCTCAGTCACGTGGAAGATTGCAGCCTTGTAAATGCAAGCGGTATAAGGGGTATGTCTAAACACCCTCGTTTTAAGGTCTTTTCTGATTTTTCTCCAAACTTCAAGCAAGAGTATATCCTGGGATGTGATGCCATGTTAAACTTCAGGGCAATTGATTTATTTTTGGGGAAGTTGGGGATGGGAGGAAGCCCCTTGAAAATTGGTCATTCCACAGGAAACTAGTTTCAGCATCAAATTATGGAGCAGTTAGCGTCACTCCATAATAAATACATCTTAATAGTTATGGTGCTTTATAAAAGTGACTACTTAGCTTCAGAATATAATACAAATAGGAGACGTGTGAGCTTCGGCTATCTCATTTTTATCAGCACCCAGTATTTGCATTACGTGGCAAATTCATGAGGCTATTGCAAACTGAAATATGCTTCTTTTAGAAAGATCACCATTTGCATTTGCACTCCATTTACTCGAAAACTCTGCTTAATGTTGTTATAAATTCCTCTGCCTCCAAAAAACACTTTAACATAGTAGCAAGAAAACTTTTTTTTTATTACTTGTCACTAATATTCAGAGCATGACTTTGTCAGAGAGGAAAGATGTTTATTACCACAAAATAGTCTATGGCTCTGATCCTGCAAATGCTTACTCATATGAGTAGACTGCTCATTAACCTCACTGGGAATACTCTTGTGAGTAAAGACTACTTGTATAAGAGTTTGCAGAATCACATCTTCTATTTTTGAATAAAAGCCCACATCACTGTAAAATGGTAAATGGTAAGCCAGATTTCCAAGAATAGTGCAGTAGTCCTACTGCAGTGCAGAAACAATGCAATTTACTTACTGCACAATATTTCCATAGAAAAAGAAAAAAATACTGTTTTACATATAGACCAAAGATAAAGATATAGACACTCTCCTGTTATCTGCATCCATTAAGCATTTCTATTCAGTAAGCATTTCTCTTTAAAAGAATGCTTTACCAGGAATAATTATTTTAGCTTAATATAGCATGAATACAGGGAGTGTGGGGGGTTGGAGGAGATAAACTCAAGGACATTTCATGGTGCTGTGCCATAGTCCAGAGCAAAGAATTAGCAGTTATATTTTGAAACATGTTGATTGAACAACTTAAAACTGAAAATATTGAGAAATAAAATAATTGTGGGTCATTCAATTGACCAGCAATTATCCTGTGAACTTTGACTGTTCCAAGGCAATGCAGACTCTAATCAAATCCAGTATAATTTGCTGGGAGCATTTTCTGTAGTTCAGTTTAAAAAGCTTGTTATGGTTGAGAATTTTAACACACTAAAATCAGGATACTGAAAATTACAGTTCCCTGTGTAAATAAAACTGACTTCTTGTTGTAGTCTATATTAATCTACAACTTTTAAAATGCCTCTAATGCATGTTCAACTTGGCTGATTTTCAGTGGCTGTTGTCTCTGTTACTGATTTTTTGGGGTTGTATATTTGAATTCTCAGTCATAAGAATATAACCGTTTCTATTGAGTTTCCTTTTTTAAAGGATAGAATAAAAGCACTGAAAGATTAAACATTACCATGGTGAAGCCTGTGCAGTTGGAAGGATAGAAAGAAGGGCAGAATTTGTCCTTAAGTCCATTTCAAGGTCAAATTTTTTTTTTAAAGCTAGTTTTGTGATATGAGTGGTAGCAAACCTCCTGAAAGCATGAACTGCGTTAAAAGCACACTCAGTCATGTCCAAGAATAATTTTATCAAAATGTCCACAAAAATTCACCTTTTGTGCACGAGAAATTCATCTGCGTAAGAAATCTCAGCTAAAAGTGAGAAAAATCTTTAAAATAATAAATTGATGCTTGTTTAAGCTTATGCTTTTGGAGTCCGGATGGTATCCTTTATTTTATCTATGGAACAGGTACAGCACAAACAATGGTGAGTGAGAGCTTTCTGATGCCAAGAGGGAAGTTTATTCTCCAGGTCTGTTCAGTCTCTGACCTCAGTATTATTGCTACTGTTAATGAAGGTTCTGGTTAATACCAGCTGCAATGATGGTGTAGTGGAATAGATTACTAGCATCTGGATAGAAAACACTTATTGACTAGAGATGGTTGAATTTTTTTCATTTGAGCAATTTTTTTTGCAACGAAAAATGCCCTTTTCACAAAACCATTTTTTTTTTTACAATAAAATTTTGGTTTTGCCTAAAAATATTGGTTTTTCCCCCCACCCTACCCCACACATACCTTCTCCTGGGAAAAATGAAAAATGACAGCTGTCTGCCTGGATGGCTGACATTTTGACAGTGAAACTGACAAACTTTCATGTTGGGCTCTGGAGACTGAGCTTCCCTTTCCCTCCTCCAATCCCTATGCTCAAGGAGATGGAGAGGCAGACAGCCCCGATGCTCTGCATCTCCCAGAGTTGTCATGGAAGACTGGACAGCTGGAATTTCTGCCTCTCTTGCAGATGGGTGGAAGGATAAGTTGACAGAGTCTTCTAAGTGCAAACCAGAAAAATTCCATTTTGGTTATCCAAAAACCAAATTTGCAAAATGTGTCACTAAAAATGTTTAAGCCAAAAAATTCCTCTCATCTCTGTTTCTAACAGTGTGACTGTTGATCTGGTTTTCATTAGAGATTTCTTTTTAATAGTGAAGGGTTTCTTTTTATACAATTACCAGTTCCATAAGACATCCACCATGTCCCCTTTCATCACAGAATAGTTTTTTTCACCCCAGAAAGATGAGTCCTGCAACAGTGGATTAAAATTAAAGTGCTTCCTCAACTTTAATTAGTGTGTTGCTAGAGTGATGCCATAATGAAGTTTATGGGAAACTTGAATATTTGCTCTCATTTATGTATAGCTAAGTTTACTCTGTCTCCCTGACATCTAATTAATGCTGCACTTCATGAGGATTGGCATTGTTTTTCATCAGCATTCAATACATTTTTAAAGTGAAGTCATTTCTAATTGGCAGGAATGAGACAGTAGAATTTCTGTTGGATTAAGAAAAGATAGAAACCTACAAGAGCTTAATCAGTAATATTCTAGTCACAAAGTTTCATTGTTCAGATAACTGGCACTGCCTCACAGCCTGCCTCAGGTGGTAAATCTGATTGATTCTCCTTCCTTCATGTCACTCCCAATGGTTAAGTACTCTGTAGCACATTAACTAGTGATATACCAGACTAGAAATAGTCATAATTTCTACTCTTGCTATTTAAATGCTGTTTATTTCTTCAAAGTAACTTAACATCATCTTTGTTCTCTACACAAATTAACCATAAAAGAGGCAATATACGCCTGGATATTCAGTATTCTGTGATTTCCTGATGAATTCATGAATTATTATCTTGCATCTTGATCCTATCAGCTTTTACAAATGGTCTTGCAGGGGAAGCAATGCAGGGTTAGGGGCCTTAGTGAGATTTTTGGGACATATTTTCAGCTGGTATAAGTTCTCATATGAGAATTTACAGCAACTGAGGATCTGTCACTAGGACTTTAATATCCTAGTATTTGGTCACTGGAGAAAGCTGTGGGATAAAAAAGGAACATGCAAGGCAGGGTTTAGACTAGAAACAAACAAACAAAAAATAGAAACACATTTTGTAGACATCTCTGTCCAAAACTAGGACCGCCCCACTTCCCTATTTGGGGGGAAAATGTACAATAATAGACTAGACAGGAATGGACACTTTTAAAAGTACTCCTATTAACAACAATTGTTTTGATAAAATCATATTGTGGGAGGAGAAGGTGTGTGCATAGACTTAGGTTGGATTGGTGTATGTTTGAATGTAATTTTCTGCATAACTTTTGTCAAGGTTAATGACATGATTGATGAAATATTGTCAGTCAATAACAATGCAGAAAATTGTAGGCAATATCTTTTTTATATATATTGAATAAAAAGTTAAGGAAGTTTTCCCACACTTGTGAAGCAAACAAAGAAACAAAAAAAATTCTTAGTGAACCAAAATATTCTCCTCTGATTATACCTACTATACTTGTCAAAAGTGAAAACTTTCTCTGTCTTGACTTGGGTTTCATGCTGTCTGAAGTGCTAACCACCAGGTAAGATCAACCTTCCTTTATCTGAGATTAAAGACTGGCAACTGTAAGATTCTTTAGGGAGATCTGTCTTCTAGATTTGTAAAGTGTATTCTGATGCAACTGTGTAAATAAATAAATCTAAAGGAAGTATTCTTAAGCAGATGAAGGGAAGTGACAGAAGACTAGGATATGGAGGCCATATTAAACTTCTCTCCCCCTAAGAAAATTCTTGCTCATCTTACTAAAATAATTTCTGTAGATATACTTAACGGGAATACTCACATGAATATAATAAGTAGGATTTGGTCATGGATGTCACCTTTTGGCAACTATTGACCACATTATGTCTCAGTTACTGTTATCTAAAATTCATAAACTCACTCTGAACAGGTGTCAGACCCAATCTTCTCTAAAAAGGGTCTACATTCACTGTGTGGATCAGAAAAGGGGCAACAACTATCCTTTCCTAAGGTTTGGCTTGATAATATGAACAATTTTAGCCCAAGCCTTTCATGCATACTTGGCTACTCCTAGGGTTCCTTCCTGAGGACTGAGACCTTATTCTGTCCTCCTCAGAGAGCCAGCATGGGGTTAGTGCATACCATCTGCTTCTTTGGTGCATCATGAATCCATCAACCTCTTCCTACAGTGTTTCAGCCTCTGCTAACAAGATAGATCAACTGAAGATTCCTATTGACCTGTTACATCCATTACAAACACTTTTTTGAACTGAGCTTCAACACTAATAATTTATAGCGCAGCTACATCTGGGAAAATTGGAAGCTGATGAACGCATACTGTAAATTACACAATAGTTTACAGCAGGAAGTGAAGGCTATCAATAAAATTGCAGGAGGAATTTAGGTTAACAGAATCTAATTACCTGAAATTGAAGCCCATGATTGGCCAGGGCTTTGGCTTTATATCTCTTATGAAAGATGGCTCTGACAGAACCCCCTAAAATCAGGCTGGGACTTTCTCCCTATAATGACTCAAAAGAGTGCCACTTCTTCTCCAGTGCTAGTTCTTGCAGCATGAGTATCTGCAGACAAGTGTTCCCATCCAATTATGTAGGGAGTATGGATGTAAGCCATGGGCAGTGTTTTTATTTTTTAATGGCATATGCTGCAGTACAAGAACATACTGCTATCAATCAGTACATGTACTGTATGCGTAAAGAGGATTAATTTAGTTCTTGCATCATGGGTCAAGCAATATTGGCAACATATTACTTATTCTGCACTCCTAAAAATATCCTGCATGTGTCATTGCAATGGTGTCACCTTTGGTTTCAAACTTGAGTTCATGCACGCTATATGCAGTATTTGCAATGTAAGAGAGAAAAGTTCTACATACAATAACTGTAAGCAAAGTTAACTGCAATACGATTCCAGTGAGCTGAGGTCAGAGCAGCATCTACCTTGTCTAATTATTACTTGTCTGCATCAGCATGAACAGCTTTCTGAAATTTCCAGTTGGTGAGTTTTCCGTTCTTTAAATGCAGCTTGCTCAGTATTGTTAAACCATGTGTTTGGAGATGATCATAATGGAGATGTCACACTGGTAAGAGACCTGATTCTGGCAGGCATATTTAACCAGCAGTTCAAACTATCCTAGGTAATGTGTGTGAATCCCCCTTGATTCTGTTCAATTTATGCATGACTCCTGTCTGTACAACTTTATAAAACTGTGAAATAGATTTTGCACAGAATAAAGTCCAAGAAACTACATGACAACGTGGCTCAGTGCCAGCAAAATAAGTGGTCTCTTGAAAGACTGCAATGAAAAAGCAGCAAATAGGTGATTAGCCGCCAATGGAGTTCTGAAATGCACTTTATTTAAGGTGCTGTAAGATACGACATTTGTTTATAACTATCATAGTTATAGGTATTATCAATTCCTTTTCCAGGCAGTGGTGGCCCCTGCCAGCCTATTGATTTAATGGACACTGTTAATATGGAAGTACTTAATAATAAAGCTAATATTGCTACTACATACCATTTCACATTTTTGCATAATATCCCTCATTCTCTCTGCACCTTGGATAATCTGTTCCTTCCTTTCTGTTCCCTGTTGAAACGGATCTTTAATGGCCCATAGCTGGGCAGATCGTTATTGGTACCAGTGAAAATTTGGAAAACAATATGCTTAATGCATAGTAATTTATTAGAGAAAGAATCACATAGGCAGTAAATGTTATATAACACATATCTCCCTAATGAACCTCAATTCCCCAAGCATAAACCCTCAGTAATTATGTTGGCCTTACACAATATCCTGATTGGCAAACAAAGCAGGTATAGCTACCAATTTTAGGTGGAGACTTCTTTTTCTTCTCTTCTTTCTCCTTCTCAGATACTTGGTCTGTCAAATGTCCTCTGAAACTGGGTCTTGGTTACCTCAGGTCTTCTGTCTCACAATGTCACAGACCTCTTCAGATGTTAATTGGGAAACTAATTAAATTACACTGCTTAGCATTCATATCTTTTGTTCTCAAGGAGTCACATGTCCCAGGAATATGCCCTGTGGGCGTTTCATTACTGTTTTTTTAAATTAATATTTTTAGAAGGGGGCTGCAAAACAGACAAACCAAAGCTCAATCAACATTTACCCTCTCATCAATCATTCACTTGAGCTCTTAGCGTGATGCCATCCAGAGGGGTCAGCCTGAGCCAGCCCAGGTCAGTCTGTAGCAAGCTCAGTGATCACATGTTTTTACTTTTTCTTTAATTTGTGAGCTGGTCCCCAGCGGATGTATTCCAAAGTTTGGATGTTGAAACATACTTGCAAATAAAGCCATTTTAGCACTTCCAATAAATTTCCATCTATCTAATGCTAAGGGAACCATGCTCCCAGAATCCTCTAGCAAATTAACATCCCAATCCACACCAAACTCACACTTACCACATTCATTCATATCAGCCACAGTAATTCATAATAATTTGGCACCATCCCAACATTGTCCATTTCTATTGATGCTTTTACTTTCTCCGAAAGGTCCCTAGATATCTGACCTTATGACTGGTATTAATTTTTATCCAGCAGACTAAGTGCATCATGAACATTTTGTAAATACATTGTGGGAGGGATGCTCAGATGTTACTGTTTCACATAAACTTGCTTGCAAAATAAGAGCACACAACCTGGAAGTCTTTCAGTCTCAGGAAGACATATTATGTAATTATAAGGTTTTGTTAGCCAAGTTTCGGTGTAGAGACAGAGGCCATTGTTAGAGAGAAACTATGTAAGCAGCAAGAGAGTTTTCACTTTTTTGCTGTGGTTTCTGATTGGATTGGGCAGGAGTTGTAGGCCCAGCTGGATGAGCAAGCATCTCAGAGAGGGGATTAGGAAAAAGCAGAAAGCTTACAGGGAGTGGAAGAAAGGCGGGATTTGCAAGGGAAGCTACCTTAGTGAGGTCAGAACATGTAGGGATAAAGTGAGGAAGGCTAAAAGCCGCGTAGAACTGGACATTGCAAAGGGAATCAAAACCAATAGTAAAAGGTTCTACAGCCACATAAATAAGAAGAAAACAAAGAAAGAAGAAGTGGGGCCGCTATACACTGAGGATGGAACGGAGGTTAAGGATAACCTAGGCATGGCCCAATATCTAAATAAGTACTTTGCCTCGGTCTTTAATAAGACTAGTGAGGAGTTTATGGATGATGGAGGGATGACAAACGGGAATGTGGATATGGAGGTGGATATTACCGCATCTGAGGTAGAGGCCAAACTTGAACAGCTTAATGGGACAAAATCGGAGGGACCGGACAATCTCCATCCGAGGATATTAAAGGAACTGGCGCGTGAAATTGCGAGCCCGTTAGCGAGAATTTTTAAGCAATCGGTAAACTCGGGGGTTGTACCGTACGACTGGAGAATTGCTAACGTAGTTCCTATTTTTAAGAAAGGGAATAAAAGTGATCCGGGTAATTATAGGCCTGTTAGCTTGACGTCTGTAGTGTGTAAGGTCTTGGAAAAAATTTTAAGGGAGAAAGTAGTTAAGGACATTGAGGTCAATGGTAATTGGGACGAGTTGCAACATGGATTTACTAAAGGTAGATCGTGCCAAACCAACCTGATCTCCTTCTTTGAGAAGGTGACGGATTACTTAGACAAAGGAAATGCGGTAGATCTAATTTACCTCGATTTCAGTAAGGCGTTTGACACGGTTCCGCATGGGGAACTGTTAGTTAAATTGGAAAAGATGGGGATGAATATGAAAGTTGTAAGGTGGATAAGGAACTGGTTAAAGGGGAGACTCCAGCGGGTCGTACTGAAGGGTGAACTGTCAGGCTGGAAGGAGGTTACTAGTGGAGTCCCTCAAGGATCGGTTTTGGGACCGATCTTATTTAACCTTTTTATTACTGACCTTGGCACAAAGAGCGGGAATGTGCTAATAAAGTTTGCGGATGACACGAAGCTGGGGGGAAGTGCTAACACGGAGAAGGACCGGGATACTATTCAGGAAGATCTGGACCACCTTGTAAACTGGAGTAATAGTAATAGGATGAAATATAATAGTGAAAAGTGCAAGGTCATGCACTTAGGGATTAATAATAAGAATTTTAGATATACGTTGGGGACGCATCAGTTGGAAACGACGGAGGAGGAGAAGGACCTTGGGGTATTGGTTGATAGCAGGATGACTATGAGCCGCCAATGTGATATGGCTGTTAAAAAAGCAAATGCGGTTTTAGGATGCATCAGGCGAGGTATTTCCAGCAAGGAGAAGGAGGTGTTAGTGCCGTTATATACGGCGCTGGTGAGACCCCACCTGGAATATTGTGTGCAGTTCTGGTGTCCCATGTTTAAGAAGGATGAATTCAAACTGGAACAGGTTCAGAGACGGGCTACTAGGATGATCCGAGGAATGGAAAACCTGCCTTATGAAAGGAGACTCAAAGAGCTTGGCTTGTTTAGCCTGGCCAAAAGAAGGCTCCGGGGGGATATGCTTGCTCTATATAAATATATCAGGGGGATTAACGTTAGGGAGGGAGAGGAATTATTTAAGTTTAGTACTAATGTAGGCACAAGGACGAATGGGTACAAACTGGATATTAGGAAGTTTAGACTTGAAATTAGACGAAGGTTTCTAACCATTAGGGGAGTGAAGTTCTGGAACAGCCTTCCGAGGGAAGTAGTGGGGGCAAAAGACTTATCTGGCTTTAAGACTAAGCTTGATAAGTATATGGAGGGGATGATATGATGGGATAGTTTAATTTGGGCAATTGATCTTGGATTATCAGCAGATAAGTCTGCTCAATGGTCTGTGAGGGGATGTTGGATGGGATGGGATCTGAGTTACTGCAGAGAATTCTTTCCTGGGTGCTGGCTGGTGAGTCTTGCCCACATGCTCAGGGTTTAGCTGACTGCCATATTTGGGGTCGGGAAGGAATTTTCCTCCAGGGCGGATTGGCAGGGGCCCTGGAGGTTTTTCGCCTTCCTCTGCAGCGTGGGGCATGGGTCGCTTGCTGGTGGATTCTCTGCAGCTTGAGGTCTTCAAACCACAATTTTGAGGACTTCAATAACTCAGTCATGTGTTAGGGGTTGTTATAGAAGTGTATGGGTAGGGTTCTGTGGCCTGCTTTGTGCAGGAGGTCAGACTAGATGATCATTTTGGTCCCTTCTGACCTACGAGTCTATGAGTCTGAGTCTAACTCTTGAGGCAGAGTTGCTCTCTGGGAACCTGGCATTGGTGTTGGGCTGAGATTCTAGAAAGAAGAAATTGCTAACATGCTAGTTGACCACCTCCGTTCCAGGACTGGTGTATATTAAACAAAATCAAATCAAGTTACAGTTAGAATATATCCAGACTTCATGTCTCCTCCACTGGCAAGTTCACCTGCAAAGCCATGAACATCTGCTACTGCTTGGCAGAAGGATGACACTCTCAGAACAGGACTCTGGTGTTTAGAAGAAGTGTCGATAGGTTACCAAATCAACAACAATCCCCCACTGCCACTGATATAGTTCTGATGTGTTTGCTTGTTTGTCCACAACATTTTCCATGCTTGCTCCACACTGGTGGGGGGCCATTGTAAACAAGATACCACCAATCCCCAGTATTTTAAACACTACATTGTCTAGACCAGTTCTGTCCAAGATCACAAGACAATGATTAAAGCATCAGCAACCAGTTTATGCTTGTGTTCGCACCTTCCCTACCGCTAGTGGAACAGCACCAGTCACAGCAATCCTGGGAGAGTGCTCTAACCTCTGGGCTAAAGATCGTAAGAGGGATACTGCCACCACTACCTTGTCTTCTTCTCCTCCTCTTCCTCCTCCTCATTTCTGATGGTTTTGTTTGTTTGTTTTGTCTGTTTGTTCTTTTTCCTTTCAAGAAATATTTGGCATCTAATTCCAAGAGAGGCTTCATGGCTATAAATCCCAGGCAGAAGACGGTGCATTCCTCTGGTCCTCGTTTAGGTCCCTAAATTTCTTTGAGGAGTGGGAATTAGGCCACATCCCTCTCCTTGGCATTTCCTTTTAGCTAGCTTAGGTGGCTCACTACTGAGCATGCTGGCTTTTTAGGCATCTAACTCCCCCAGGTATTTCATAGAGAGCTGGGCCTCTAACTCAGGGTTGTGGATTCCCCTTGATGGCAGAGTGCCCAAACATTAGGTATTGCAATGCTGAGTCTAAGTCCCCTTTGTGGGTCCTGCCCTAAACAAAATAAAATAAAACAAAACACCAGTTGCCACGCCTCCTTTACCTCTGTGAGAGCCCACAAATATGAGTAATCCATGACAATGAATTAGAGAGATGATCATGATCACTTGACTGTGATAGTCTCAGATAAACAGAAATATGACATGCTGATGTGCATAAGCCACATTTCTCTGACATCAGTTGTATGGACCTGATTATTTAATCATTCAATAGCGCCTGAGAGAGCGAAGCAGAGTCTCCTCTAGACTTGCCATGCATGGGGGCAAATCCTACTATGTCTCCCTCACCTTCTCTGACTGACCTTGCTGTGGAAAAGTTGGGAAGGATACAGGGACTTTCATCCTATGTGCTCTGCGGGTGCTTATTGCACCCCATCACAGCAGGGTTTTCAGGACGGGTAGCAAAGGAGCTGGGATGGGGTTGGTAAGTCCAGCACTAACAGTGTGCATTAGCTTTCTTCCTTTCAGGCTGGATGCATGGGCACCTGTATCCCTGTGAATGAAGTAGCTGTAGGTAGGAGGGTGTCAGTTTTGAGGGAAGGACACTCTTCGTTTCATCCTCACCCCACACATAGAAAACCCCAGCTCATAATACTGTTACTAAGGGCTGAGCTACGGATTTCACCTCACAACAGAGATAAAATTAATTACTTTATCTTTATCTCCAGGCTTTTATATTATGTATGAAACCTAAATCAACATGAGCCAGCATCACAGGTCCTGTTGAATTTATTGGGGCTAATTGCATAGGAAAAGTAAGCAGGATTTGACCCATGGTTCAAATGAAATTGCCAATACTCAGACTAAAGAAGTGGGCGGCATTGTACAGACTTCCTACAGTAAGACATGCTTCTGCATTAAATTTAAAACTTAGCAGGGAAGAAGTATTGACATTCCAGTAGCTACAAAATAGCTCTCTAATGTACCAAACATATTATTTATAAACCTTCTAATGGAAATAACTGTAGCCACTTTATTATTTCAATGAGCTCTTATAATGTTGGAGAGGAGTATGGTGTTTCTACCACACAAAGTTAGCACTGAAAAATACTGCTTTTGTGTATATATTTGTGAAAATAACATTTATTTGCCATCAGAGAGACAAGGTAGGTGAGGTCATATCTTGTACTGGACCAATTTCGGTTGGTGAAAGAGGTGTTATTGTCGTTTAGCATTTTTTAAGAAGTTTAGAATAAGCTCTCTAGTTAAAGGGCAAGTTTTGGATCTTGTTGACATAATCGTATAGCAAACTCAAAGCTGCTTAGTTTGGATGCTGTTTGAAAATAAAATTATAATTACAATACTTAAAGTTCTTATCATATGAAGAATCCTGCTAAATGAAAGCAATCTTGAATTAATCAAAACGCTTCAAGGCAGCTTAAAAGAGAACTGCGATAAATATATTTCTTGTCTTGATATTAACCAAGCTCAAACTGAAGGAACAATCTATTAGTGCTTAGAGTGACTGCTTTGGAAATATTTACTATTTAGACATTTTCACCTGTAGATCTCAAAGTACTTAACCAAGGTGGATCAGTTTTTTAAATGGAGATTTGAAAAGTGATGTGGAATCAACAAGATAGAGAGAGGAAGATCATTTATTATATCAGGAGCTGTAAAAATGACTCTGGCACCAGCACCTATGAGGTTTGTGGAGGAACGGTAAAGAGGCCAGAGAGAGATGAATGGAGGTAGTGGGAAGGGCAGTAGAAAGTTAAGGTCTGTCATATGGTGCAAGTCTGTGGTGGATTTTATGAGGAGCAAAAAGAGGGGGGGCCCTGAGGAGTTCTTGAGTTGAAGATATAGAGGTAAGCTCTCTCTCTCTCTTGAATGCCCTTCTCTCCTTATCTATGTGCACAATGGTTGCTTTCCAACAAGGTTAGAGATTTTGCCTCTTTTGAAAGGTAATTCAAACTAGGCTTTCATTGGAATACATAGTGTTGGTTTCAGGAAATCAAAATCCATTAAATCTGGGCAAATGTGAATGTTTAGACCTAACTGGGCTAGGCTGAGTTTAAGATAAAGATGCTTTCAAAAATCACTTTAAGAAAATATATTGTAATATTCTGAGTAGGGCATAGTTTTTAATACACTTTGCATTTATGTACAACAATGACCAGAAGTGAAGGGAAATGCAGGTAAAAGCTAAAGGGATAGAAAGCTGTTGCTCTGCACTGGGGATTGCTGCAGAGTCAGACTTTCAGGAGGCATAATGCAGCTGCTGTACTACCCTTAAAGAGGGTGCAGCATAGATCCATAGATTTTTAAGGCTGGAAGGGCCATTGTGATGATCTAGTCTAGCCTCCTGTATAACACAGGACATAGAATTCCATCCAGTGATTCCTCCTTGTAGCCCAACAACTTATGCTTGAACTACAGTATATATTTTAGAAAGATATCCAATTTCTGTTTAAAGACTCCATGTGATATGGGAAATGATGGCCATGTCACTTGATAATCTGTCCCAATATTTGGTTAACCTCACCATTAAAAATATGCATTTTTATTTCCAGTTTCAACTTTGCTGACTTCTACTTCCAGCCATTGGATCTTGTTGATAGAGCTGGATGGAAAATGGTTTTCCTATCCCATGAAAGTGTTCACCCACGAAAGCTCATGCTCCAAAACACATCTGTTAGTCTATAAGGTGCCATAGGATTCTTTGCTGCTTTTACAGATCCAGACTAACACGGCTACCCCTCTGATACTTGAGATTTCAGAAGTTTTCCTGTTCTGCATTGGCACTAAACCTAGATCTTTACAAGTTTTTTCACAAGGCAGACCAACAGCCCTTCTCCCCCCAAGTATGGTTTGACCACTCACCAAGGATGAAGGACATCCAGATTCAAAATGACTGCTCTGCCTGATTTTAGAGTCATAGAGTCATAGACTTTAAGGTCAGAAAGGACCATTATGATCGTCTAGTCCAGGGATAGGCAACCTATGGCACGTGTGCTGATTTTCAGTGACACTCACACTGCCTGGGTCCTGGCCACTGGTCCAGGGAGCTCTACATTTTAATTTAATTTAAAATGAAGTTTCTTAAACATTTTAAAAACCTTATTTACTTTACATACAACAGTAGTTTAGTTATATATTATAGACTTATAGAAAGAGATCTTCTAAAAATGTTAAAATGTATTACCGGCACGTGAAACCTTAAATTAGAGTTAATACGTGAAGACTCAGCACAGCACTTCTGAAAGGTTGCCGACCCCTGGTGTAGTCTGACCTCCTGCATAACGCAGGCCACAGAATCTCACCCATCCACTCCCGCAACAAATCCCTAACCTATCTCTGAGCCATTGAAGTCCTCAAATCATGGTTTAAAGACTTCAAGATGCAGAGAATCCTCCACCAAGTGACCCGTGTCACAAGCTGCAGAGAAAGGCAAAAAAAACCCCAGGGCTTCTGCCATTCTGCCCTGGAGGAAGATTCTTTCCCAACCCCAAATATGGTGATCAGCTAGACCCTGAGCATGTGGGCAAGACTCACCAGCCAGACACCCAGGAAAGAATTTCTGACATGTTGCATTTTTGGATATTTTGTCAAAAAATTCCAACTAGCTCTATTTGTTATGCCTTTTATATGTTGGATTTAAAGAGCTCTCATGTTCAACGATCTTCTTCTCCCTATGTGGGTAGTAATTATACCCAGTGATCAAGTTGCTTCTTAACTTTCTCTTCAATAAGCTAAATAGATTGAGCCCTATAGAACACCTGTAATGTTTTCCATGGGTGGCTAGTGCCTGCTTTGAGGGAAGGAGGGTGTCATGGCAATGTCTTTCTCTTTCATCTATTTTGAGTGTCCAGTGTCACTAATATTATTTGTGTCAAGTATCAGGAGGTAGCCGTGTTAGTCTGCATGCACAAAATCAACAAGGAGTCTGGTGGCACCTTAAAGACTAACAGATTTATTTGGGCATAAGCTTTTGTGGGTAAAAAAACCTCACTTCTTCAGATTCCTGCAGTGAAAAATTACAGATGCAGGCATTATATAATGACACATGAAGAGAAGGGAGTTACCTCACAAGTGGAGAACCAGTGTTGACAGGGCCAATTCGATCAGAGTGCATATAGTCCACTCTCAATAATAAATGAGGAGGTGTCAATTCCAGGAGATGCAAAGCGGCTTTCATAAAGAGCCAGCCACTCCCAGTCCCTATTCAAGCCCAAATTAATGGTGTTAAATTTGCAAATGAATTTTAGTTCTGCTGTTTCTCTTTGAAGTCTATTTCTGAAGTTTTTGTTGTTCAAGAATAGTGACTTTTAAATCTGTTTATAGAATGTCCATTGAGATTGAAGTGTTCATCTACTGGCTTTTGTATGTTACCATTCCTGATGTCCGAGTGGCTGGCTCATTACAAAAGCAGCTTCTCTTCATGTGCCATTATATAATGGCTGCATCTGTAATTTTCATTCCATGCATCTGAAGAAGTGAGGTTCTTCACCCACGAAAGCTTAATCCCAAATAAATCTGTTAGTCTTTAAGGTACCGCCAGATTCCTTGTTGTTAATGTTATTTGCATTTGGGCCAGTGCGAAGATTATGGTTACCCCTTATGGGGCTGATCTGAAGACAATGGGTGTATTTCCATTAACTTCAGTGGGCTTTAGAGCATCCTCTCTCTAGCAGGGGGTCCTGAGGTGGGAGAGAGTATTCATATCCCTATAGTCTCCAACAGCTGCTAGATAACCTCATGTGTAGTGCTTACCTGTGCAGAGGTTCGTCACTTTCTGGCCCCTATATTTTTGCTTAATTTTTTTAAGGGAAGACATTGTCAGTCCTTTCAACATGTTCAGAGAAAATGACTCAAAATTCACTCAGTTCAAATTATTTTATAGTAGTTACCATATTTTATTACAACCACACGAGATTGTGTTATAGTGGGACATAGCATGTAATTTGTTTGTTTAAAATTACTCTGCATTTGCTGAGATAAAGCGTAACTCAATGAATTAGTTAATTAATTGCAGCGTATCACAGCCGTTTCCATGTACAATAATAATGTATGCACTAATAATGAATGGGGGGGGGATAAAATATTGTGAACAGCACAAAAGGAATGGAAAGCCCTGGAACTCACTGAATGGCTTTAACAGATGTTCTGGAACATTACATTACAGTGCTAGGAAAAGCTTGACGAAGGCACAATGGCATCAAAAAGGGCACTATATAGCCCTCAAAGCTGTGCCAAAGACATCACAAAATTAAAGACAATAGGAAAAGGTTACTGATGCTGCTCTGCAGAGACTACTTAATGCAAGGCGATTACATATATGGAAAGAAACCAAGGTGAAAGACATTGACCATAAAACCTTATAAAATTAATTAAAATAAAATAGAACCTACCAATTTTTAACTGTCAGAACGTTGCAACTAAGAAGGTCGCTATAAGGAGAATTCCAATCATATCTCGAGGTAATCCTGAAAGCACAACTTTGCACTGATTTGAGTGATCTGATGTTGTGAATTTGAAATGGATCCCAAACAAAGGATTTTGAATTAATATCCGTCTCTTTAAACACCCATGGAGTGATTGGAGTGCTTGAGGGAGACGGCAGTCATTTCCCCCACACCAAAAAGAAACTTAACATGTTATGTTATTTCATAATTTTGAGTGGCACATCACTGAAAGTCTGAATCATCCAACAGAATTCTCTAACTTGAATTACCAACTACTCATCTCCCCATTCAGCATTTAAAAAAGTTACAATAATGAAGCTAACCTCCTGGATAGTGCAATAATTGTACCTATTATGACATTTCAATGCTGGATCATGTGAACTTTTTGATTACTAATTTCAGAAGTGCCTTGGGATCTGATATGATAGGATATGGCTCACTGCGATCATACCGAATGGTCTAGTTTCTCATATAAACATTGTCCTCAGTGGGAGTCCAGTAAGACCTCAGTGAAAACGGCAATGAACAAGGGCCAAATCCTGGTCCTAGTGCAGGCAATGGGAGTTTTTCTGTTGGCTTCAGTGGGACTCAGGTGTAGAACATGTACAGTTTGGGGTGTTACATAGATTTACCTGCTTAGCATGGAAATGCAAACCATATCATTTTCTGTATAAAAAGCAGTATTTAGTAATCTTCAAGAAGGCATAAAACTAACATCTTCAGAAAGTATTTAGAGCAGATATTAGCTGCCCTCTTAGCAACATGCCAATGCTGCTGCTGATTAATTTCTAAGGAAAATTGTACATCATGAATAAGTGGATGTTTAGAAAAGGTGATACAGAGATAAATGAAATGAACATTCTTCTATCAGTATAGCAAGCTCTGGAGTAGAAACACTCAGGTATGTCAGGAAACTTGTTTACGGTTATATGTTGATGGGTGTACTGCAAGTGGCACCCTGTTCAGTGGTCCTAAGGTGCTGGTGAACTCAATATGTTTTTTTTTTCTTGGGGTGTACCTGTCCGTACATCAAATGGACACTGTTCTCATGGGGAAAAAAATGAGTTCCTTTAAGTGTCCGTAGTACCATAAGACTATGTTTAGCTTCCTGTCCTGAACTTTTGTGTAGTTTAAAAATGTTGAAGCTGCTTTTCACAAAGGACTGGGTAGCGCATGACTGCTGTGGTTTAAGGTTTTCATGAAGGTTTCTATTCCAACCCCCTGCTTTCACACTCATGTCACTTTCTGACAATTGTTTTCTCTCTCAGGGCTGATGTATTCCAGGCTTGATCTCTGCCTAAACATGAATAGGGGTTTTTTTTTAGAAGTTTGAGCAAAAATTGTTCCACCGTGTTTGAGTGTAATGAGAATGAAACAAATACGTTTCCCAATTATAAAACAATTAATGTGACCTTTTTTGAACAGCTGTCAGCTGGAGTAGCAAGTATGAATTTGCCATGGAATAGCACACTCCAAGAGGGGTCTTTAAGCGTTCAGATGAAATTTGGTTATCTGACCCTTCCAAGATCATATGATTTGTACAAGGAAGTAATATTTTCCACTGTTCTCGCTAAGCTAAGAAAAAACATACCTAAGGAAGGGTGTCCCTTATCTCTATATAGCTGTGTAGTGAACCAAGAGTGTGAATGGACAATGCACTACCCCTTGGCTCAGGCACCTCTGGACCTTAAATATGAAAAGATTTGGAAAGGCTGCTGAGTGCTTTGTAAAGTTCATAGAAGGTAACTGCACTCTGATTTGTCATAGGAGCTCAGCAGCTACTGATGTTAAAATTCACTCCTCTGCGTAGTTTTTTTGCTGGTCCAGTGCACAGGGATGCATTTTACCAAAGGTATGCATCAGAGGGGAACAAAGAGTCCTGTGGCACTTTTATCGACTAACAGATGTATTGGAGCATAAGCTTTTGTGGATGAATACCCACTTCATCAGACACAACAGAGGGGATTACTCCTGAAACTTCTGAATGTGCGAGAGAGACCTATGTTCCTGTTGCTATAGCCAAAGATTTACAGATTTTGAAACCTTCGTGTGCTATTGCCAGGTCTTTTTCCAGTTCTTGGGTGAAATCTGGATCCCACTAAACTCAACTCCCATTGACTTCAATAGAGCTAGGTTTTTCCCTCCTGTCTTTTCACCACCCTTCCCTCCCCAAAAATCCTAAACCCATGGAATATATAAATTGCTAGTACAATCAATTTTAATTACAGCAAGGACTATAATAATTACTGGACAGTCCTGTGGTGCTCATATACACATCATTTTCTGTTAGACATTCTATTGTCGAACTTTTTGTCTAATTTTTGATGGTTTTGATAAAAATCAAACCTGGAAAAAATTAGTTTTAGTTTTGCCAAAGTATGATTGATAAGGCTTTGCAAAACAAAAACTATCCCAGTCTGCCACTTTACTGAAAAGAGTGAAACCAACATCAGATCCTTCCCAGTCTGAACTTTGTTTCAGTGAAAATGTACTCCGTATCCCAACTACGCCAGGTTTTGGTTTGAAAAAAGAGCGTCTGCAAAGTATCTAATTGCTAACTAAGCACTGTAGATATGTTCTGTGTTACTGATGTTTTGAGAAAACTATTGACTTTTGTGTCTATATTACTAACACATGTCTATAAAGAAACATTGGGCTACACAACACCACAAGAAGGAGAAACAAATATTTACACTTCAGTTGAATCTTTGAGTTGAGATTACAGACTTGCTGATAAAACAGTAACAAAACCAAAGTTTTTTCCTCTGACCTGTGGTGTCCCCACAGATATTAAGTTGTTTTTACCAACAACAAGTATTACTTTGGTTAGCAAAGTCTGGAAACAAACCCCACTACCTGCCAGGAACAGTTTGTTATGCAAAGAGAAAGTAACAAATAAAAGATTTCGAGTCAAAGATAAAATACTGTTTATTCTAAAAGTTCCACACTGGTCTCTATTTACCTGTTAAAAAAAAGTCGGCTAAACTTTATTTTGCAGCTTATTTGGGAAACAGCAGGCTTCACACAGTGAGACCACCACAATCAAATTTTCTCTTATTGGTGAGCTCTTTTTATTGTTTCTTCCCCTGTGGTTTTTCTATTCACACTTCATGACAACCTTTCACTTGTCCTTGCTCTCAACTGCATCTTTTTTTACAATCTGATAACCAGTGGACTGAGCTGACATCAGGGTTTAGCAAATCATTGTGTTAAAACATGTGTGCACACATGGACTTCTGTCACAGTTTCATGGCAACTGCTCCTATATTCCCCCTGGTATGGTCCATCCAGTGCACCTACTTTTAAGTTTCCAGATCCCCACCCATTGACTTTCTTGGGCAGAGACACACATCTCGCTCCTTTCTGCCTGGAGATTTTTAAGGATGCACGGCTTCCTGCCTCCACTGTGATAACCCCAGCAAGCCAAACTACCTAAAAGGCACAGTGTCTGTGCTTTTTCTTTCTTTTTCTTTTTTTCTTTCTTTCTTTCTTTCTTTCTTTCTTTCTTTCTTTCACAGGCTATGACCAGTATATTGCTGAGTTATAAGTTATCACAGAGCTCCTTCTAAGTAAGCACATTTATTCTTAAGGTAAAAGTATTACAAAGAAAGCATCAAAACAATAAAAGTGCCTACATTCATACTGAATAGTTCACCAATCTAGAGCCCTGGTATGTTTTAGTTCTTAAAAACTCACAACTAGGTTTTCCCTATGGTTACAAGTTCATAAGTCTTAGATCCAGAACAAAGGCTGGGCAGATGAGCCATTTCTTTGTATAGCTTGGGTCTTTGATTTAACAGATAATTGGAAGATGTTAACCCCTCTCCTCATGGCAGATCTTTAAAAGCCTGCATTTATGCATATCCAGAGTGTAATGCCCAGAAGGTCTCAAATTCAAGCCTGCCTAGCTACCACCAAGGCAGCTAAAACTGGCTCATACTCCGCTACTCACAAGCCACGGCAAGTGCCACCTCAAAGGGTTTGCCAGGCAGCAACCTCATTCCTTCTGATTGGCTCCCTTCCCTAAATAAACTCAAGGGGCATTTCAGGAAGTGGCCAGGCAACAGCATGGATCTTCTGTAGCTACCATGACTATTTCTATTCCCTGTTGTTGAACTCCTGGCTTTAACCTCTGCTTGCTTTGGACCTTGTCTCCTGAAATGGACACTGAAATCTGACTTTGACTCTGATCTTTATTGATCCCTGCCTGGATCTTGACTACAAACTGCTCTGCGACTCTCAACCTCAAGTTTGACCCTGCTCTAACCCTTGGTCCTTGACTGCCCCGGTTGGGATCTTGACACAAAGTTGGGGGATTTGCATTAACTTCTGCCTGAATGGATTTCCTGGGGAATCTGTAATGTTTATTGTACTAGAAAAGTATGGTCTTTTGGGACACTTTTCAATATAATCTTTGAACTCCCAGTGTCACATCTCCCCCCCCCCCAATCCTGGTCCACAATAATACATAAATGTAATACAGTAAAGTCTTTAAAATATATTGCATGAAATTCCCATATCCGTTACACTTTCAAGTGGTCAAAATGCAAGAAATATATTCTGCATGAGATCATTGAGTGAGAAGCTGTTTGGTTGGCAGTACAGTCAATTAACCTAATTGACTCTACACATGTTGCTAATGAGACACACAAATAGACACGCAAATAAATTATTTTCATTAAATATCATTTGAAAATAATTAGTAAAATACAAACTAGTGTAATTATTGAATTCAACATCTGGAGAGCAATAGCTGTGATGCTGCTTTGCATGTAGGGCTTCTTGGTGTCTAGCAGAGTACACAATCCAGCTTTTGTAATTGATGTGAGTCTGCTAATACTAGCTTAATATGTCCTTTTATACTTCTATCATAAATATCACATGTGTAGGAGTGGAAGTCTAAGGGCCAGATTGCAAACCCATTACTCACGAGTATCCCACTGACTTCATTGGGTCTGTCCATGTAAGCAACTACTTCACAATCTGCCCCCAACGATTTAGCAAATCGAAGCACATAGGTATGCCTACAAGATAGTATATAAGAAATCAGGGGACACATGAGATCTGAGTGACTTACAGAGGATCCGTTTATCTCTACAGAGAAACTTACGCACTAAATTTGCCTCATGCTGATGTAAATCAGGAGTAACTCCATTTGAAATCAGTAAAATGAAATCATTTTAAAACTAGCATGTCAGGAGGACTGAGCTCTCAATATGCTAATTTGGTTGCAAAATTCTGATAATCTTTTATGTGGTTTGAGACCAGGGTTTTAAATCACTTTGTTTAAATATAAAATAGGCTAGATAAATTTTACATAGTGTCAACATGATCTAGTGGCATGAGAATATGCCAGAAACTGCTGAATTCTACCTCAATTTCCAGCATTGATTCACTTTGTGGCATTGGGCAATTGGAGGCTCAATCATTTTTTTTCAATACAGAACATTGGGTTTTCAACCAAATGAAAATTTTACAGAAAGCGTCTTCATCCCATATATATACACAAACATTTTTCAATTGAAAATGTTGTGGTTTTGGCTTGCCGAACAGAAAGATATTCAATTTTATGACAAAAAGGTGAATTCTGCTATGAGATAATCTATCAGTGAACCCAATTATTTATCTAGGTCACTTTTTTGCATCTTGTACTCCAGAATCTAAGCCTTTTTTGTTTGTTTGTTTGTTTGTTTTTTTAAAAAAAGTATTCAATGTCTACCCCTTCTGGTTGCTGAGAAAAAGTCTTAAAGAAGTCAACTGATGAAGCCACATCTGCCTGGATCTGCAGGACGGCTAATACAATAGCTATAAGATTAGCGTGAACGTCCTCTTGTCATTTGAAGGTGGTATGACTCCCAAGCCTCATGAGAACGCAAATGTTGTCATTGTTAATTAAAGCTATAGAAAAAGAAGAGGGATAATTATATTGTGATAATATGCAGTCTGCTATGAATGTCAACTCATTTTAGCATCATGAGTGAAGTGTCAGCTTTTTTTTAAGAGTCTGACCTCTGGGTGAGTTGGAGAGAAGCTCCTAAGTCCTATTCCTGCTTACACTAAAGTCAATGTGAGTTTTATCACTGATTTATCTCTATCAGTAAAATCAGGATAATAACAGCAGCAGAGAATCCTGTGGCACCTTGTAGACTAACAGACGTTTTGGAGCATAAGCTTTCGTGGGTGAATACCCACTTCGTCAGATGCATGTAGTGGAAATTTCCAGGGGCAGGTATATATATATATATGCTAGCAAGCAAGCTAGAGATAATGAGGTTGTTCATCAGGAGGATGAGGTCTGTTCTAGCAGTGAGGTGTCCAGATGATGAGGAGAACTCTGGAAAAATCTCACCCGATCAATTCAACAGCTTCCCCCACCATCAACCTCAGCCTGGACCAATTACACGGGAGAGTCATTTCTAAGCACCACGGTGCCAATAAGTGATGGTCACGTGTTACATCACCTATATCGAAACCTACCGACTGCTATGCCTACCTTCATGCCTCAGTCCATCCCGTCCCGGGCATCACACATCCATGTCTACACCAAGCACTGAGGTACAACCGATCTGCTCTAACCTCAGACAGAGACAACCCTACAAATCTCCACCAGCATTCTCAAACTAATACCCACACGAGGAAAAGGAAAAGATCACAGAGCCAGACGTTGTACCAGAAGCCTCCTAGTGCAAGACAAAACCAAGAAGAAACCAACAGGACTCCACTGGCCTCACATACAGCCCCAGCTAAAACCCCTCCAGCGATCATTCAGGATCTACAACCATCCGGACATGATCCACACTTCACAGGCCTTGGATGCAGGCCAGTCCTCACGCCCAGACAACCCAACCTGAAATGTATTCTTCACAGCAACTGCACACGCACATAGTAACTCTAGCTTAGGACCAATCATGCAACTACTGTGCAACTCTGCCCCAATCTCACCAGATGACACCATCACAGGACCTAACGCAAGTCAGCACACCATCCACGTTCATTCACTGACGTCCACCATGTAAATATGCCATCATATGCCAGCCATGCCTTCCGTTGTCATCGGCAAACTGACGTCTTTACGGAAAAGGATAAATGGACAAATCAGTATTAGGAATGGCAATATACAAAACCTGTAGAGACACTTCAGCCTCCGTGCGCACACATAAGCAGATTTAAGGTGGCATCCTGCAGCAAAAAATTTCAGGACAGACTTCAAGAGAAACTCTGAGCTTCATTCATCTGCAAATTTGACACCATCAACTCAGGGCATGACAAAGACTGTGAATGGCTTGCCACTACAGAACCAGTTTCTCCTCTCTTGGTTTCACACCTCAACTGCTAGAACGGGCCTCATCCTCCCTCGTATTCTAGCTGGCTTGTAGCTAATATACCTGCCCTGAAATTTCCACTACATGCATCTGACGAATGGTATTTCACCCATGAAAGTCATGCTCCAAAACATCTGTTAGTTCTATAAGGTGCCCCAGGATTCCTTGACTGCTTTAAGATCCAGACTAACACTGCTACCCCTCTGATACTTGACATCAGGATAATACAGTATCCTGTATCTCATATGGGTCAGAAGTGGATTGCTTGATATTTGTACAACTCTTAAAGGTGAAAAGTGCTGTCTCTATTTAGTGAGTAATAAATATGGCTAGATTTTTTTATTTTTTTTATAATTATTATTATTTATTATTATTATTATTAATTTATTTTTTGTTTGTTCTAGTCCGGCATGGTTTGGCAAGACGTGAGGAGAATTCAATGAACCTGCCCTTCCACTTCTCTTTTAAACACTTGTTCCACTCCGTTACCTGAACTGGTAGCAAATTCCTGAAAGGGAAAAGGGGCAGGGCTATTTCCTACTCCTATAGGAGCCAACAGAGCTGGGTTGTTCACCATGGGTGGGCTTCACATCCTACTCATTGTCAAAAGGTGAAGCTCAGCCTATGTCTCCCTCGCCTTGTGCTCATTATCTCTGGGGATGGCTGCAAGTACAAAGCCCTTCCCAGGGGCGGCTCTAGACATTTTGCCGCCCCAAGCACGGAGGGTTCGTTGAAGCCGCGGGACCAGCGGACCCTCCGCAGGCACACCTGCGAGAGGTCCGCCGAAGGCACCCTGCCTGCCGCCCTAGCCGCAAACGGCAGAGCGCCCCCCGCGGCTTGCCAGCCCAGGCGTGCGCTTGGAGTGCTGGTGCCTGGAGCCGCCCCTGGCCCTTCCTAGCTCTCCACCCCCATGACACATGCTAACACAAACAGAAGCTTAAAGCCACAGCATTGTCCTATTATGAGCCATTCATTCAGTCATTTATTATGCAGCGTGTACCACAGGACTCTAGTGGTATTTAGAAGCTGTAGGTCCAGCTTTTCCAGCCAGGGCACAGCCAAACCCCGTTAAGATAACAATTATCTGTAAAAGGAGTTTGTTCATTCCAGAGGGTGACACAGATCCCAGTTCTGCACTCAGCCAGCCTATCGATCAGAATTTTAGCTGAGACACAGGGTCATTTATGTTGTCACGCAGTTTGGGCCAGAGAAATGAATGGAGGTGGAGGGCTGATGTAAATAAGTCTGTCTGTACCCCATTCATCTCTCACTTGATTCACGAGGGCTAAATGTCTGTTACTTGCTGGCTGCAGAAACAATTTTTAAAATAAGCAATGACAACAGCTCTCTGATAGATTAACTTCCTCTAAAGCCTTTGATCTCCAAAGTGAGATGCCTGTACCACGTTACTGGCAGCTAAAGCTAATATACTACCTCTATGCTTCAAAGGAGGCCTTAGCTCATCCAGCTGAGGGCATCATGTCCTCAGTCTCAATCTGTATTTAAAATCTACATGTTCTCTTCTGTTATGCTTCTTTTTTCTCCAGGCCTCCCCCTAGCTGGTGGTATAGGATGCAATTTTACAACACAAGAAATGCTTACTGCTCACACAATGAGTCCCACAGAAGTTAATGGGACTTCTGTTATGAAAACTATTCAGGTTGTACAATCTGGTACACATAAAGTAGATGTCCGCAA
Organism: Chelonoidis abingdonii; assembly: GCF_003597395.2. Taxonomy (NCBI): domain Eukaryota; kingdom Metazoa; phylum Chordata; order Testudines; family Testudinidae; genus Chelonoidis; species Chelonoidis abingdonii. The sequence continues at coordinate 26,614,300 of NC_133787.1, forward strand.
ACGAAGGACATGATTCCTGCTTTTGCTAAGCCCAGGGAAAACTTCTATGGGAACTGATTCAGGTCCATGACTCTCTGATTAGTGTAATTTCAGACTAATTTTTTTTTGCCATCACATAAAGGGACGGTCATAGTCCCTCAGGAGCACATGTGATTTTAACCTCTGTAAGTGACAACTTGAAATGTTTAGCAATCTTTTCATGCATGCAGAATTATTGTGATAGAACTTAAAAGATCTTCATTGTGATTAGGTCCTGATGGTGCATATGTAGATCAATACTCATAACTATGACATTTCTAACACTTTGCTTACCCATTAATGGCTTGCCAGAATATGAAATAATTAATGAAGTGTATTAATTCAAAGGAATTGAGATGTCCTGGTTTTTTGGTAAATGTTATCTCATATGACTTATCACAACTAAAACATAATAGTGAAAGCAATCAATTTCTGAAACTGGTATTCAGCTACTCTCTTTCTGTCTCTATCTCTATCTATCTATTGAACAATATAAAAACTATATCCTGCTTATGCTGGGTTGCAACAGTAATCAGGGAGCTGTTATTGTGCCATGCTTTTCTTCCGGGTCCCAGTCCTCCGTGCAGGCCTTTGACGTCTATAATAACCTACACCAGGGATAGGCAACTATGGCACGGGTGCCAAAGGCGGCACACGAGCTGATTTTCAGTGGCACTCACACTGCCCGGGTTCTGGCCACCACTCAGGAGGGCTCTGCATTTTAATTTAATTTTAAATGAAGCTTCTTATCCATTTAAAAAACCTTATTTACTTTACATACAACAATAATTTAGTTCTATATTATAGACATATAGAAAGAGACCTTCTAAAAATGTTAAAACGTATTACTAGCATGCAAAACCTTAAATTAGAGCGAATAATAGAAGACTCGGCACACTGCTTATGAAAAGTTGCTGACCCCTGACCTATACCAACTGACTGTAGATTCTATGGTACCACAGCACTCTGGTGATTGCTTCACTGCAACTCTACCTAAACTGCTCCCACTGGCTTACTGAGCACCTGGCAGGATCAGATCTCTAGAGGGACAAGACTTTCAAAGCCCAGAAGTTTACAGCCAATCATGAAGCAAATTAATCACAAGTCTAAGTGAATCCATACTAGGCTCTGGGTGAAGATGGAGCCTAAAATGAAAAGCCAGAAATTATGCTTTCATGCCACAAGGAAATTCAAACTGCTTAGAGTATAAGATTGAATTGATATGCTGAGTTGAGTTAATCAGAGCAAGATCACTACCATATATATATAATTTGTTGTTGTTGCTTGAGGTATTCCTCAGCAGCCTATTGTGCGTTGCTGAGCAGGTGTGGAACCAACATGTATTGAGCACCAAAAAGGCAGTTGTTGTTTTTTTTTAAATGTCTCTTAGAGAACACAAGTGAGGAGGACAGATTGAGTGATTACAATGTGAGTGATTGAACGTTAACAAAACAAACCCCTTAGAAATAATAGAATTTTTCATATTGTGATTCATTTTAGTTTCACGAGTCCCAAAACAGCACTTCTCAAGTGATTAATGTTTTCTTCATTGATTGTAACTATGCTTGAATTAAGGCCATGTTTCTTAGCTTCAAACAAAGAAACACTTTTTGAGTCACAGTGTCAATGGACTGATCTAGCCACCCTTTTTATAGCTAACCAGTGTGCCAAGTAAATTCTAACAGGAAATAATACCCCAATGAATGCTATAAAAATCAATCTGGTGATCCACTTTTGGATATAAAAATCTATCTCAGACCACAATGTTCTTAAATGATTTTTGCATCCTTGCATTGGTATCACTTTCTCTCTCACTAAGATTTTTTTTCTGAATTCTCTCATTTTCTTTCTTGCCCACCATCATAATATTGAAAATAGCCAATTTGAGGGGGATTGTAAGGTGATATAAATTACATAATGATAACAGTTGTTAAGGTATGAGACCAAGTGAGCAAATTTCTCTTCACATTTACACTGTGCAACCAACAGCAGAATTTGACCCACGTTGTCTAAGTATAAGGGCATCTAAGTTGGTTTAACTTAGACATCCAGGACTTTTAAGGAAACAACTTATGGTTATTATCCCTTCTCGGCCCTCTGTTAATTGCTTTTCCTTCTGTTTCCATTCATTTCAGTCCATTCGTATATTAAGACCAGGAGTTAAGATCAATTTAGATTCCTTTTTTAATTGGCCCAAACTTTGTAAAGCAATAGCTCTTTGTCAAGGATAGGGCAAGGAATGCTTAGCAAGACTTGTCTAGTGGGTGGAACTCTGAATTGGAACTTGATAGACCTGGGTTCTTCCATGGGAAGGTCACTTAATCTACCCTGTGCCTCAGTACTCCCATCTTTCTTACTTATCTCACAGAAAGTTGGGAAGATAAGTCTATTAATGGTTCTGAGGTGTTCCGGGACTATGGATAACTGTGAGGCTGTATTGTTGCATTTTGTACTTGATACTCCAATTGTTGCTTATGTAGGCTTGATTAATGGAATATTTAACTGAAATGTTACTTAAAACAAGGTGGGAGGGGAAGAAGAGGTCTTGTAGGCATTGTGACTGTATGAGAATGGTTTGTCATTTGTGAAAAGATTAAATAAGTCAGCATTGGGCTCAGAGGAAATGGAATCTAGAACTAAAAGTTGGGAAGCCAGACACATGGTGTGTGGGATAATGGGATGAGAGCAGAAGAATGAGTTTGTTAACCATCAAGTATTAAAAGCTTTCCCACAACTCCTGTAATCTGATAGGGGTCTGATTATCTGATCACAACCACATGTCGTGGGGACATTTATATAGAAGACTTTCGTTCTTCTGGGCCAAGATCCTGAGCAGTAAATTTCTGTGTGGTTTCTCATACATTTATTTTTCATCTTTGAATCTTCATCAAAGCTTTCTTCATGGGACAGTTTTATAGCAGACAATAAGTTGTATCTGGCATTTACAAGGTAAGAAAAGTTGCCATTAGAATGGGAGATAAGAGAGATGTACTGAAGGCATAATGTTTATACCCATGGCAGCCTTCTCTTTCCTTTGCCCTTAAGAAAGTGTAGCACAAAGTGGTGAGAGAATCTCTAGGGGAGAATGCTAGATTTAAAAGTACTTGGAAACGTAAACAGACCCCACCACAATACATATGTCATCAATGTTGCAAAACTGCCATGAAAATGTATTGGTTTAGGCACAAAACTTTTACCATCAGGAATGATGGTGATAATGAAAAACCTAATGACATTTTACTTGCCTGTCAAGGTTACTTGTTCTGGGTGAATGGGCAAGTAAGTGTGTGTGTGTGTGTATATGGAGAGAGAGAGACTGACTAGAGTTTGGGTTGGTCACATTACTCATGAGTGGTGTAACCGTGAATTATTCAGAACATTTCAAGTGAGCGTCAATACAACTCTTATACAGAACACCTGATGGTGTGGTATGTACTACATATTCTGTGGGAAATTTTAGAAATGGTGTAGTGTATTTTGAAGAAATGCATTAGAGCTATTGTTTTTGTACCTCTCCTATAATCCTAGGCACTCTAGCTACTTCAGGACCAACTGTACATGACTGAGCAGGAGACATAAAAACCTCTTACATAACCTAAAATAGCTTTTGTTTACGTAACAATATCATGATTTTAAAGTCTAATGACTCAGGTATGTGGAAACTGGAAACCTCTCTTTTTCCAATAGTACGAAGGTCCCACTTCCAGTCATGAAGGACCATGAGACAACAGACCTTTCACCGTTCACTTGATCCTGAACTGAATAAAATCTACTGTAGGTTTGAGAAGAAATTCCATTACTGGAAGGAGAAACTCTTTTTTGTGGTATATTCAATTTTTATTTTAATGGCAGCTATTTGAAAATTCTCATGGAAGTAGGGGTGTGTGTGTGTGTGTGTGTGTGTATATATAAATGAGAGAGAATTATCTGAAGTAGGCCCTGATTCAGGTAGATACAAGTTTAAGTTCTTGTCTTTTGAGTGGACAGATGCACATGCTTAACTTTATGCGCATGTTTGAGTGCTTTTCTGAATAAGGCCCAGATTCAGGAAAAAAAATCTATATTGTGCATATCCCTCACTAAGATACAGTCTGTAATGGATTTTGGTCCTTCACAAAGAAATGCACTGTATAAATTTTGCAAAACGCTGTTTTTGCATTCTTGTGAAGCTACCTAAGAGCCAAATTTCAATACTTTATTTTGTGTATAGTTCAATTCACTAATGTGCAAATACATTGATTTTATTATCTAGTGCTATAAGTTTGCAGTCTCCAAATATGGTCATTCATCAAGCCAAGTACACATTGAAGGACCTAACCTCAGTTATGATTTTTGAAAAGTATTTTTGCATGATTTCCATATTTTTTGTATGTACGTGTAAATGGAGATAATTGGAAATAAGAATTTAAACCTTTTGTTTATATTAAGAAAATAAAGCTAGACAAAGGGTCTCAAATGCAAACTTTATAAAAATGAAAACAGACTATAACCTTTTCTTACTATAAGGTTTACTCAAACAAACAAAAAACACAAACAAAAACAACCTGAGATTGACACTTTTTTTTAATACAGAAGTTTTGATTTATGCTTCAGAACTCGAGCCTGTTAGATCTTTGGTAGTGTCTTGAATTCACATGCTGAATTCAAACAGAATGCTATTGTTTTACTGCAATTAGCAGTGGTGCTTAGTAGAGATGGCAACATGCTGAAAAAATTAATTGAGAATTTAACCTTCAAATGAAAAATACATAGTCCTTAGATTTCATTATAATCAGCTTATGTAGTCATACATGAATTTAGAAGAATAATTTAACTTTTTGCTATTTTACTTCTGGTTGATAAAACAATGCCATTTTTGCATAGGCTACTTAGTAGATATTGTATGAATAATATTTATTATCTTCTCTGAATAGCAGGATTTTCAAGGATCCTTGTTTTCATTTGCTAAGTGGATGCATAACAAGATTAACAGCTAAGTCCTTTCTTTTTAGACTTTCAGAACAAAAGCCAATCATCACTTCCACAAAAGTTTAAGATTTTTATATTCTTTCATTTTACATATTGTTAGCTGCAAGCTGATTCCTAATGTTTGTTTTATTTCCATCTGTCAGAAGCAATGCCAAATATATTTTGTTTGACTTGAATTGGCTCAATTAATCCTTAGCTGGAACAGTTTCTGTCATTTTTTTGTTTGGTTAAGGGATTTGATCCTGAAATGCATATACTTCAGCTTTCTTCATGAGAAAAATCTGAACTATATATTTTAATAAACCTGCTCAAGTAGGATCCATTTGACTTAGAAAAAAATCAGTAGATGTTTTTGTTGGGAGCACAAGTAAAGAATAATGGAATATGTTGTTGTCATGGGGTTTGCTACTCAGCACTGAGGCACCTCATTGTGGCTCATATTGGGGTTAGCTCTCAACTTGTATGACACTCCTGCCTTCAGTTGCTCACCCCAAGGCATGACTCTCTCTCGCGCGCGCTCTCTCTCTCTCTCTCAATTGCTCTCTCTTGTAACTCAGAATGCTTGCTCTTTGTGGCTTGGCTCTCCAACCAGGTCACTGTAGTTTTCCCCCTTCCAAGGTATTAAAGTCTCACTGGATGATTTGCCTCAGGCAGTCTTTCATTCTATTGCCCAGACTGTGTCACTTCTCCAGTGGCTGGTAGGGGAACCTAGGCCCACCCGCTACTCTGGGTTCCAGTTCAGGGACCCTCAAATCAGCAGCACAAGTCTGCACCGTCCGAAACTTTGAGGCCATTTCCCTGAGCCTTTTTCTACTCCACTTCTGTCTGGCTTCTGCTCTCCCGCCCTTCTGAGTAAACCCTTCCTTCAGATCAGGTCTGAGGTCTTGGTTTGGGCCTATTGCTCATGTTGAGATGTTTATAACTCCTTGATAAAAATATGCAGTAAACAGAAAGTTAGAATTCTCAAACCACATTTTTGTTCTGATTTCTAGTGTTGCAGCAATAAAGTCTCCACCTAAACCTTTCTTTCAGAGCAAAGCTTTCTATTCGAGATGAGCAAGAAACAGAGAAATTTCAGTATTTTGAAATTGTGATTTTGTGCCTAATCAGGAAGAAAAGTTGAAATGTCAATTTTTTTCTAGAAAATGTTTGATTTGGAATTGCCAAAACAGTTCTGGTTAACACATACTGACATTTGCTTAGTCAGTTTGATATTAAACTGCATCTGCTTTAGCTGCTGCACTGCCTTGGGGGGAATTGTAGTCCATGTTCTCCTCTATGGGCTAGGCTTCCTGGCCATACTACATGTCCCATATGCACCATAATAGCATCACCTATAAAATCAGCTTTGCAAACAGAGACTGCTAACAGGGAGTTTTGAGAGGGAGTTTGGAAGGGGAGTGGCAAGGGGGTGAGGTACACTTGCCATTCTTTAAAACCTTGAAACTAAACTATAATCAACACTTCTCTTGATTTAAACAAAACCCCTATCAGTAACCTAGGTGGTTGTAGGAGAGAACGCAGGCAGAAGCCTAGCAATAGAGTGGGGGCTATCCTGTTCATTGAGCTCAGTGTAGCATGTATGACTACCTGCCCTGTGGCTGGGTGGCATATGTGTTCATTTGGTGCAAGGAGCTCCTGGCCCTCAAAGACGGTGTACGGGCTTTGGAGGCCAGGGTGGCAGAATTGGAGGAGCTAAGGGAGGCAGAGGGGTATATTGATGAGGCTTTCCAGGAACTGTAGATTTGTCCCACCTCTGGTCAGACATCCCCTGCGCTGTTAAGGAGGATGAAAGGTTCAGGGAAGGAGAGAAGTCAATGGGAGCAGAGGGAAACCTTCCCATAGTTGGGACCCTCCTTCCAGATGATGGGGCACTGAAGTTACCTCTCTGGGGGAGAGAACTCCAGTCATTAGGAAAAGGCAGGTGTTAGTAATGGGAGATTGGATCATTAGAAACATAGCTGGGTTTGTGATTAACGGTAGAACCGTATGGTGACTTCCCTGCCTGGTGCTAAGGTTGCGGATCTCTCGAGGCATCTAGATAGACTTATGTGTAATGCTGCGGAGGAGCCAGTGATCGTGGAATATGTAGCTACCAACAGGGCTGGCTCTAGCCATTTCGCCGCCCCAAGCACGGCAGCACGCCGTGGGGGGTGCTCTGCCACTCACCGGTCCCGCGGCTCCGGTGGATCTCCCGCAGGCGTTCCTGCGGAGGGTTTGCCAGTCCCGCGGCTCCGGTGGATCTCCCGCAGGCGTTCCTGCAAAGGGTCCGCTGGTCCCACGGCTCTGGTGGACAGCCAGGTAAAAGAAGCAGCAAGAGATGAAAAGGCATCTTTTAAAAAGTTGAAGTCAAATCCTAGTGAGGTAAATAGAAAGGCGCACGTACACTGCCAAATTAAGTGTAAAACTGTAATAAGAAAAGCCAAAAAGGAGTTTGAAGAACAGCTAGCCAAAAACTCAAAAGGTAATAACAAAATATTTTTTAAGTACATCAGAAGCAGGAAGCCTGCTGAACAACCAGAGGGGCCACTGGACGATTGAGATGAAAAAAGGAGCAGTTTTTTGTTTAATTATGATTAAATTAAGTTGTCATGGGATAAGAGGGAAGATCCTTTCATGGATTGAGACCTGATTAAAAAACAGGGAACAAAGTTTAGGAATAAAAAGTAAATTTTCAGAATGGAGAGGGATAACTAGTGATGCTCCCCAAGGGTCAGTCCTAGGATTAATCCTATTCACCTTATTCATAAATGATCTGGAGAAAGGGGTAAACAGTGAGGTGGCAAAGTTTGCAGATGATACTAAACTGCTCAAGATAGTTAAGACCAAAGCAGACTGTGAAGAATTGTCAAAAATAGATCTCAGCAAACTAAGTGACTGGGCACGAAAATGGAAAATTATCATGTGGATAATGTTAAAGTAACGCACATGGGGGAAAAAAATAACCCCAACTATACATACAATATGATGGGGACTATTTAGCTACAACTAATCAGGAAAGAGATCTGGAATCCTGTGGATTCTTTGAAGACGTCCATGCGTGGGCAGTCAGAAAAGCAAACAGGGTGTTAGGAATCATTAAAAAAGGATAGAGAAATAAGAGGAGGATATATTATTGCCCATATATAAATCCATGGTATGCCACATCTTAAATACTGCTACAGAAGTGGTCTCACCATCTCACAAAAGATATGCTGGCATTAGAAAAGTTCAGAAAAAGGGCAATTAAAATGATTAGGGTGTTGGAATGTGTCCCATATGAGGAGATCTAGAGGATAGGACTTTTTAGCTCAGAAAAGAGGAGACTAAGGAGGGATATGATAGAGATATACAATCAGGAGTGTGTGGAGAAAAGTGATAAGAAAGTTATTTACTTGTTCCATAATTATATAAAGAACTAGGGGCCACCAAATGAAATTAATGCACAGCAGGTTTAAAACAAATAAAAGAAAGTTCTTCACACAGCACACAGTCAACCTATGGAGCTCCTTGCCTGAGGAGGTTGTGAAGGCTAGGACTATAACAGGGTTTAAAAGAGAACTGGATAAATTCATGGAAGTTAAGTCCATTAATGGCTATTAGCCAGGATGGGTAAGGAATGGTGTCCCTAGCCTCTGTCTGTCAGAGGGTGAAGATGGATGGCAGGAGAGAGATCACTACATCATTACCTGTTAGGGTCACTCCCTCTGGGGCACTTGGCATTGGCCACTGTCTGCAGACAGGATACTGGGCTGGATGGACCTTTGGTCTAACCCAGTATGGCCATTCTTATGTTTTTAATGCACCACGTGATTCAATCAGAGGAGCAACTGTGATGCATAATAGGAGATGCAGTCCTGCTGGGGTGCTCAGCCCATAGAGGAGAATGGAGTTTGAACTATTTAGCCCAAGCTATTTCAGAGTTACGAATGAACAAAAAAATAGTAATATAATGTTCAAATAGTAGAAAGATCGCAGTTTTTTTAAATCCCCAAATTCAAATTACTTTTTCAATTAACCTCAAGTTACTATCCCCTACTCCCACCCCCCGCCTCATCTATTCAATAGGGGCCTAAGGCTAATTATCAAAAGATCAGGACAGTAGGAGCAGACCAGTCCCAGTCTGGAGTAACTGCATTAGCTGCAATGGAGTTGTTCCAGGTTGACACTAGTGTAATTGCATACAAAATTTAGCCCATCTATACAACACTTTCCAGTCTCCACTGTGTATTCTGTGCATAGTAGAAGAGATTGGCAGTGTTGTTACATGCTGATTTTTCTTAGTGTATTTTTTTTTTCAAAATGAAAGAGAGCAGTCTTTTTCATCTCTTGCAAGAGTGGTTGTTAACTATAGGAAAATTGTCTCAAATAGCAGGTCAATTAATTACTGCATTTTTATGCTCCCCCTTGTAAAACAGCAATTAATTTAACTACATTTCAGTGGATTTCTTCCTCTAGACTTATCAGTTTGAAATCACTGTAACTCTAGGCAGATAACGCTGCTTTATTATAGGTGACAGCTTTTCAGAAGATCGTTATTTTCTTCTTTAATGAATGTTGGGATTGAGTTTGTCTTTAAATATCTGCGGCACCTTTTTATTATTAATAGAATAAAAAGGCAGCAGAAGCAGGGAATATGAACTGAAAGGGGACTAGCAACCCTACTAAAAGTGGTTGTTAAATTGAATGGATCTAAAAATCCAAATATTATGTGATGAGATAAAAATTATAAATGTTTGCAGTGGAAATACAACTTGCCTGCAAGGACTTTAGCAGCTTTTTTTTTGTTTTAAAGCTGCCTTTTGTACATTTTCATTCCAAATGGATATGACTGCTGTGCTATTTAACTCAGTTGTTCAGTACCGTGCAGACTTGTTGAATAAGGCAGAACTGACAGCATTGTGATGTAATATCTCATTAGGCATTAAGATAGACATTCTTGATTATTTTTTTTTCACGGTCAGGGCTGCTCTTTGACCCACTTAAATGAGGTGTGTTTTTTTGTCATATAGTTAGCAGCATGTAAGAAGGATGGAAAGCACCAGTTCCATTCAGTTATATGTTGGACTAAGATGGGTCAGATTTCTGTGCTAGTGGGAGGGAAGTGGAGTGTCTCTTCTCAAGTACAGTGGGGCCTAGGAAAGGAAATCTTCATGGGGGTCCCCTGGATCATTCCATGGGCCCAGTAGACCAGCCTCTGAACTCTAGAGTCAGAGGTCCATTTACGTAGTGCTGTGCCTCTGTCCCTCGCAACCCCATTCGTTCTCTGCAACAGTGCAGCTCTTTTGGAGCCACCCATGTCTCTCGCTCCCATGAGTGGGGGCTGGGAAGTTGCCCCATTATGGACAAAGGATGCAGGCTACTGCATTAACTTATTAGAAGATTTAGTGCTGGTGGGAATGAACTGCATCCAGCTCCTCTCCACCCATGGCTTCACTCATTTGCCCCTTTCTTACACACACACACATGCCTGGACCATGAAGGGCTCGCCACAGTTTGGAGATGAATGAATGGAGGTAGGAGACAATGCTGTAGAGGTGGCTAACTCTTCTTTGAGTAGAGACTGGATTGGCATAATGGGGGACCCCTGCATGAGATTATTTAAATTTCATTTGTACCCTCAATGCATTAGTAAAGAACAACGCGAGAGGCAAAAAAATAAATGAAAATGAGGGAATGTGATAAAAACATACAAGCTAGCTGACCAGGCTGATGGCACAAGTGCAGTTAGTTCAGTGGATTTTTGTTTGTTTGCTTGTTTCTTTTTGGCGTGTTTTTTTGGATGTATAAATTATCCCCACTCACTCTTCTTTCTAAGATCGTTACTTGAGTAATTTTTTGCAGGCCTTGCAGGAAACATGGGGAGGGATGCAACTGATTAGGTTAGTCCAAGGAGGACTTTCCATGCATAAGGAGTGTGGAAAGAAGCACAAAGAGGGCTGTGGGAGAACTAGACAAGATAAGAGATGAAGGTGGATAAATAGGAAGAGGGCTGAGTTCTGCAAGGCGTTAAGGGCAAGGATGACAAACTTAAATTTGATGTAGAGGAGCTGGTGGAGAGATTCAAAGAGAATGTGTGAAGTGATCAGATTAATGGGCAGGAAGATAACATAGAGAGCTGTGCTTTGTACAGTTTATCAAGGGGGGATGTCAAGGAGGAGGTTACAGTAATCTAGACTGGAGATGACAAGTGGAAAGATCAGAGATTTTGCTGTTTGTCAGAGAGAGAGAGAAAAGGTCACATCTTACAGATGCTGAGGACAAATAAGCAGTGGGATTTGGATTCAGGTTGGAGAGTTAGTTTTGGTAGCACATTATATCCAAGGCACTAATCTGTCTCAATCACATCTGGGATGCACTATCAAAGTATGGTTCAGACTCAAGTGCAGAGTAAATGGGACATTATCCTTTTGAGTTGCCAAATGTAGGGCACCAAATGTTTGCTTGCATTGAGGCAAGCTGATCAATGAAGTAACTTTTTTGACTTGAGGGGAATTATGCCAGGGATAAACTTTGGCCCAGTGACCCTAATCAAACTGAATAAGATCAAAGGGTTGGGGGGAAAGAGCTCAATCTATCCATAATAAGATCTTTATAAAGTATTATGGGATTAGGCCTTTCAGGAAAGAAAAAAAAAATATAGCTGAGTTTTAATCAGGCACATTATGGTTGAAGGAGACATACAACATTTCATTTAATGAAAGGATTTTCATACTCATCCTAGACTACTGATAAGACTAGGCAGGATGAAATATGTCTCACACATTTAGACTATAATATGATTTGCAAGGGAGGAGTATCTGATACCCAGCTTTAGAAAAATTATATCTCTCTATTTCCACTAGCCTGTTCTTTTCATATTGATTTTGAATTACAATGAAATCTATACTGGAAACCACCCTTATTAGGCAGCATCCTGTATTAAAAAGACTACCCCAAACATACTTGCTACAATACTTCTTCTCCTTTATTAGCAGGCTACATCTGCTAAACAAGGGACAATTGTCTGTCCCTTGACCACTACTACAGTCTCCTGTACATTTTTCCATTCAAATTAGGAATGGCATGTTGTGTATCCATCTCAATAGTTACATCTTAGAGCTGGGTGTGCAATTCCCAGTGTAGGTCAATATCCTATTTGCCAAGTGTGCAGAGCTGATATACAGGATTGGGTTGTCCCTGTCCCTCCCGCTCTTTTGGCAATCTTAAGGAAGACAGGAATAGTAATATCAAGAATAGCTGATGATTCATTTTGAAAAGTATCACATATAATTAAATCATGAATTCAGTTTTAACTGTGGTCAGTCCTTTCATATTATTATCTTTGTCTCATAGAGTGTTGTTCTTTGACACTCTCTCTCTCTCTCTCTCTCAGAAATGCTGACAAGGGAACAAATGTTCTTTTGTTTTTGGTTTGCCTGTGAAGTGGAGTGAGGGTTGGAACCCCACACAGGACAGGAGATGCTGAATTTTCTCTGCTTACATCTTTCTCATCTTCTGCCTGCACACAAGATACAAAAGAAACCCGAGAACCTTTCATTAAAAAGGGAATAGTTGTCCTCATCAAAAGGGGAGGATAGAGGGAAGTGCTGATCCTCCACTTGGAGGAGGATATTTGGGGTGGAGTGAGTCATTCATGATGCACAGACTGATTATGAGGAGCAGTTCACACCCAGGGATCATGTCAGCATGGTAGTGGTGAGCAGCCAGAGATTAGTGGGTATCCTTCATACTAACAAGGTCTGATGTGCTTGTTATGAGAGTAATTGCTCTTGCCATTTCTGACAGAAAATCACATAGGAAGAAGAGCACCTATATGAGCTGGAGACATATTTTAGAAGCATCACACTTTTTCTCTGACCATATCCTCTTGTGCTCTGTATATTTAGCCTTGTGGAACAGAAACTGAGAGCCCTAGGTGCACTAGCTCAGAAGGCATCACTGATGAATTGGACACCATGTCCTCTGTGCAGATATCCCGTTGGTGGCACACTTCCACAGGGCACAGGTGCCAAAAGGATTCAGCTCCTAATGTCAGTACTACAAGGCCTTGGGTGTTGGGCAGACCACCTTGTTACCTCTAATGCCAAGAGGCCTTGGCCCAATCAGCCCTGTTCAGTTAGCGCTGCCTTGCTACATATGTGCATGGTTGGCCAGATAGGAAGGCCTAGGAGTTACTGATCAGGAAAGAGTTGGTGCAACTCAGAAGGGTCAAGGAGAGGCTTTGACATGAGACAGAAAGGAGTCCAGGAAGGATGGAAACATAGACCAGAGGGTAAGCAGAAGAGTGTCTGAAATTAGAGGAGAGGCAATGGTCCCCTTGGGAAGGAGGTACTGGGCCCCGTTGGTGTCTGGGGCAAAGATTTTGATTTTTGTTTTGTTTGTACTTGTAAGTAGGTTGGCCAGAGGGCCAAGTCATATCTTTGGCAGAAAATCGTCATTATAGCAGGAATAGACCAATGACTGACGAAAGGGAAACCAAGGCAGAATACAGCAGGGCCACTTTATGCAACAAGAGGGTGCTCTGGAGATAGCAACCCTGTTACAGTACCCTGCCAGCAACTGAGGGACAGTTGCTGAGTCTGTGAATCAAAAGAAGGTGGATGGAGCCGTGTCTTTGAAAGTTAAATGCATGAAATCAAGATTGAGGAACAGTTTGGTGACAAAGTCTGGGTCTAGCTGGAAAACTTTTAAGTGATCTGCAGGTCCCAAAGGGGAGTCCAGTTAACTCCTAGATTCTGTAAACAGGAATGAACAGAACTCAACTCATTAGCCATGTTTCTACCATCCAGTGCAAGAGTACAAAAATGTGGGAAAAGAGTCGTTTTACTCTACCAGGCAAATTCTATCGGGTCCCTCATTCAATGCTCTCTGTGCAATGTATATATAACAGAGCTTTTGTTATCTTTTGGCTTCTGTAAGATTCCCTTGGTTTGCTGCAGAGTTACTAAAAGTGACATTAAGGAGTGAGAGTAAATTACTAATAAGAGAAAATATTGGGTGTTTGGGGGCAGAGAAGGGAAGGTTACTGCTGAAAGAAACGAGTGTTTTATTTACTGGCAATCAGCTGAAATCTCCTTTATTTTAGAGCATGGGGAGGAACAATTTTTCCAATGACAATTGTCCTGACACGTCTACTTTATACCACAGGGATCATTTCATATAATTGATTATTCTAATCAGCACCAGCTAGGAGGTTTATTATTAGCCTTGCTAGAGAACAGTCTGGGTTCTAAAAAGAATCTCCTATTTCTCTGGCACATCAGGAAAGGCTCTAGGGGGAGTAAAGCAGCCACCAATGGTGTTTGTCATCATTCTGCTCATTTGCAGTCAAAGACATGAACAAGGGCCCGTGAAGCTTTTACATTTTCTGCCTTAATGTGCCTTTTTCTAAAGGAAGCTGAAGTTTTTCATCTTCCATGTGACCATTTAGCTGAGATGAGACTGATTGAACAACTCTAGTGATAGACTAGAAACAAAACCAGAAAGAAATTCACACTCTGCCCGCCCATTAAAGTTTTCAGCAGTCAATTCTTCACAATGCACAGAGCTATAGACTGTTTTAGTTAGGGGGACCTGGGAGGTATTCTCAGTGCAAGACTTCCAGCAACAGAAACATTTTGATTTACCAGTATATTTAAAAAAAAGCAGAGCAAAGAAAACAATATTAAAGTGAGTGGGGTGAGAGGAGATCATGTAAATCAGCCTTTAAACAGCAGCCCCTCTAGACTCACTATCTTGAGAAGGACTTGCCAGAATCACAGGGGGAGGAGATATTGTGTTTACAGTAGTGCTTAATGTGCTCTGGGCACTTTTCAAACACTCAAGGAGGATAGTTCCTGCCCTGAGTGCTATCAGTCTAAGGACAAATAGACAAGTGGACAGAGGTTAAGGGAAGGAAAATAATTTATATACAAGTCAAGTGGATTTGCTGTCAGCAGCAGGGGTAGGGGTTTGTGGATGAGCTGGGAGAGATCATGCCATGGATTGGGGATGGGAGGACTTCTTGGAAGAAGGCATGGAGGTGATATTGCAATAAGCTGGCACATGGGAGGACAGTGCCAAGACCATAGGAGTATCCTCCCAAATGCTTAATCACTGGGTTGATTCTCATGAGCATATTGCACTGTAGAAACGTTCATATACATTATTAGGTTCTCAGGTTTATAGAAGTTAACTGTGTAAAGTAAAAATACTGTTAAAATAGCATGTATATTAATATAGATATTCTATTTTTTGTGGTCACTAATTAAAAAAAAAAGGGAGTCTAACAGAAAATACCAAGGAAAGAAAATAAAATAAATGGTCCCATGGATCACAGCTGGTCATCAGTATCATGTGAGATCTTAATAAGGAGAAAAGTTCATGAAATGTTGCCATTTAATCCTGCACCAAGATTCAGCATGAGTGATAAAAGACATCCATGTTTCAGATATCTGTTGTATGAACTGATCTTAGGGCTAGTAGTTTTTTTTACGGCTAAGACGTACCAGATTTGTATAAACCATCGGTGAAATGAAAAGAATTTTAGATTGTCAGACATTTGTTTTCCAAGCTCTGTAAAATGTTAGCTAATTAACCCTCACTTTACTTACCTCCATCAGGGTGTTTTTAAATGAAGATTGTTCTCATTTTACAGATGAGGAAGCTGAGGGAAAGAAGACAGAAGACTTGGTCCAAGCCATGCAGCATGATTATATGTGGGGTTAGAACACAGCAATTCCTGGCTCCCAGCCCTGTGGTTATGCCACTGAAAATCACCTTCCCCATACGTAAAGGTAAGAGGAAGCTTTGATTCTGCTGATCAATCATTAAAATAGATTGAAATAAGAGGAGTCCTTATCTTACTAGCTGGGGGCAGGAGGCGCTGCTGATAGCTCTGCTTACTTTAACTGCAGAGACTGGAGGGAGAGGTGTGCTCCCCTCACTGCTCCTACTGTCTATCACAATTGAATAGGATGAATTGCATTGCATTTTGGCTGGGAATCTTTCTCTTGCACTGTTTTGTTCAAAAAAGTTTGCTAAAAACAGCAATATGGAGAACGTTTAATAAACGCAGTGATCAAGGGTATAGAGGGTTACAATTTGCCTTGTAAACCACAATTGGTTAGTCACAATGATTTCTCACTGCTTCTAAAGTCAATTAAAGCTTTCTAAAAAATGGGTTGCACTAGCCTTTTCGAGTGTTTAAATTCCTTTTGCTAAGGAGCTGGAAAACAAAATGGCTTTTTTTTATATATATATATAAAGACAGTGGTGATAATATAGTGAAAATGGCTTTCCAGTAAAATCAGAGCCTGATCCAGTAAGTGCTACTGGTGTGATAATGGCTACAGTAGTGCCCAGAGACCCCATCTGAGATCAGGGTCCATTGTGCTTGACACTTTATATGCACATATAGTGAAAGCCAGTCCTTGTCCAATTTTGATTGATCCTGTAGGCTTAGCCCTGAATGAGAGGCAGCATGGAACCTCTCTACCCTGGAGCAACCCTCAAAGAATAGTAACTCCTGCCTGGTCCCTTCTTTCTCCAAAGGGGAAAGCTAAGTTGCTGTAGCGCTTGAGAAGGTGCATTTTACTTCCTATACTTCATCTGGCCAGCTACTCTGTCCAGAAGTAAGGGAGTGCTTAGCACTAAGAGACTGCTCCTTTTTGCCCTGTCTTCACCCACTCATTGGATGCTGTCTCCAGACAGCAGCAGCTTTGTTCCATGCAAGGCCTGGACCCGTGATCCAGAAAGGGCAAGGAGGGAGTTGAGTCCCTTGTTTCTCTACATAATAGCTTAGGTTTATAAAACATAAAGAAGCACCTAGCCCATGTTCTGGGGGCCCTTATCTAAAATAACTTTCACATAAGTATTGGTACACTGTTCATCCCCACATGAAGAAATACAGATAAGTAGTGGCAAGTGTAATGGTAAAAACAGAGAAACACATTGCCAGTGAGATGTGCTGGTAATACATTGGCCTAAGCAATGCCAGCAGTTATACCCTGTTATAATGGGGTAGCAGGATTCTTTCCTCTATACATTCTGTTAACAGGTGTTAGAGTTTTTTGCATGTAGTTGCTGGTTCACTGGGACAGGTAGAACTCATTCATTCCAGCTGGGATATAAGGAAATGGGAATTACTCTATCCCAGAACATCCAGTTCCTTCTCTCAAGTGAGGTCTGTCAGATTCCACAGCCTTGCTGAGTCTTCTGTGGCTTCCCCTCTGGTCTTCCTTTGCTGGGGCAGCAAGACTGGGAGCTGGAGGAGATGGTAATAGAAATGGGGGTGTCCTAGTTGCTGTTGTGGTTGCTGCTTGTTCAACAACAATTTCAGATGCTTCCCCCTGCCCCAGTTGGAAGCCAGCTATCCTGTGGCTGTCCTGGGCCTACCCCTTCTTCCATCACAAATAGGGCTCCCAGGATGGGCAGCACTGGACCTGAACCAGTGACCAGTCAGGAAGATCCTTTGAGCCACCACTGCAGCCTGAGCCTGGGTCAACACCAGCATGCTGCGCTAGACGTGGCAAGAGGACAGGAGCTGAATGCCTCCCTGCCTTGGATATAAAAGAAAGGCCACCACCTTGGAACTAGGGTGCTGGAGGGTTAATGGAGAGCCAGTGACATTCAAACCCGCCAGCCTAAACTCACCGAGGACAACACCCCATAACTACGGCAATGTTAGGGGTGGCCCAATTCCTTCCTGGGGAGGATCTTCCAAACCCTTCCCCAAAGAGTTGTTGTATAGTAACAGTGATGAGCTGCAACATTATTTTTGGCATATTGTACAAGAATCCCATGCTGCAAATGTCCTTGGTTGTCATCAGCTATTGCAAAATGCAGTGAATCATCCCTATTTTACTTTATAAATTGTAAAATCTGGCCTACATTTCACAGATATCTCAAGGCATGATGGTAAATTTCAGTTTTTCCATGAATTTATAGCAAAGTATAGAAAAAAAACCAAAAACAGCTGCTTATACAACTGGCAAAAAAAACCTCAGCTCAGCTCTTGAGGGTCATACATTATCTTCAATTTGCGTGTACAACTCCTACTGACATCAAGGGCAGCGTGTGGCCCATGAAGTACATTTTCTGTGGTATGCGGAAGGAAGAATACAGGAGAATTTTTGTAAATGGAATGAACTATTTTGAGCATTTAGGAACGTGGTTTTTTTCCCTTGTGATAGTTGTTCTTCACTTAATATATTTACATCAGCAACATCACCAGAAATCACAGTTGCCATATTTTTTGGACTATTTTAACAATAATGCTCTCTTCAGTGAGGTCAACTTTTATTTGTTAAAGGTTTTCTGTCAGCTTGCTCAAAATAAATTACATTGATCCTCCTTGTAACTTTACTTTGCTTAGTTTAAAAGCCTGATTTTTTTAAACCTTTTCCACAATTGTTTGTGCACAAATTTCATGTACAAGTGTATGTTTAACTTATGTGTGCGCGCACACACGCAAACACACACACTGGAAATTTGCATGCAAAGATGGTATTTGTACATAGCTCCAACTGTCCATTTCTAGTTCTCTATTCATTTGTCAGTTCAACTACATATATAAAGAAACCAGTCTCGATTAGATGCCTAACTGTTAGCATAATTTTGAAAAATAAGCTTTTTATTATAGAAATTCCAAAAATAAAATGTAAGTTGTACAAAAAGCAGCAAGTACGTAAATGAACCTTCTCTTTGTTCAAGATATCTATGGTGTTCTACCAAGTCAGATGTTTTACCAACTGACTTGGTAGAACTCATTTCCTTACAAAGCACAGACTTATTTCCTTACAAAGAAGCTAAATGCTGCCCTCTGATGTGTTCACATCTTCATTTAAAGTAAATGAGTGTTTCTCATCCAGACAGAATCTGACCCCAAAGTAGCAAGTAAAACAAGAAGAAAGCAGAAAATAGAACATCATAAGCATGTGTTAGCAATTGAAAGTCTGTATGATAGTTAATCTTTCTCCAAATTGCCATCTGATCTTGACTGTAGGTTTTGGGACAAAATACTGAGGCATTGTTGTTCTATGTGGGACCAGATGGGACTAGGTATCTGCTCATTTCAAAATTTAAAATGTTTCCAGCTTTACAATGAAAATGAACTCTGTTATTAATGCTCACTTTAAAACTTCTCTTGCTCTTAGTTTCATCATATTAAAATAAATTTTAGGACTCACCTATTATTTCCAAAAGAAATTAGGCTTATACAAACTTTTAAGATCTGCATGCCATCTCAGTGTGGGGATGAAGGGGGTGGCGAGGCAGCAAAGCAAATGTTAGTCTTCTTTTCTGTGACAATTCTAAATCATTTTTGTGTGAATTTTTCCACCTTTTGTCTTTTTTATGTGATCCATGATCTTTACATTTCGCTCACAGTCATGGAACGTAATAGCATAATTTTCCTGCAAGGACACAGGCTTGTCAGCTGACAGTGGTTAGCAATTCATATTACAAATATGCCTTCTAATTCTCTTGCTATAACTGTAAAGCATTTTTATAGTCACATTGAACTAAAATATCTAAATTGTTCTGATCTTTACACAAAGAAAGCAAAGGTTTGCCAAGCAGTTCTCAAATAATGTACAGTATCTAGCGTACTGATAGCTAGCACTTTCCTTTTACTACAGATCACAGAATAGCTTGTTGATGAATACTAAAATTGAATATTTCAAATAAAAAATGAACTGAACTAGAAGAAGGGAATTTTTAAGAACTTCCTAGGTGGTTTCTGTTAAGGATGTGCTGATGTCTATACTTGCAGCATAGCCCCTGGCAGTTAAAAATAGAAGCAAATGCATTTTGTTTCCTTAAATGTTCAAAGTTGAAAACCTGTTTTCATTCATAACTGCAGACTTTGGCAGCACTGTAGCAAAGGGTGTGCATGAAATTTTATTTTTAGATAGACCTAATAAAATATACAACTCAATTAGGGAAGATTAATCTATGAAAACAATGAGCGCAGCCAGCAGATGTTAACAGAGGAGATCCAGAAGCACATCCTCTGCTGAGGCTTCACAGCATACTGCTACAGCCTTCTGTTAATTTCAAAGGATGTTTCATTCCCTGAGTAGTGATCAAGGAAAACAATCCAAAAAAAATACACATTTTTTTAAAAAAGTGTCCAAACGTTAATTCAACATCGTGAAAGAGAACAATGAAATCTTTAGCATTGGATACAATGGAGGAGGGTAAATGCGGAAAAAGAGAACAACACTCCCTGCAGCAACAGCTGAAACAGTCTTTAATCAGGGCCCCTTAGAAAGTCCCATAAAAAGGCACAAGGGGCCTGATGAGGCACAGCTGCAACCAATGCTTGTATTAAAATAATATTCAGAAAGACAGGGCTAAGTGGATGAAAGGATTGATAATACAACATCCGGTTGGTTTGAGAAAAAAAGATTAATGTATTAAAAGCAAAACAACAACAAAGGAGCCAGCACTTGGATTATGAAACCGCATCTTCTCATGGGGCTTCCAAAAAAAGAGAAAAACATCTCATAGCCCTGCACAACTCCCAGCACTCCTCTAGATCACAGATAAGCCACGTTTAACATCTGAAATATAGATGGGGAAATGCATACTCCTCTCCTAGAGAAATTGGCTCATGGCACCGAGCAATAGAAGGAGAAATTCTGTATATCACAGAAAAGCTGAACAGCCCCATTCCTTTTGACAAGTTTTTAACTAACTTGGATGGAATCCCAGATTCAAGTACGAGTGGCCCTATCATGAATATGCTGCATGCCCACCCCCCCATTCCTTCCCTCCTTCCGCGCCCACTTTTGCACCTTCACACATTGGTGCTGGCATTGTGCCTACCCCCTTGTCAGAGTTTGTACTGAGAAGTGTAAAAGGATCCCCCCCCCCTCCCATGAGTAAAGATTCCCTGAATGCTGTTTCAGCAGAATAGGGATGACAGAGATACAATACTTATGGTCTCGGTAAGAAATAGGACTCAACTTCTCCCTAATCTATCTCCTGGTTCTGATGTGAACTGAGGTAAATCTATGGCCCTATATTTGCAAAACCTGGACAATCCTGGAGCAAGGCCCCTACCAAAAAAGACCTAAAGATTTTGTTCAAGAGTTATCACTTGTGGCAAACTACTTACTATAACGCTGCTCTCCTTGCCTTACCCTGACTATTTTTGAAGATCAATTTGTCTTTGATGTCTTCCCTCCTCAGCAACATATTTTCATTCATTCACTGAACAGCCATTAGCTTTTGGCAGCATTTCATATGAACCAGTGATTAATGCAGTATCCTCTAATGCTTCCTCTAACAACAGGGTACAAATCACAGGCAAAATGCAAACAGTCCAATACTTTTTTTTTTTTTTTTTAAAGAAGGATCCAATAAATCAGATACTTCTTTCCCAGTTTTCTAATGCAGACTTTATACTTTTCAACTTTCAATTTGGTGTCATTAGGCATTTTCCATGTTCACAAAGAAATACCTTAAATGAGAGCTTTTGTTCAAAACACAGATCCAATGTTAGGCAAATAGTTAATAATGCAGATTACTTTGCCACCCTTGACTCAAATTTTGGTGACAAATTTCAGGTGGCAAAGCTTGTTAAAAGCAAGCATGAAGGAACAATGTGCTACTGGTGCCTCAGTGTATTCTAATACTATAGTTGGAAGAGCCTAGAGAGTTTCTGGCAAACTTTAGTTGAAACTTACCCATCTGTAGCAGCACTTTTGCAACTGAGTAATTGACCATAATAAGGAATCCATGATTAGCTTTGCAGAGAAACACAAAAGAGAATATGCTATTGTGTGTATCTTGAATATATACTCCTGAGCTGATATACTCCTTGCCTGGAGTGCTATACACAGCCTATTAATCCTCCCTCGCCATTCCTTTAATCCATAGTGTCTAGGCTAAGTATATTTAGTGTTTCTTTCTCTAATCAGCATGTCATAGATAAAAGTGTGGTACATGTTGCTACGCAAAGAAATATACCATGATAGTCCATTTTATTTTGCAGAGTGTGGTTATAAATTCACTGTGACCCCTCTGTCAAGTTGTTTGGTTGTTGCCCCTCATTATCTTTCTCTTTTAAAGTACATTTCAAATATCTCCCCATCCTCTGATCACTGATGTTTGGAAAAAAGTGTTTCTCCTTGGTAGTGCAGAAGGGTGTTTCTGCGCATTGCAATTGATTATCAACTCCCTACATTAAGAGGTAATTATAAATCAAGCCTGTTTGCTTTAGTACCTAGTGGAAGCCATTTCCAAACCTGTCTGATGCATAGCATTGTTTTTGCCAGATTTCCCTTATGCTACCTCTACTGTATTTATCTCAGTAGAAGTATATTGAGATTATAATCTCCCCTGCAAAGGTGACCTGGCCAGTAATGGCTTTACAAAATTTTTAGCAACACATGGCATTCCTTCAAGTGGACTGCCTTAATAATGCTGACATTTCTGTTCCTATTGTATGTTACATTGGTTCAGCTATTTTAAGCTTGTGTACTGTTTCACATGCCCATCTCTCGGAATTAAAAAAAAAAATCAAAAGTTTCTTGTATCATCATTCTATGAGCCCAAGTCCCATTGCGTACATCTGAAAACCTCATTTAGGGTTTTTTTTAACATGATTTAAGTGCTCATGGAAGGTGTATGACAGCCTTAGAGACACATGCTCTTTCTTCATCTGCAGAACATGCACAGCACAGACTGCATAAACTTGATCATATCAACCCCCTCAACACTGATTTGCTTGAAATCTTTAAAATCCATGCCAGTTTAGTAACATAGTAGCAGTTGCTTCAGACTAGTGGTGGTGGCTAGTAACATAACGGTTGGCTTCCACAGTGTGACGGCTGCTCATGCTACTAGGTCAATGCTCCTGAACTGTGAAATTTTTTTGGCAATAGTTTCAGAAAAACCCGAATGATTAAACTTTGCTAGCAAATGTAAGATGCCCTGTGAACAGTGCTTATGGGACAAAATGCAGACTACAAAAGCAGGTGAAAATATGGGCACAGATTTTTTTGAAATCATTAAATGTTGGCCTAAATTTTCTCCCATTGAAATCGATGGTAAAACTCCTATTGTTGTAACAGAGTTAGGCCAGAACTGAGCACTTTTGAAGCTGAGCAGGTAGTTTGGAATTTTCAAAAGTGTGTGTGTGTGTGTGTGTGTGTGTGTGTGTGTGTAATATTAGAGCACATACATAAAACTAGAGTACTTACCATGACTGCGTGCGCTTATTGCTTATGTAAGTTATATGTGAATGTTTGTGTACACAGTTAGAAATTTTGGTTCATGATGACAACCCTAGAGCAACAAGGAAACTGAGCAAATGAAGAAGAGCTTATGCTCTGATAGCTAGTCCCTTAACATTGATCCAGTCTTAAATGAAAAAAATCCTCAATTCACTCCACATTATTAACAACACAGTTTACATTTAATGGAGCTATGGCGGACAACAGTGGTGTTTAAAAAGCAATAAAATCAACTAATGCTTTCATTATAATAATGAGAACTACATCAAAGGGAGATATGTACTCAGCAAAAATGTCTCCTGTAGCGCATAAACATCATCACCACAGGAGATGTTTATTGCTTTAGACATGCTCCCTTTGATGTATTTATCAGTTAAATGTATTAGTTCTACTTCACAGTTGTGTGCAGAAATAGTGCTAAGGAAGATCATATTTTACATAGAGGGGTATATATAACATTACATTCTTTGGATACTAGAAGCAATAAATAAAATTTGGTCAAAATAATTACCTACTATTTTTGGATATTTTAACTTAGTTGCAAAACCCACGTTCTTATTTCTGTCTGGGACATTGGTGGAGCTCCAGTGGTCTTCGTGGGTATTTTCTGTGTCAACTGCAACAAACACAAGAACTTTAGCAGTGTCCAAGGATAACAATATTTGATTGCACTGAGAGATTTTCTCTTACTGGAACAATAAACAGTCAGCCAACAGAAGAGTGTTTTTCACCATAAAGATGGCCACCAACCTGGTGAAAGAACTATGAGTCATGATTCTGAACTAGATTTATAAACTTAGACCATCTGGTGTTCACATGAGATGTGTGGAATATTAACTGCTTTGCAGTAGAACGTAATAGAACGGTGGATCTGTTCTTTAATTGTATTGCAGTTTTACTAGTTGTGTGTTTGTGTTTTATAACCATGGCAGCTGTATCATATATCATATACTCAGTAATAGCATGAGAGGACTCATGGTTTCTGAAACTAAACTGGGGTCTTTATTAGGACAACCATTTGCAAAGGTGCTGAAACTGCAGCCAGCATTCTAGTCATATGTACATAGACTGCCTTCCTTGTGCTCCCTCCAAAATCTTCCCTCATGCAATCTGTGCTCCTCCCTCCAAGTTCCATGCAGATTGCTACAGACATTTTTTTTTTTGAAAGAACTTGGGCTATAAGCTCAATTACTTTTGATAGCCTCTTTTGGATCAAATGATGAGTGTATGATGAGTGTATATTTTTGAAATGGCTGAGCCCAAGTTCTATTCCCAGTTTAACTGTGAATTCCTGGTGTATAATCTCTTTCCATCCCACCTCACATGCCTGTTGCCAAGGGATAAATTATGGTCATTGTCAGTAGGAAGAAATTTAGAAGATTCCACTTGCCCAGTCTGTATGGGTTCACCTCGAAGCATCAATGGCATCCCATGGGAATGATGGTGCTAGGTGGAGCTAGAATGGTAAACTGGAGCTCGGGGAATAAAAAAATGCTGCATGGGAATTATTTTGGGGAAGCTCTCTGGCCTGTGCTATACAGGAAGTCAGACTAGATGATCACAATGGTTCCTTCTGGCCTTAAAAGCTATGACTTCTGTGACTAGCCAGAATTTGTATGTTAGTGCCCCATCACTTCTCACTGTACTACCATCAGTATGCTGGTGTTCCCTTTGGACTCATATTTGTGCTAACACCTGGATTCTGCCTGGCCCCGTATGGGTGTGCAAGTGGAAAGAGGGTCACAGGAAGAGTGTCATTTTTACCTTCTATGGAGTATAGATAGTACGGATTACTTAGCCATATGTGAAACACATCTATATCTGGAATGGAGTGGCAGCCTAGTTTTGCACCAGTGATACCACACAACCGTTTTTAGCAGGGGGAAAAGAAAACTAGCACAACTTCATCTTAGCTACAGGGGGAATTTAAATAGGCAGAATGTATTGTAATTAATTGTACAAGTTGGAATTTGGTTAGGACATCAGGGTTAACTTACTATCCCTTTCACATGACATTTTTGCAAGGATGTTTAATTACTGGAAAGGTCATCTGTTCATACTTGTCATCTGGAAATGCCTCTTCTAGCGCAGTACTCTAGCACCATGCTAAGGTATTGATTTCAGTTTATTTCGGAGGAAAAAGTGAGCTATAATAGCACTTTGCCTTTCCTGAGAACTTTTACTAATTACATCTGTATCTACATCTTGCAATAGCCTTCTTTGGTAGGGAAATAAGTATCACCTCTATTTTACAGATGAGGCCAGAGAAGGAATCCATGTCAGATCCAGGATTAGAATTCCTGGCATACTGTATTCCGTGTAGAACATGACATACTATCCATTATTACTACTTCCTAAAACAGTACTCGAGCTGATCAGAAATTGAGGGTGGATAATTTCAATATTGGGGGGGGGAGGGGAGGGTTTTTTAATATTGTTTTAATTGAAAAGCTTCCAGCTTCCTATAAGCAGCATCTTTGGGGTACTACCACGGAGCTGCTGACTAAGCCCAGATTGCTTAGTATGTAAGATTTGATCACGTTAGACAGTGGTATGGCTGCATTTATGAGGATCCTTCTATTCTGAAGTGTGAATTTGTGAAAAGTCATGTCAGCAAATAGTAACAGCTTAAACAAACCAAAAAAAAGTTTGTGAAATTAATTAAATAATTTACTTAATTTTCGTAATGCTTAAATATTATCTCTGATCTTCCTTTTTAACCAACACCTTTTTTCACCTACATTCCAAATTGCATGTTTTTTACTCTGTGTTAATAGATATGCTAATGCTATTTCTCCCCCTATCCGCCGATATCAGGTGACCTTTGACTGCTCTGTTCTATGTGATACAGTGTGCTAACCATTGTGTATGCAATGATTGATGGAGTTTTCTCCACATGTCGTATCCCATTGAAACAAACTGTTGCCTGCTGGAGTACTTCTTGAGTATCTAGTCATACGTAATTAACTACACGCTAAAGTTCCACTATTCGGAACAATTTTATGACCAGCAATGAAGGAATATTTAAAATATCTTTAGCCTATCTATCAAATGGTATTTATTCAGGAAAACATGTCAGTGCTCTTGGTGTTATTGTGACAAGCACAAATAGTAAAAAAGGAACCATTTACATTACTGGATACTGAGATGGCTATTCTATGGTGCATTATATTTGTGAAAGGATTTTGATGATGCTAATAACTTGACACTTATTATCATGCTGATTTTAACACCAGTATGCAATCATTTTGGCCAAATGACCGTTTTTTGTATAGGAACGAACTGTGTGATTTACAACAGAAGATACCATATGCTATCGAGGGACAGTCTCTTTAATTATACCCCTTTCAATAAACCCTTATTGCTATTTTTATACTCTTATTTATTTATTTAATGTTATACATTGAGTAATTACTGGGTAATATTGATAATTAATTAAACGTGATTCTTAATCTTGTCTTGATGATCACTTATTTATGCCTAATTAGAGATTTAAATTTTATGAGTGTAAGTTTTTTCATGACTAATTATTCAGTGTAGGACCTTTACTCTTGGATAGAGAAAACTCTTCTCTGAGAAATCAAACATGCAGGACAGTCTTTTGTGAAAAGCATGGATTGTTTGGAAGATAGCAATCCTGTTCTTGGATCAGTTCATTTGTTTCTTGCAAGGTATTACTCTAGTTCAGACTTTCTATAAAACATTCAAGCAAAATACTAGTCTTGTGAGATCTCTGGATGCTTTTTACAAGGCAGAGAGAGAGCTCTGTAGGTCACTTACTGAGAAATTTTCAGGGGCACTGTTCTCATTATTCTATTGATATAAATATAATGGGTGTTCTTTTCTGGTTATGAATCACTGTAAAAATCACTGTAAGCTGCACATATTGATTTGGGCTTTATAATACAAAAATTTATAACCTTAAGTGCACATCACCTACTTTTTTCAGTTGCATCTTTCAGGGAAACTAGTCTATATTTCGTGTAAAGCTTTTTCTATAGCTTGTTTGTTGTCACTCCAAATAATCCTTTATAGTCTTGAAAAACCATGTCCAAAAGTGAATTAGAGGTGATCCTTCTATAAATGCTTAGAATCAGGGTAAAATCCTGGCCCTATTGAGGTCAATAGCAAGACATCCGTTGATTTCAATAGGGTCAGGATTTCACCCTGAGAATGCACAGAAATTTATTGGAAATGTCATGAACAGGGCAGTGAAGCCCAGTAACTGAGTTAAGACAACTTGTAGTGGATGTGCTAAAAAGTTGTTCTGTTTCTTCCTATGATTCTATCTTGTTGCTTAATGCTATAGCACTGCATGTGGTATAAAGGGGAAAAAAAAATTCAGAAATGCATTTCTATGTCGTTCTTTTCACTGCCATTCCACTTTTGTGCACCAGGTAGCAGGACTAATGCGATTTCATACATCTCCCCCCAGCATCCTGGGCAACCTGCATTTCAGATGCAAGTGCAACTGGTTGTGGTGGTATTTCCTTCAGCTAAGCATCCAATCAAATGTGACCAGGTGCTAGACAAGAAGGACTTTGTGTAAATCACTTTGAATGGAGAAAATACAAACAGGCCTGCTTGTCACAATTAAGCTAGAGAAGGGTAGGTTTAAAAGATCAAAGGCACAATTTTCAAAGCCATCTAAGGGAGATCACCTGAGTCCCACTGACTTTCATGGGCAGTTGGACACCTCATTCCTTTAACCCTGGTCTTCACTACAAACGTATGCTGGCATAACGACAGTGAGGATTTTCCACACCCCTGAGTGATGTAGTTATAGCAACCTAACACCCAGTATGTTGTTAGGAGGGTTTCTCCTGTTGACATAGCTACTGCCTCTCGGAGGTGGAGTACCTACACTGACAGGAGAAACTGTTTTGGGATGTTCAACAACTGGGAGGCATTCATGGACAAAGGACTGTTTTCATGGGATTGATTCCATGCAATTTGGGAAGGAAATAGACTTCTGGGATGAAGGTTGGCACAACTGATTAAAAAAGCTTTAAACTAGGAACTCTGTGGAGATGGTTGGGAGATGCTCATGTAATCTCCATTCCTGATTCTAATATTGAGTGGGAGGAAAATCAAGAAAGAGAGAACACAGCAATGGAGAAAGCAACATCACTGGGTAGGAAAAGGGGCATTATGAGGAAAGATGGTGCTAATACCAATGAAGCCAACAATCAGCAGTACGGCTGCAGCACTGTAAGTATAGACCAGGCTTCAAAATTTTTAGTGTAAATGCTCATGACCTCTTCAGGGAGGCATCTAGATTTTCAGAGGCCATTATTGTTACAGTGCTGAATTTTCTGAATGTTCCCTTCCTACCTTAAGAAACATTTAATTCTCTGTATCTCCTCTCACTCTCTTTCAGTCAGTCTCCTGACTGGTAGTAAATTGAGGGTGAGGAGAATTTATTTCATATTTTGTCATTTATTAAACCTTTTGGTTTTCAGACAATAGAGTTTTCACTCTCATTGTCCCAATTAATATTTAATTTATACAAAATTGAACAGCTTCATCAGGAAAAATTGAGAGATCCCTGTAAGATTATCTCATAGTCCAATAAATCCCTTCTTATCAGATGTATGGGTGGGAACTGAACCAGAGTCTCCTACATCCTTTCCTACTTTAACCACTGGGTTAAAGGTTATAAGGGAGGGTTCCTACCCCACCTCCAGACATTTTCTGTGGAGTTGGGTATAATATAGTCCTGCCTCAAGTGCAGGGGACTCGACTAGATGACCTCTCGAGTCTCCTTCCAGTCCTATGATTCTGTACTCTGAACATGCCTACTGGATTGGGCCCTGCAGGTGAAATGGCCATCTCCCCACCTATCTTCCCCAGAGTTTTAAGTAGGAAATAGACATCTGGGGCCAGACCAAGACAGCAATGCATATGCCCAGAGCCAGAAACTTAGGGTACACTTACAGTGGAGCTGGCAATTACCATTGGTTGAGCTAGTGCATCAAAATGAAAATGTAACAGAGATGCTGGGATGGCCAATGCTGCCCAGGACCATAGGTGCTTACTTGGACAGCTAGCCCTGTCTACTGCATATGCCACAGTGTCTACATGTCTATTTTTAGCACACTAACTAGTGAATGCATATCTAGCCAATCTGGAAATTACACCCCCAACTCAAAGTGTAGATATACCTTTTGGTGTCTAGGGGAATTTTACAGCAATTATTTGCTGAGTAAGTTTAGGCACCTACAAGGTTAGGTGGCAGTTGAGCAGGGGTTTTGTAGATCATAGGAGTGGTCAGGGAAACACTAACACAGGCTCAAGTGGTATTCACTTTCTCCTCATCTTTTCCCACAGTGCTTGGGAGCAGATGAATGATGCACTTTATTGACAGTCCACCCCTCCCCAACCACAGGTGGCAGACTTGTGAAAGGTTCTTGATAGAGTGTGGGCCAGGAAGGATGGTAGCTGCATATCTGATCAGGCTCTAGGAAAGAGTCACAAAGCCAAGGGAGATGCAGGAGATGGTGAGGGTAGCTGAGAGAATTGCAATGTCTGGGAGAGTCTTCAGGGTTAATACAGGGGAAACTGAGGGGCTTTGACTTCAGAAGCAAACTTTCCCAGAGCCTGATCTGGAGTAGGAAATTCCCAATACAAAGTTGCATACTGAAGGTCAGGGCCTGTGCACATCCTCCAATTAACTGAAAAGAGCAGCCTGTGGCTTTGTTTTAATTGGAAAAGAACCCAAGCTTTGCATTCCCATCACTCCTGAAATGCGAGATCTGATTCAGATTAGTATCAGAGCTTGATAAAGCAGCTTAAGAGCTCAAATCTCATTTAGCGTTTGCTTCCATGCTCTCCAAAAATGTCATATCACTAAATTGTTATGTTTTTTTCCCAGGTGTTAGAGACTATAAAACACGTTAGATGTCTTTTCAGTAATGTGAAAAGTGATTTTTTCCAAGATTATACTGCAAAGGGAAAACATTGGAGTTGAAAAGAATTTTTAGCTGGAGTACATGAGTCTGCTACAAATGGGATGAAGGGAAATAAAACAAAATGGATTTATAAGCCATAAAAGCACTGTCAGGTTTTTAAAATGTGAGTGCTCCATGCCAGCTTTAAAGTTGTACAGTGCATTTTCTTAATACTTCTTGAATCTGTGGTGCTGTTCAGGTTCCTGACAATATTTTGCAACACTTTTCAAGGCTTGTGCTCATTGTCATGCATATCTGTGCGTGTTTTGATACATGTGTCTGGGCATCTTCAGCGGGCTTCTGGGGGGCTTGTGCTTAAAGCGTAATTTGCCTCTTTTCCTAGAGGGGATTAGTAATGGGAGACACGACTGTCACCTGTTCAAATCTAATCTAGGACACAGAAGACATTATCATTGCACTGCCTATATGGAATGAGTTGGGGTGAGTCCATTTCTTATTGGAAACATCCTAATTAGTATCCTTCACATTCATTCAAGGGTTAATGTGCCCAGAAACTGAACTGCCCTTGTTTTCTTCTCAAGTGGAAAAATGCTCATGATGGTGAGTTAGTAACACAATTCTCCAAGGAACTGAGAGGCAGCTGGTAAGATGATTTCCCCTTTCCCCACAGCCCTTCATGATGTCGGTAGGAATTCTTGTTTCCCCATGCTCTGATTCTGGCCTGCCCCTGAGCTTCCTTCTGCACCCTCTAACCCAAAGGCAGTAAAGCTGCCCCCAGCCACTGAGCTGCTGGCTTTTCACCCTGAGCCTCTGCTGAAGTGAACAGCAGAGTATGTAAAACTAGTTAGTGCCAGCCACAGTAGTTTGTATTGAATAAGTTAAACTTCAAGGGATACCACTTAGCATGTCACCTTCTACTCCCAGACTCTGGTCCCATTCTCTTTCCATAATGCCTGGCTGCTGCATGGATTTCCTGTGGAAGGCAGTGAAGGCAGTCAGGGGGCAGAGAGGGGTGGGGGGGACAGACTTGCCTCTCTCCTCCCCATGGACCACATCCCCACTGCGGTCTTGCTTTTCTCCACACTGCACAATTGCAGAAGCTATAAGGGATGATATATCTGTGTAATCCACACTTAAATCTTATTGATCTTAATAGTGGGTGTAGACCCATCTGCTGCAGGATCTGATAATGCTAATCTCTGGCAGAGGGAGACTAGTACTGTGGTTCAAAGATATAAGATGGGTCAGATCTTCCTTGTTTTCCTTTACATTAATGAATAACATTTTTTCTTTCTTTTTTTACTGCAACCTCCCCTTTTCCTGCACACCTTGGGAGTCTCAATTCACTGTGCTGGTGCCACTTGACATGCTTAGCAACATATGGAAATAACAAATGGTCCTTAAGTATAGCATTTTCTACCTTTCTATCCACAGAAGGCTGCTGAAAGCAACACAGCTCATTCCCTGTCTTGACTACAGGCAGTGTATGCAAACATTTAAAATTCACATCACTAATCAGAAATGATCATTATGGACAATGATGGATTTAATGCTGGCTTAATAAATAACATTCTGTTGTGTTGTCCTCTTTAGCAGAGTAACTGAGGGGTCGCATTACTTTTTTTTTTTTTTTTTTTGCACAGAAAAGAGGAGATATCTATTAGAAGTATAATTCTTAGTTCTTTTGAACCTAAACTGAAAATTGAATACTTCTAAATCAAGCTGATACTAACATGGACTCTACACACCAGTGACATGAGTTTGCAATAAATGAAACATTTCACAGTTTATAAGATATACTGCCCTCCAAAAAATCCATTTCCTCCTCTCTAGATTGTTAGGAAGGTCTATGTCATGTCTATTTCTATTAAATGTCTGCCTGGAGAATTCACTTTCCCCTTTATTGTGCATTTAGATTTTGATAGTTACTTCTTTTTTAGTCTTGTATTTTAATAACACTAAATATGGCACTGCACCAAGCAAATCCTTGCTCTTATATTACGTAAGTTTGCCATATTTTATACATTTCAGATAAGTTTTCCTTAACTTGACACTTCATAGCAAAGGAAGGGAGTAATCACACACACATTAGCTTCAAAGAGAAATACAGATTTTCCTCCTCCCCCATTGGCTGGAGATTTAATTTAGCTTAAAGGTAACACAGTT
Source organism: Chelonoidis abingdonii (assembly GCF_003597395.2). Lineage (NCBI taxonomy): Eukaryota > Metazoa > Chordata > Testudines > Testudinidae > Chelonoidis > Chelonoidis abingdonii. The sequence continues at coordinate 26,646,569 of NC_133787.1, forward strand.
GACACTAATGAGATGGTGATGTCTTAGTTTGCGTATTAGATTAGATAAATATTGTGCTAATTAACACCTAAGATGAATTTTCATTGGAGTCTACACATTCCACAGTAATAATCTACATTAGAAACCTTGTGTATCCAATTTGAGGGAAAATTCTGAAAATAAATAAAGCATTTAGACAAGGAGGGGGGAATATGGTCTTTTTTTTAGTGCCGTAGTTAGGTTTGCATTTGTGTGAGAAAGCGTAGTCACACTTTTTAGTCATATGTTCCTAATTTGTGTGTGTCAGGGCTAGATAAGCGAATATATAGTAATCACATTTAAAACTGGGAATATGTGAATGCACAAAATCAGTGTGCAAATGTGTGCCTACAGGGACTCGAGGTCAGTCACGGGATCATAGAAATGTATGGCTGGAATAGACCTTGAGGAGTAATCTAGTCCAGCCCCTATGCTGAGGCAGGCTCAAGTAAACCAAGAGCGTCCCAGATAGCTGTTTGCCCAACCTATTCTACAAGGATGGGGATTCCAAAATCTCCATTGGAAGCCTAGTCCAGAGTTTATCTACCCTTATAGTAAGAAAGTTTTTCCTAATATCTAACCTAAATCTCCCTTGCTGCAGATTAATCCCATTACTTTTTGTCCTATCTTCCATGGGCATGGTGAACAATTGATCGTAGTCCTCTTAAAATCAGTCCCTAATGTATTTGAAGACTGTTTTCCAGTCTCCTCTCACTCTTCTTTTTCTCATGACAACATATGTAGATCTTTTTTAACCTTTCCTCATAGATCAGGTTATCTAAACCATTGCCATTTTTGTTGCTCTCCTCTGGACGCTCTAGAATTTGTCCACACTTTTTTCCTAAAGTGTGGTGCCCAGAACTGGATATAGTTCTCCAGCTGAGGTCTCACCAGTGCTGAGTAGAGCAGGACAATTACCTCCCATGTCTTACATATGACGCCACATATGGTGTGGTGTGTAGTTGTTGGTGAGTATTTACTGAGAGAGTAAACCTCACCAGCACATCATCAGCGATTTACAACCTATCCTGGAAAATGATCCCTCACTCTCACAGACCTTGGGAGGCAGGCCAGTCCGCTCTTATAGACAGCATCCCAACCTGAAGCAAATACTCATCAGCAAGTACACACTACAGAAACACTAACCCAGGAACCAATCACTGTAACAAACCTTGTTGTCTACTCTGTCTCCATATCTACTCTAGCAACACCATCCGAAGACTCAACCACATCAGCCATGCCATCAGGGACTCATTCACCTGCATATCTACCAATGTGATATATGCCATCATGTGCCAGCAATGCCCCTCTGCCATGTACATTGACCAAACCAGACAGTCCCTATGTAAAAGAATAAATGGACACAAATTGGACATTGGGAATGGTAACATACAAAAGCCAGTAGGAGAACTCTTCAGTTTTCCTGGACATTCTGTAACAGATTTAAACGTCACTATTCTTGAACAAAAAAACTTCAGAAACGGACTTGAAAGAGATACTGCAGAACTAAAATTCATTTGGAAATTTAACAGCATTAATTTTGTACTTGAATAGGGACTGAGAGTAGCTGGCGCACTACAAAAGCAACTTTGCCTCTCCTGGAATTGGCACCTCCTCATCAATTATTGGGAGTGGACTACATCCACCCTGATCGAATTTGCCCTGTCAGCACTGGTTCTCCACTTGTGAGGTAACTCCCTTCTCTTCATGTGTCAGTTTAATAATGCTTGCATCTGTAACTTTCACTCCATGCATCTGAAGAAGTGAGGTTTTTACCCACGAAAGCTTATGACCAAATAAATGTTAATCTTTAAGGTGCCACCAGACTCCTTGTTGGTTTATGGATACAGACTAACATGGCTACCCTCCAATACTGGCTACTTAGCTGGTTATTCTCCATTTTGTAGTTGTGCATTTGATCTTTCCTTGCCAAGTGTAGTATTTTGCGCTTATATTTACTGAATTTCATCTTGTTGAATACAGACCAATTCTCCAATTTACCAAGATCCTTTTGAGTGCTAATCCTGTCCTCTAAGATGCATGCAACCTCTCTTTTGGTGTCATCTGAAAATTTTATAAGTGTATTCTCCACTCCATTATCATTATGACAATATTGGATTGTACTGGAACCTGGACTGACCCGTGCAGAGCCCTACTAGATATGCCTTCCCAGTTTGACAGCAAACCATTGATAGCTACTTTTTGAATACAGACTTTCAACCAGTTTTGCACTCACTTGATAGTAAATTCACCTAGACCACATTTTCCTAGCTTGCTTCTGAGTATGTCATATTGGGTATGTGACAAAAGCTTTAATAAAATAAAAAAATATCAAGTGTACTACATCCCCTCATCCACTAGGCCAGTAACCCTGTCAAAGAAGGAAATTAGATTCGTTTGGCATGATTTATTCTTGACAACTTAATGCTGGCTATTCCTTATAATCCTATTATCCTTTAGATGCTTACAGATTGATTGTTTAATAATTTGCAGTATCTTTCCAGGTACTACCTGTTCAGTAATTCCTGGGGTCCTCTTTGTTCCCCCTTTTTTAAAGATAGGTACTATGTTTACCCTTCTCCAGACATCTGGGCCCTCACTCATCCTCCAAGGGTTCTCAAAGATAATGGCTAACAATTCTGCAATTGCTTTAGTTTGTTCCTTAAGTACCTTGGGATGAATTTCATCAGACCTTGCTGAATACAACAAATCTAACTTATCTAAATATTTTTAATCTGTTCTTCCCTTATTTTGGCTTGTTTCTCCCCCTTCTTCTCCCCCCCCCCCCATGTGTTAATTTTAATTGTGCTTAGTATCTGGTCACCATTAACCTTTTTTAGTGAAGAATGAAGCAAAATAGGCATTAAACACTTCAGCCTTCTTGAAAGTAACAGTTATTAACTCACCATCCCCACTAAGTAGTGGACCTATCCTTTCTTCTGTCTTTCTCTTGCTCCTAATGTATTTAAAGAACCTCTTATTATTCCCCTTTATGTTGCTAGTTAGGTGTAACTCATTTTGTCTTAGCCTTTCTGATTTTCTCCTTACATGCTTATGCTTTTGTACTCCTCCTTAGCAATTTGTCCATGTTTCCACTTTTTGTAGGATTCTGTATTAATTTTCAGGTCATTAAAGAGTTCCTGATGGAGCCATACTAGCCTCTTATTGTTCTTCATGTCTTTCCTTCACATTGGGAAGGAATCATTCTCAGTTGTGCCTTTAATACTGTGTCCTTGAGAAACTACCTGCTTTCCTAAACTCTTTTTTTTCCTTAGATTTTCTTCCCATAAGAGCTTATCAACCAGTTCTCAGACTTTAACAAAGTCTGGCGATAGGGCAAAGGCTCAGGGTGGAAGGGGAAGATGCCAGAACTTTCCCCAGTGCCTCCCCATTGGCAGAGCCTTTCACTGCTGCATGCAGCTACCCGCTGCAATGTGAATATAGCCTGCTTTTCACTGCAGACCGCATATGCTGCTGACAGTGTAGACAAGACCTATGTCGAGTATAAGTGGGGACTAATTTCAATTGGGGCCTCTATGTGTTACAATAAATGATAATGTTTTCCAAAGGAATTTGAAAAGAATTAGAAGAGAATAAAATGGCAAGGAAGAAGCAGATGGTTCTAGCCAGCAGGATGCAGAGATGATGACTCTTACACCAACAGTTGTCAAACACAAAGAAAGATGGAAATAAGGAAACAGCCATACTAAAGCAGAGAGACAGGCTGTTTTGTGTATTTCTGTAGGCTCTTTACTGTTCTTTAAAGACTTCAATATCTACATTAGTTCAAATGGTTTAAATATTTTAAATGTGCTCTCTGTCTTCTATTTCAATTACTTTTGGAAGTTTTTAGGACTGTGTGTCTTGTAAGCCCTGTATCCACGTGGGTGATGAACTGAAATAAACAAAATAACTTTTATATGCTGCAAAACTGGCAACTGTAGATGAGTGTTTTCAGTGGTGCACAGAAGGAGTGCTATCTTTGTTCCTCTTGGGGTTTGATCCTGCATTCCTTGCACACCTCTAGCTCCCAGGCATCAATGCAGGAGTGGAGCCATGGTCCATTAACTATTCAATTTTACTATTTAATAGTTGAGCAGATTTTTCCATGGGGAATACAAAATTCCAAATGGTAACAGCTTTCAGGGATATGATGCCTGTACCCATGGGGCCCCCACCAGACAGGCATCCTGACATGGAGGCTTCCACCCAGACACTGGCCTTGACTTAGTGGGAATGAGTACTGCATGTTCCCACTGACAAAAGCCAGACAGGAGGAACCACCAGGTGTGAGAGGTGTCTGTTGATGGAGTCCCTGAGGAAGTAGGTAAGGAAACTACAGGAGGTGGCTCATCTGCTTTGCATCCTGGAGCATGGCAATTTCATTGATAGGATGCATACGGAAACGTCTGGGATGGAGGATGCTAGCTGCCTCCTAAAACAAACACATTTGAATTTGGGAATGAAAAAGTGACAATATGTAAAACAAGTCAGGTAAAGAGGTCACAATAACACACAGCTTCCATCATAAAAGATTCACAAAGCTATCAAATTGGTTGGGACAAAAACTAAACAAACATAAATCACCCTGCTTAAATTAATACTGCTTTATTTCCCTACTTGCTAATATGACTGAAAAAAAGCATCAAGTTGAAGAGGGATATAGGGAATTTTTTCCAGGCTACACCACAGATGTCGCAGATGTCACAGACTATCAGGGACAGCTGAGAGTGATGATAGAAAGCATGATAATGGCTTTATGTTGCTCCCTATTCCCTAATGTACTTAATTTCTGTTCTAGAACAAAACTGGCCGTTGCCTTAATGTGGTGCTTGCATCAGTTAACACAAATGTTACTCCAGTAATTAAATGGATTATTGCACACTAATGTTTGTGGCAAGCTGCAGAATCTGAAACCTTATAAAATCACTGTACTATATAGAAATAAATACAGCCTTTATATGTGTAGAAGTAGAATCAGAATTTCAGATAGACTTCTTTTCTAAGTTAAATATTAAAATATAAAGATTAGTGGCCAGATTGTCAGCTAGTGTAAATCAGCATCTTTCCATTGTAGACAGTGGAACTATACCAGTTTGCAGCTCCTGAGGCTCTGGCCCTTTGACATTATCAATGGAGAGTCAATGCAAAATCTGTTCAGGTGACTTTCACACTCCTGTAGAGAATCTGCACAGGACTTTATGCTCCAAAACCCTTAGGGCAAAGTCGTGATTCCACTGAAGTCAATGGAGCTTTTACTATTGAAGTTAGTGGAATCAGGGTTTTTCTCATAGTGAAGAAATTACACTCTGGCCTAACTTTGCTCTCAGAGAAGTTATAAGGAGGTCTGCTGCTGATTCCGAAGGAAGCAGTGTTAGGCCAGCGCTAACTACTATTGAAAATCCCACACTTGATGTTTATAGCTTCAGATATAGCATCTTCAATTGCAAATACTCTTCATCCACTCTGTCAGTTAATCTATGCATCCTGAGATGTATTTTTGCAATTGCATGACAAAGTTGCAGTGAACAAAAGTAGCAGGTTTGTTAATGCAGGAGGTGTTTATGCATATAGGTATGCACAGGACCAAATTCTGCTCTCAGATCCTGTTTTCTAGATTTACACTGGGTCAGGCAGGAGTAGAATTTGTTCCATTGAGTAGAAGTTAAAAATATTCCAGGAAGTTCTAATGTGTTGAGTATGACTGTGGGAGCTTGATTTGAGATTTAATCCTGGCTCTGACTGGGTAAGTTATTTAAGCCTGTTTCTCTCCCTTCCCCCAAGGTGATGAATGCACACAGCTCCCATTAAAAATCAGGCTATTCATCTATACGTACTTTCTAAGGACAGATAAAAAGCCATTACAATGGGAATGAGCTAAACTAATTTTATGGGGTGTTGTGAGGGTGAATTAATTAATGTTTGTACAGTACTTTGAAGATGAACAGCATGTAAGTGGTAATTGTTACTGTTATTGGGCATGGTACTCGTGACACAGAAAATTGTTTAAGAGATAGTGGGGGGAGGGGAAGCACAAACACATGCTCTTCCCTGTATGCCTTAAATAAACAAAAATAAAACAAACACCCTCCACCAAAAAGAACAACATCTGGGTTAAATGAGACATTACCGCAGAGATAAGTTATCAAAGAAGGCGATAAAGACTATTGAAGGATATTGTTTTTTGACATTAGTAAGAGAGAAATTCAAGGGGAAATTCAAACATTGCCATTTGGCAGGAAGTACTGCAACTCTTGTTGCAGGGTATAAAATGAAATGATCATGGAGAAAAGGCTCATTTTAAGCACCTGAGCCAAAGCATTGAGGGATAATTATATATTAATTATCCACATCATTCTAAAATAGCAATCTAAAACATGGGAAATAGTAATAGAAGAATGAGTACATCATCTTTCTTTGTCACCTTTGTGTAAAAAAAAAAAAAGAAAAAAGATGGGATTAAAAAGCTTGTGAAGTTTTTCAACAAAGCATATGGCAAGATCTTCTAAAATTCACCTTTTAGCAGAATAAAGAAACCCCCGATAATTCAGGACAGAAAGCTTCCATATACATATAGTGAGCTGCATAACTTATCCTTGTGAAGAAAAATGAATCTAGTCGCCTAACATATAATATAATACCATAGTTTTATAGCCTATCCATTGTGAAGGTTAATAATTATAATGATGTGCATATTTACAGCAAACTGAAGTGCTTTTAATTAAGGTGTCTTTGATTATTTGGTTTTCCATATAATTAATGAATATTTTATACCTTCTGAATCATTCTAGTTATTGTTCCTATGCTTTGTCACTGCTCTCTTGAAACCTAATATTTCCAGTTTTGTTTCTTGCTTTACAAATATCTCAGTGCCTGAAGCACCAGATGGGGAAAAAATTGCACAGTAATATATGTGGAAGTTCTACCATTTCTGTTTCTATTTTACATTTAAAAAATCAGAGATAACAAGCCCCGCTCAGCCAGAAGAAATGGAGGGAAAAAAATCCTCCATTAACTATTTAACTTTCGTCACTCTTTGAGACCCACATTTTAGACAATATCTCAATATGTACTGCACTGTGATTCCAGACAGATGTTTGTAACTTGTTCCCTATTTCTAGGTATGAAACTAAGTCTCAGCTTTGTTTTCTTATGGCTGTTTCACCTGATGAGGTCCATGCATTTTGATACTATCCTAATGTTTTATTATCCTGAGTTTGCAGTGATGCATTTGCAGGATTTTCAGTAACCATGATTGTACAATTGTTTTAGGCCTTGTCGACATTGGACAGTTTTTCCCCCCCCGTTATACAGGTTTAACTATACCAGTATAACACTACCTGAGCTTCATGTGGACACTTATTTCAGTATAATAATGCTTTTCTTTTGTATTGCTTAAGTCCCTTACCAAATGACATGTTAAAACAAAAAAGTCACTTTTATACCAGAGTAAGTGTGTTCACACAGGATAGTTATACTAGTATAAATTCACACCTTAGATTATATGAAAAGTCTCTTCTGTGTAGGTGAGGCACTATTTAATTGGCAGGTCAATGGGGAGATTGGTGGAGATATGTTACCCTTAAAATATATGAGTGTACTGGTCAGAGAAGGGGTCAGAGTGACATCCATGAGAAATTAATTTCTCATTTTACTCGGAGAAGTAAATGTAAATCATTGGCTGTAGTAGAGAAACTCGCTCACAAAACCCTGTCAATATGCTGGAACCCTTTGTCTATCTGGACCATTTTTAGGAGTGAGCTGTTCTGTCTTCATGTCCACTCATACTGGTCCTTACTTCTGACATGGCCAACAAGGTTGCCAATTAGTTCCAGTGATGATACCACTTTTTGTGATATGGAGAACCCTCACAAGGACTTGACTCTGAAAACACACACTCTTTTAACATTGAATAGCCACCTGCTGGAAATACTTTGCCCTTATCTAACCAGAAGGATGAACCAGTGACTAGAACTATGCCAAATGTTTCTAACCAACTTTGAATTCTCTTAAATTCATCCTGGGAACAAAATTAGATGAGGATGTGAACCTGGACTATTGGTTCTGAAAAACTCCCAACCATTTGATGAAGTTCACACTTAGGCTTCTACTAGCTGTTTTCCCGGTTAGTGTGCCAACTTCTCTGAATATATTTGGCTTTCTCCTACAACAAACCCTACCAACCTCTCCTTGACTTTTGAGGTCCTTAAGGTTCCTAATCCTGGTGCAGGTGTTCTCATCTTTCCTTCTGCATCTTCAGAAACCTTCCTTCAATACCATAGAGCAAGAAGAGGTGGTTGTCTCCTGAATACCCTTTGGGCTAGATGGGATTGTTTTTTTAATAGCATGGAGTAGGATTTTCAAAAGAATTGTGTTCAAAAACCAATAGGATTCTTTTGAAAATCCTCTTTTTCCCTCCTGCCCTTAATTCTTATTTCTGTCAGATCCCAGAAGGTAGTTTGGCTCTATCCCATAGGCTCTTACGCATACTGTTCTGCAAGGGTCCTCCACGCTAGTTTCAGTGTGTCTATGTAGGGGGGTTTATTGAGGAGATGGGTTTAAGTGTTGTCAGTAAGCTGCCAATACTGAGTTCTAGCTCTTCACTCACTTCATCCATCCTTGAGGGTGTGGTTAAGTCTTTCTGATGGAGATTGGGTCATGGATGAATGACAGCTGGCTCCCTCTAGAGAAGACTGAAGTGGTGCTTGTTGCTTCCAGCAGGCTATGAAATTAGTTGACAAAGATGGTGTAATTCCTTCTGACTGAGGGTGAATGTCTACCATTTGTAAACAGAGCTTTAGTCTAGCAGCAGCAGCAGCTGGGAGTCTAAAACAGTACCATTTGCCAAATGGCTTTTTCTCCATCTATATCTAGTACATGTGACCATTTCTCTCTGATGTGGGCCTCACAATCCTCATTCATGCTTTTGTATTTTAAGATTTGACTGTCACAATGCACTCTACCTGAAAACAAATTGAAAAATGTAGGTTGATGAAACCTGCTTTTTCACATGGTCTGTATGATCATTATTACATGACACCCGTGCTCCAGAATCTGCATTGGCTATTTAAGTTTGAAGAGGCGTTTAAAGTGCTCGTTCTGATCTCTTATATAAAATTGTAGATTGCTTAAAACCAGCTGATCTAAGAGATCAACCTTTTCCCATAATGCTACAACAGAGTTCAGTCTGGTCTCTTGGTATTTTGGGAAACAATGCTGATGGCAGAGTGATCTAATGTTGAGGGGCCCTCACACAGAACTCTCTCTTTCCTCTTCCACTAGGACAGAGATGACTCTGATTTGTTTACCTTTAGGGCACACTGCACAGAAAGTTGTGAATTGATTTGCACAGGCGTTTGAGAGAGGCTGAGTTTAGAGGGCAGTTACGGGAGTGTGGATTTTTATTTATCAACATTCTGCAGAGGGGAAATTTCAGTAAATAGACTGGATTATTTTGTGTGAACAAAGGTTATTGGTTTGGCCTTTGTTGGATTTTACCTTTTAATTATTTGCCAAGGGCACTAGAGTTGGGGACAGCTGTTCTTGTATATGCTGAAATGGAAATAAATAAAAATAATTAAATTAAGCACATGGCACTAGGGTTGTGCCATTTGTTCGGCATGTAGGGGTGTGATTATTTTCTTTGGAGGTTTGAGTTTACAGCACTTCAGCTTCTAAGTAAATATGCATGGACTGGTTTGCTAGGACCTCTGCAGATAAACCTTAAAAGGTTCAGTTCACAATCCCTACAGCTCAAGCAATGACCAGAGATAACAGCAGGTTTGCTATGCTGTTACCATCCTCCAGAGCCATCTAATCCCTCCCCCAAATTTAATATATTTGAATCCCCTAAAAAACAAAACAAAAAAAACTTGTCTCATTAGTGGCGACTGGGAATTTAAACATGTTCTAGATCTAAGGGTTTTTTTCCCCTTTGCTCTTTCAAATAAGGAAATGACTCTGGCTATAGAAATACTGGCTTCCCTTGGTGGTAGTTGGTTCATCATGGGTGGCAGCTAAAGCCTCAGAAAGCATGATCAGATCAAGGAAACTGTGGAATATAGTTTGTAGGGCTCTCTGCAGTTGCACAAGGAAACTTCATTTTTTCTCTGTATATTGAAAACAATTAATGAAAAGAGGGATGAAAAAAGAAAACATTCTTTTTGGAAGACTCATCGGACAGATAAACTAAGCTTTATGCTGGTCTACCTACGTTCTCAATTTATGTCATCATTAGGAACCATTTGTTTCATCCTTATATGGTGCTGATGGCCTGTTGATATAAAGTTTATTTGTTTACAGATATCCCCAAACTCCTGCTGGTGTTTTTTTTTTTCTCTGATGTAGTAAAGTGAGAGGCTAGGGATTCAATCATCATGTTTAACTTCTGGAGAAGTGTTTCCTTTAGGTCTCATGTCGTTGTCAGCAAATAAGGAGCTCTGTAGTTCCTCTCTGCACTGCAACATCTGTAGCAGGCAAAACTCTAAACCCCTCAATTCTCAGTCATGAATGTACTATAAAAACAATGTGGCAGAAATGAAAATTGTTCCATCATTTTTCACAGTTCTTTTTGACAAAAGCCAAACAGCTCTCATGAATACACATTTTTCTATAACCTTATACATAATGCATTAGGCTATACTAGGAGAGTTGGGAATTACTTGTCCCTAGTAAAGGGCCTTTGAAAGTGCACATTTGGTAAACAAACCAAACCCTGTGAGTGATGGGTACTCTTAACATATTATATTAACAACTGGGGAGTGTGAGCCGAGGGCAGGCACAACATTCTTTAACTATATAACATCTTCAAATGTAACACTATGAGGTAGATCACTTTCTCTTTGTATTCTGCTCTCTAATTTCACACTCTCCAAGCTGTCATTCTAAGAGAGCTGAATAAACTCCTACAGGAGAATACACCAGGGGCTGGTTTCACAAGAGGACTTTGGCAGCTGCCGCCTTAGACACCTAAATTCCAGAATCAGGTCCAGATGGGATTCACAAAACTCCTGTTCAGCTGCCACTTAACCCTGTAGATGCCCAAGCTCGCTCAGTGCGTATATTCTTGCAGTCAAAGTTCCCTAGGCACCTATGTTTCTGCCTCTGTATGTGCTGCAGCCCCATGCCACACATCTAAGCGTCAGAGTCATACATGACCTAGGGAAAGATAGGCCTTCTTCCGTTTAACTTGCCTGTAGGCTTGATCTGGTAGGCATGCTCAGAGCTTGATTACTGGATTGGGCCCCTGTCTGCTTGCACAAAGTGACTGGGAATGGGGAGAATTTCCTCCTTCACAACTTTTAACCTGGTGGTTAGGGTACTCACCTGGGATATGGGAGATCCTTCGTTCCAGGCCCTGCTCCATCTGAAGAAAAGAAGAGATTTGACAGTGATCTGCTCCCTCTGAGGTAACTGCTCCAGCCACTGAACTATAGGCTATTCTGGCATAGGGCTCTCTCAGTCTCTCCTGGTGTTATACTGTGGATAACTAATGAAATAATTCTGGGGTGGCAGCGCAGAGAGAGAGTGTACAAGTATGCAACTGCCTCTGTAGTTTGGCATTAGAGCACTCACAGGGGAGACCCAGGCTTCCTGTGCTAATGACTATTAAAAATTATTTATCCACAGAGGAATAGCTTTAACAGGAGAGACAGAGAGAGCCCCATATTAGAATATTCCCTAGTCTAGTGGTTAGAGTACTCACCTGAGAGAAAGTAGATCCTTGTTCAAATCTCTTCTTCCCCTCAGTTGGAGGCTGGACTTAAACCTGGGGTCTCCCATATCTCTGTAAAGCATTCTACCTATTAGGGTAAGAATTCTGTGGGAGGGCCTTCCTCTTGTCAAAACAGCATAGGCACCTAACTCCAAGAGAGGATTTGCAGCTGAGCATCAGGAGAAGAGGAAACCCCCTCCCAGAGATGGGATTTAGGCACCTATCTGAGAAAGTGAGGTTGGAGGGGTTAGCTTAGGCAAGGAGCTGCTTAGCCTACTGGCTTTTCGGAATCCATTCTGAGGCTCTTCTCTCTCCTCATTCATTGCACAGGGAGCCCACGTGCTGAAACCAGGCTTTGTGAATCCCAATTTTTTCTAGGTGCCTAAAAGTTAGGAGTGGTGACACTCAGCATTGCCACACCTAACTTCCTTTATGAATCTAGCCCACCATGTTACTGGAATATGATGTCAACCAATGTTAAACAGTAGCATTTATGGCTGGTTGTTCTACAGATTACTTGGTGCTTTTCAAGTGGAAAGCTTCTGAACCCAGATTAATGTTTTACTGCTTTTATTTGGTATTAGGTAATGGGGAGTTTTGCAATCTCTATCTCAAAGCTTTTCAACCAGATTGATTTATAGTATAAAGATATTAGACATCTTGTGGAAAGAATTATTATTAATCGTTTGTGCGTAGTTTGTGTTCTACCTGTAAATAGACATTAACAGAGATATGAACAGGATGATTGATTTCCCAGGAATGGAAAATAAGCAACCCAAGCAATGTTTATCTTAGACATCTGCAGCACTATGCTTCATGTCAAGAAGTTATAAAGAGTCCAGGGTAAGGATCAATTAAAAGAAGTTGCAGGAAATTCCTCATCATTGTTAGTCAATGAAGATTTATGGTGTTTGCTTCTGTAATAATTTACTGATTGGTACTGCTTGACTAATGCAGGCACATACCAGCTGAGCTCTACGTTTATTTGAAATGATAAGGCAGTTTGTAACTGCTCTTCAGTGTCACTGGATAATTTACTTATGTGATTATGATTTAAGCTTTCTCCCCACTGTCCTCAACCTGGCAGGAACTGAGAATATTATGGAAGTGAAAACATAAATTAGCTGCAGACAAACTGCATTTGTCTCTACAATACTGTATAGTGAGACACAGATGGAATGTACCTCCCTGAAAAATAAGAACTTGTTGATATCTACTTGGCTGTGGAAAATACCCGTCAGTTAGTAAACACAGAGCTGCAGATTCTACTCCCACTGAAGACAATGGCAATTTTGCCACTGACTATTGTCTGAGCAGAATTGGATTAAGAGCTGTGAGCAGAGAACAATGCTGTACAGAAATTAGAATTTCTATTACAAAGAATTCCAGGTGAAATTGGTTGGTGTTTTGTATAATTCTGATATTTCTTATCTCACTTACCACTTGGTTTCATGGGAAATGTTGATTAAATGTGTCTATCTGTTTTTAAAAACACGAGGAATTCCATGTTTTTTTATATGAAAGTCATTTTGACTAAAAATATTTCACTGGAATATGGGCTAAAAAATGTGTAACTTGGCCAAAAAAAGGGGGGAGGGGGAGGACAAAAATCTTGAATGAGTTGTAATGCATTCCATTGTAAATAGCTTGCTCACATATAAGTAAGAATGATCTGCATAAAGCAACGAATATTCACAGTTTATTATAATCCTTGTATATCCATGGGAGTTTAGCAATTGACTTCAATAGAGTCAGGATCTTTCCACATGCATTTAAGAATAATGGCAAAGATGCTTGTGATTAAAAATTATGATGCTAGGATACCACAGTAGGGTGACCAGATGTCCCAATTTTATAGGGACAGTCCCAATTCTTGGGTCTTTCTCTTATATAGGTTCCTATTATCCCCCACCCCATCCTGATTTTTTACACTTGCTGTCTGGTCACCCTATACTATAAAGACAGGCACCTTAAAATATTTAAGGCAGACAAGTGTTTGGTAGATCTGATTTTGTTGCACAAGAGAATGCTATATTTATATATTCTTGTATCAAGTAGATAATAGACCCATTTTGCTTAGAAATCATGGCTGGTTTTGTGAATTTTCCATCAAAATGTATTCATTCTTTAGCTCACATTGAAAATCCTGGAATTTGAAGTAGTTTCACATTTTCTTAAGAATATTTTACATCTCCCTAGTGACAGTCCAGAAATGAAACTAAAGTATCTTAAAACAAAGTAGCTCTCTCTGTGAGGTAGTGTGGTCCAGTGGTTAGTGCACTGCAGTTGGAGTCAGGAGACCTGGATTCTATTCCCAGGGCTACTAGTGATCTCTTGAGTAGTATTACTAGCTGAGCTTTAACAAACAACATTACCCGTTTCCCATCCTTTGTCTATTTTATTTATTTAGATTATGAACTCTTTAGGGCAGGAAATACCTTTTGTTATGTATTTGTTCAGTGACAAATGTGATGGAGCCCCAATCTCTATTTGGCACTACCATAATATGACTAGTAACAGTTATTTGTAAAGTGCTTTAAACATGGAAAGCATAATATAAATGGTAAGGGCCGGACTGTGAACCCCTGGCTTGTACTGGGGAGCAGTTACCCTCATGTTCCCATTAAAATGAATAGTATAGTCAGCTGAATAAGTACTCACTAGTATAAGTGAAGGGCACAGAAATTGGTCCTAAAAAATCACTACTATTGTTTATAGAGGTAAAATCAGGTTTCTAATAGTAAACGCTGCCTATTTACAACGCTACCTGTGCTGAAAGATCTGTGTGTTTCTGCAAATTCACATCATTTAAAAATAGACTTAAAATAGTAATGTAACCTGTGTATCAATGAGAAGCAGGGAGAAGATGAATATCTCTCTTTATGTGCCAGACAGCTCCTACAACTTACTGAAGACTTGCAGTATTGACTGTTCACTGCCAAAGCCATCAAAGCAGTAAAAAGGACCCAGAAAGTGAACCTTTAACTTTCTAGAGCTGCAAATATTTCAGAGGTGAGTGTGGGGGGAGAAGGTAGAGAAACCAACAGCGATTTAATTGAGGGTGTGAAGAGAGTATGAGTGATATGTGTCTTCCAGCAACTCACAAAGTGGCAGGAGCATAACCAATAATTTTATTTATCTTTGGCAAAAGGTATTTGGCCTGCCACTGTAGATTTTTCATTCTGCCACAGCACACGTGTCAGATATAGAAAGTTCATCCTTTTTATACACTAAGAAGTAAGAAAACAAAAAGTGCAGCAAGCTCACGTTTTCAAGGCAAACTGCGACAAACAATAAAGAGGGCATCTGAATACAGTCATATTCATTCAGTTGCCCAAAGGTACAGGTAGTACTGATAAAAATGATTGTGGAAGACAAGTTCTATTTTTCTATCAAGCAAAGGCATTGGGTGATTTACGTGGAGTGAGTAGCAGCAACACAGCACGGCATGCTTTTATACTTGATCAAAGCCAAAATTGCATCATGCCTTGTGGGCATGAATGACCCAGGTGTTGCAAGAGGCTGGGGAAAAACAGAAGCACTGGGTAACCTCACAGATCTGCACAGGTGGTCAACCCCAAATTGCACCATTTTTATCTGGGAAAGGAAATATTTTAGATCGCTTTCTGTTACCTCTGCCAGCATCAGTCATTTTTCACTTTCCATCAACAACCTGCACTAGTATTTATTTTTGTTATTTATTATTTTATTAAAAAAATGCAACACAATCTTTTACTGATTTTTTTATCTAATTGGTCATGTATAATTCTTCAGCCTCCTTGTCCGAGTTGGTTTGAGGAGATCATGGAGGCATGGTAAATAGACTAAGGAGGAAAATTATAGGCATAGGGAAAGCATGGAAGGAGGAGGAGATGGGAGAACTCCAAGGGAATGGATGACAGGGGATGGATCGCTTGATTATTTCCTGTTCTGTTCATTCCCTCTGGGGCACATGGCATTAGCCTCTGCTGGAAGACAGGATACTGGGCTAGATGGACATTTGGTCTGACCCGGTGTGGCCATTTTTATGTTATTTAGGCCTCTCTGGCAAGTGGCGTGGACTAACTGAAGTGGAAGTAACTGGAAACAAGAATCATTAGGTAACAAGGAGCTAAGCTGCAGAGGGCTGTGACGAGCTGTACAGAACTTTAGAGAACTTCACAGCCCACACCCTACCCCATTGATGATTCTACTGAGGCAGAGTATGGCCTGCTATATTTTTATGGAGACTAGCGACCAGCCAAGGTTCAGAGTCAATCTAGGGAGACACCCCATCTGGGTGCTCATTTTGCAGCTTAGTTTATAAGCTAATGCTATAAGGCAGAAATGTAAGTGGAGACCTGTGCCAAGTTTGTATGATTTTGGTCAAATGAGGATAGATGGTAAAGATCAGTTTTTTTTATTATTTGTATTTTGCTAATGAACCCTATGTACTGGATGCTTTCCAAACACATTCAAAGACAGACATACACTTCTAAGAGTTTCATCCTGAGTCTTCTGGGAACCCAGTGCCAGATTATCAGCTTTTGTGAACTGGGATAGCTCTATTGACTTCTATGACCACTCAGACAAGGGCTCCAAAGCTAAGAGTGGGAACTCTGGATAAATGTGGACTTTTAAAATAGATAACATTCTTTATCAGAATAATATTAAGTAATATTAAAATATATATTTGAGATCATATATCAACTACTATGATGTTACATTCCTGTTACATTCCAGACACATGTAATGTATATAAAATCGATGAGATACTTATCTATAAATATCAAATATACACATCATGGTCACATGGGTAAAAGTAGAATGATTTATTTTCATAATATTTTGAAGTAGCATATTTATATTCTTAGACACTTTTACTTGGCATCAGTAATGGACACCTCATATTTTCTACTTACCTAATCTGACAAAAATGATAGAAATCACCTTGTTGCAGGGGAAAAATATTGAAAAATTCCTGGACTTCCTTGGAAAAATCTAAATGCCTTTTGGACACTTAATAAATATTGGAGTTGCTGATTTAGGGCATTTGAGGGAAGGTGGTAGGCCTGATAGCTCTTGCAGAATATCCAATGTAAGAGAACACAGCAGAATGGAAATTGAGAGTACGAACATAATTCAATACCTGTTGGTAAAGTGAATTATATTTATTGAATCTGTGTCTATGGTGATTATAACAGTCATGGATAAATGAGAAGAGAAGGAGAAAATGCTTTCTGTGTTGTGTGTTTTAGATATACATATGTCAGTTAAGCTGCTAGGATTTGTCTGTTTAAGCTGAGGCTTAATCCTCAAAACAGACACATTGGCATGGATGTCAGTGACATTTTTCCTTCCTGTGCAGCACTGATCAGTCATGATCTATTAGAATCTGCTGGGCAAGCCCATACGATTGATTTATTACAGTTACAGAGAGGCTGGAGATAGGCAGACAGATCACAGAAATGTAGGATGGAATTGATTTAGAGAGGTCATCTAGTTCAACCCCCTGCGCTGAGGCAGGACTAAGTAAACTTAGACCATCCTTCATAGATGTTTGTCTAACGTGTTCTTAAAAATCGTCAAGGATGGGGATTCCACCATTTCCATTGGAAGCTTACTCCAGTGTTTAACAATCCTTATAGCTAGAAAGATTTTCTAAATCTCTAACCTATGAGTCTCTTGCTGCAGTTTAAGCAGATTTCTTCTTGTCCAAACTTCAGTGGACATGGAGAACAATTGCTCAGAGTTCTCTTTTTATAACAGCTCTTAACGTATTGGAGACTTTTATAAGGTCCCCGGTGTCGTCTTTTCTCAAGGCTAAATGTGCTCAGTTATGTTTAACCTTTCCTCATAAATCAGGTCCAGCCTCAATCCAGTTTGTTTACATCTTTTGAAAAGTCTGGTGCCCAGAACTGGACACAGTACTCTATCTGAGGCCGCACAAGGGCTGAGTAGAGCAGGAAAAATACCTCTCATGTTTGACATATTGCACCCTTGTTAATACACCCTAGAATGGTATTAGCCTTTTTTGCACATTGTTGACTCATATTCAATTTGTCATCCACTGTAAAAGTAAATCCCCAGGTTCTTTTCAGCAGTGCTACTGCTTAGCTAGTTATTCTCCATTTTGTAGTTGTGCTTTTGATTTTTTTCCTTCCTAATTGTATTACTCTGCCCCTGTCTATACTAAATTTCATCTTTTTTGTTTTCAGACCAATTCTCCAATTTGTCAAGATCCTTTTGAATTCTAATCTTGTCCTTCAAAGTACTCTTAATCTCTCCCAGCTTGGTGTCATCCGTACATTTTATAAGTATATTCTCCACTCCATCATCCAGGCCATTAATGAAAATATTCAATAGTAACATGAGACCAGGACAGATCACTGCAGGACCCCACTAGATACACCCTCCCAGTTTGACAAAGCACCATTGATAACTACTTTTTAAGTGCAATCTTTCCAACAGTTTTGCATCACCTTATAGTAATTTCATAAAATGGTTCATTAACTGTGATTTTTATCACTATTACACTCATCCTCCTTTCCCCGCTTTACTTTGTATTGTTATACCCATTTTTCACCTGGTCTTTAAGTACATTGTATATTCTTCTAGGAAGGACTGTGTTTTACTTTGCATTTTCACAGCAACTAGCAAAACAGGCCCTCAGATACTGAACATGGAAAGGACTGATCCATACCTATGTAATCTATACATTTTTTAAATATCCATCACTGTGGCATTCATAAATTCATAGATTTTAAGGCAAGAAGGAGCAATAGATCACAAATATTAGATTAGATTATAACACGAGCTAGAGAATATCCAGCCCTGTATTGTGTTTTGACTAACACGCATCTTCCTTTTAAAGCATCCAGTCTCCACAAAAAGATAGTAATCTTCCACTTGTCTTGCTAATCTCTTCCATGTGTGCCTGTATCTAGGATGCAAATAGAGAAGGGATAATTGACATGACTATGTTGGGTTGGGTAGGTAGAATGAGGCTCCATGGAACATAGAAAAAAATCTGCCCTCAACTATCTCAATTTATAACAAGGTCACGGGTTCCAGCAGGCCTGAAAACAATGACTGAGCCATCCTTAACAAAACCAACCTGTTACTGTACATTGAAATGTTAT
Source organism: Chelonoidis abingdonii (assembly GCF_003597395.2). Classification (NCBI taxonomy): domain Eukaryota; kingdom Metazoa; phylum Chordata; order Testudines; family Testudinidae; genus Chelonoidis; species Chelonoidis abingdonii. The sequence continues at coordinate 26,665,421 of NC_133787.1, forward strand.
GCTGGCAAACTGAAGAATCCATCTGGTTCAAGTTGCAACTCAACCTTCCAGCATCACTTCTAAGTATTTTAAAGTTTAGTTTCCAAACAGATCTAATCTGTTTTTAATTTTTAAGTGTTTCATCATGTGAATAAGAATAGAATCCATTTGTAAGAAGGTTTCTTGGGGTACAGCTCTGTGGATTTAAAATACAATTTTAATAATTTTGGAGAATTATGCAGTGTGAAACAAGTATTCAGTTTCTTAAAGCTCTTATCTCTCTGTTTACCACTTTACCAAGGACATTGAACTGAATTCCAATCCTCAGACTTAACTCTTAGTGAGAGAAAAATGCTAGAGTTTATGTAAATTTAGCGTGTGTATTTAACAACTGAATGTTATCTGATTATAGCTCTCAAAAGGTCTTTACTTTTATTATTTTATTTCAATAAACCTTGAAATTTTAGACAAACCCTGGTCACATTTCTGGCACCATTCTGCGGGAACCTGCTATTTTCATTTTAGCGGTCTATTGAAGATAAACTTTTTTATTACAACTTTATTAAAAACTCTGATAGACCACACAGTTTCAACATGACATTAATCACTTTTCACATATACTCTGAAAAAAAAATGTCAAGTGGATTAGTTCCACCTCCCAGCCTTGCCCCTGCTTTATTCCATATCATTCCTGAATACCCTGAGCTTGGTTGGAATGAATCAGAACATAAGCAAGTTGGCATGGCTATAGACTGATCACTTATGTAATGTGCACTCCGATGTGTACAGAGGGGAATTGGTAATTACGTGGTATGTCTGCATATGCAAAACAGAAAGGGACCACATGTCTATAGTTCCTGCCTCTGAGATTCTTTCTAGATCCTAAGAGACTTCGCTCTTCCCATGTGAAGCCTCATCTGAGGTATTCCAACTAACATTACCCTCCTGATGATTCTTGATCTGCCTTTTAGTTTTAAGTATGTATAATCCCACTGAAGTCAGAAGTACAAGTCATGTGACTAAAGTTGCATACCTGCTTATGAGTTTGCAGGATCAGGACCTTAACTTTCAATATATGTCTCTCCCCATAACAGGGAAGAACTGCTGGGGAAAGTGGTTTTTATATTAATTAAACATCTGTTCCATCCATATTTACAAATCTGAAACTTTGTTTAATTTTGGCACAGGTGTATAGCTTTCCATGCTGAAATAATCAGACAATTGCATAGTAAAGCTAATTATTTTAGCCCCATAATTCTTTTAAATGGAATACAATTTTAAAGTTACCATCTGTTGTCTATTCAGGAAAGTAGTTCGTGTTCTCAGTCCATCTAGCTATGCTGGAAAACCATTGCCACATTTGCCACTAATTGACAGCAGAGAGGGCATAGATTGAATGGTCACAGGCCATAAAGTATCTTCTTCCCCTCTAATGGGGTGGGGCACACTGTGGGGACAGAATGGGGAAGCTTGTACTTTTTGCAACTCCAGTATACCTATGCTGTAGTGAACAAGTGTTTTCAGGACTCTCAATCCTGTATCCGTCACCAGCTCTAAGTTTACACTAAAAACTCTGGAGTGTTTGAAGGAGTTGACATACTTAATTGACAACTGTCAAGACTTGTTACATGATGTGAAATACAGATTTCTGAGTATTCATTTGTCAGTAAGGACTTCAGTATGTAGCATCTTGCTATACAGTAACAACCTTTTAATGCAACACCGCATATTACCAAGAAAAAAAGAACACAGCTTTCTCTGATTAGCAGGCAAATTTGTAGTGTGTATAATGAAGCAATTAAATGAGCTGTAAGATTGCTCACAAAATGTCCGAACAAAAATTCTTTAGCTATAGTTTGTCTATTAACATGAACCAAACCAGGTGATTAACCATGGTATAGCTAAGAGTGGTCCAAAAGTGTTGCAGAGCAAATCTGCTGCATTAATTGTACATCGTATCCAGACACTTTAACATTCTGAACACATATTTAGTGCTGCTAAAGCAACTGTGTGTGATAGAAGGAAATTCTCTGTCTACAGGTCATGTAAATCTGCTAATGATCACCTTAATTAACCCCCAAAACTTTATGCATGACTAGTATTCAGCCAACCTTTTGATACTAGGCAGGAACCTATTAAAGGTAGTTTGGATGATGAATAAATTCATAAAAGCTTCTACATCAATAGATGTTAAAACACGTTAAAGCTTAGTTGGTTTAATTGTTACAATATTTGTAGTGATCTATTATTCAATATCAGTATTAATATTACTAAAGCTAAGTTAAGTTGGGGCTAAAAATTGGTGCCTACGTGAAAACACAAGAAACACGAAAGTGAGACAAGCATGCCTCTTGGTGCTTAGGTCTGATACAATAATAGCAGGGCACAGCAATTAACTTGATTACATTTTCATTCATTGTCATCCTGCAAATAAACAAAATGGGAACATGAACATAGGTTTATTTCTCAGTGTAGGGAACATTTATTACATGGCAGCACATATTTTTCTGCTGTTGATTTAAAGAAATGCACACTCATTGTTCAGGGTCTTGGCTTACTCGATTTATTTTGAAGTGGTGATTATCCATAAATGTCTGTGTTCAAGGTTTTTGTTTTTTGCTTTTATAACAAGGGATCAATTATTTTGTGTAGATTTAATACCAGGGAACTAATCATTTTTCAATATATACCCTGCTGTATATCTAAAGTTATTGAGCCTGGGACTGCAGAAGAGTTATTGTCTGAGCAGTGCTGTGAGGACTCTGCTAAACTTCTAATTGCTTACCTCCTCAGCCTCTAATATTTCCTTCAGGGATGCAATCAATTATTCTAACGAGTGGTGTTTCTCATTTCTTTTCAGGCATGTCTTATACCTTACCTAATCCAGCCTCCTTTCAAAACCATGCTAGAAATCTTCTCAGACATATCTGACATTCTGTAAATTCAGAATGGATATTTACATTGATAATTAGTTCCTTAAACATCCTAACCTCATAGACAGACTGGGCTTGGAGGATGAGAAAGCTTGAGCACTCTGATCATGATAATATAGAATGCTTGAACTGTAAAACATCTCCAGCATACTGCCATAATTTATGCCACATATTACAAATTAAAAGTCTGTGATGACTCATTTTTATTGCAAAGATCATAAAAAGGACAGAAAGTGGGACAGATTAATCAACGGTTTAATGAGGATGGAAAATGGTACGAAATTAATCCATTCTCAATATACTATTAAAATTGTAATCTCCATATCCTTTGTCGAATGAGGAGGTTTTTTAAAAGCAGCAGCACTTTAAAATATCAAATCTATTCTGTAAGAGCAAAGTGATGGTACAATCGCAGCACTGCAATGACCTTATTTCACTTTTTTCCCTCCTGCAATAAAAAGCAAACCTTCTTCAGGGAAATTTACTTTAAAATATATCAGGAGCTAGTTTAACAAATACTGTTCAAATCAGTGTATTGCCAAGCCTGTTAGAGGCCCCTGTTTTGATTCTGATTCAGTGGCCAAACTGATTCCATCCCCCTCCTCCCTCCACACCCTCAAATATTGTTTTGATAGAATGAAATACTTCATTCAACTTAAAACTAAACACTTAGTTTTTGGTGGGATTTTTTTTTGTTACTTTTTAAAGTTAAATCTAGCTAAATTTCAAAACAAGATGTTATTTTGAATCAAAGTTGAAACATTTTCATTCTCAAAATGTCAAAGCAAAGCATTGTAACTTTTTAAAAAAAAAATTCACCATTTAATTTTTTTTGCCAAAACTATTTTTTACCCAAATTCACAAACAGTTTTGGTAAATAAATTATTCCCTGAAAAAAATTCACTCCACTCTAATTCTAAAACTGTTTGGCCTGGATTGAGGTGGCATGATACTATGCCATCCCTGGAGTATCCCAGGAAAGGAGCTGTAAGGCTCACTTGTTCCAGGGGAGAACTAATCTGCTATGTCCCTTGACCAGAAGGGGGAAACTATTGACCTTTCCACTAGCTCAGCTCCACAGCTAGCTGGCATTGGAGGGGGTCAAAATCAAAGTCCTTCCCACTCTTTACTCACATGCACGGGAGCAGCCTCATACAGATTGCTGTCCTTGTCCCTATTGTGTGAGCTGTGATGGAGGTAGCCTGAGCAGCATAAGAGGTGCCTTGCTGTGTAGGCTCAAAGGGAAATTACTGTATTATTTTATTGTAAAGAAAGATAACTGTCCTGATGCTTTGGATTAATAGCAATACAAGAGGGAAAATAATTTTTCATTTTCATATGCTCTTTATGCTGTGTTAACTACAAAGTGGCTTCAGTTTAAAAGACTTGGCAGAGGACCAGAACTTAACGTTAGGGTTTGACCTCTGAGCTATTTTAGTCACTCTCACTTCAAATGGTTTCTTCGCTCTTGACCAAATCTTCTCATCAAATCTTGTTGCTTCTCCCTCTGTAACATTTGTCATCCACTCATCTCCGTCCCCACTGTCACAACACATTTCTCTCTCACACAAGGGTGACACTAATTGCCCCTTCTCCAACCTCTCTAATGCTCACCTTTCTCCTTTCTTTCTTTCTGACTTCTACTGGGTAAAATAATCTTCTTCTCCCACCACTCTGGCTGCATTGCTTCCCTCGTCTTATTATTTGTGTTATCATACAGCCAGCATCCATTGTCCTAGGTGCTTCACAAACTCATCTGTAAGAGCTTAGAATCTAAGTACAAGGCCAGCGTGGACACAGCATGATGGATGAGAGTACGGACAAGCAATGAGACAATATCGATAAACATGATAGGCGGTGGTCTCAGCAGCCTAACTTTTGTCATATTTTATATGCTTCACTGCAAATGAGAGTTGCAAGGAGGAGAATAAGTTAGATGTGCAGATGTTTATGGGAAGCAGCTCCCAAGTGTAGGGGGCGGCAAAAGGAGAAAGCACAAAAGTGATTGCTTGAAAATTCCAATGGAGGCTGGTATCACAGGCCAGTTGGAGGCAGGAGATGACCTTTCAAAACAGAATAAGAGATGATAGAAAGGATGGAATTAGGCCATGAAGGGCCTTGAAGGTGAGCACAAGCAGCTTATGTTTGGTGAGGTAGGGAAGGAGGAGCCAGTGGAGGGATGATAAGAGGAGGGCTGACCTTGTCAGAGTGATGGGGTAGGAAAACGATCTTTCCAGCAGCATTCTGAATGGATATGATTGGGGCAAGATTGCATTGGTCAGAGAAAATGATGTTTTAGTAATCGAGACATGAGATAAGAGCCTGGGAAGAATTTTAGCAGTGTGAATGGTTAGGAAAGGCCATATCTTAGAGCTGTTATGCAGAAAGAATCTGGAAGACTGTCATAGCCTGGATGTGAGGACCTTGAGAAGTCTGAGCTGAAGATGATGCCAAGGTTATGAGGAGAGTGACAAGCTGGATAGTGGTGTTGTCCGCAGTGATCAAGGAAACTACCAATAATACAGGCTTTCTGCATAAAGTTCTGTCTTTTTATTTTGATTTTAAGGCTGTACATGACTCAATCCCAGACAAAATTTCATCTACCATCACGCCTCACCTTTCCTTCTCCTTCCTTTCCACACTGCTGGACTGATTCCAAATAGGTTAAAGTTTTATCCTGGGGAGAATTTTTGTGTCTCAATTATGATCCCAAGAGAAGGAGGATTTATTATAAACAGAACTATAATTTTAACTAATGAAGTCCTAACATGAGTTTTAAATTCAGAACTTCTTTTGTTAAATGCTTTCACTTACGTGTTCATATACATTTTTTGTCTTGCTGTATATGCTTAAATTTACTAAGAGGTTGCCAGTCAAATGGTTGGTCCATTGTCAGCAATAAAATTATGCTTAAGATACCCTTGGTATACACATGTAATTTAAAGAATGACATCTGTCATTAGTATCCACTTAAATAGTTATAATGTCAGATTATTGACAAGTGCCATTAGTTGGTACATTTTTCTATCTTTATCTGTTTAGTAACATTACTTAAGTATGCAAGAGATGCTGGCCTTTTAGATATGAATGCACTTCTGATGTCTGACATGATATGACTAATGGCATTTTACATCATACTAAAGAAACAGTGCTGCAGATCAGTTATTAGCAAAATATTGTCTAATATATAGAGACAATATATATTGTATAATTGAAAACTTCAGTGAAAGAGGCAGGAAATTAGAGACAGTCAGCCCAATTCTATCCTTAGTTACTTGAGTTACTTCTGATTTTTAAATATTTAATGAAAGCACAGTTCTTGTCCAATTAAAGAAATATACTGCTTATTTTATTATTGTGTAATACTTAATTCAACTGAAGTTTTAGTAAAGTAAAGCTGACCTAATTCTTTTCAAAGTATCCATGCCTTCAAGTATGTGAGATACTGCTACCAGTCTGACTGTGGAGGAGGTATTTATTACATAACACTGCACTGGCAAAATGTCAGATACAATAGTTTGGACTGTACCCAAACAGCCCCCAGAGACATTCAACTTAAATAAAGGCTTTCCTTGACTCTGAAGTGACTTCCTCGAGTCATATGATCTTTCTGTGTCCTCCTAGCAGTGCTGTTGGCAAACATTGTTTACGGAGTTATCATGTTGTAACACTACAATTCTTGGATTACAATGCATTGGCTCTAGGAAAATAGCCTGTGAATCCTCAGTGAGTAGGACAAAAGTAGAGTTTAGTTTCATTGCTGGTAGCAGCTGATAATGTGCCTCCTACAACGCAAAACAAAAAATGCAATGTGTTGTACAGTTTGGCCATTTCTATTGTAGCTGGGCTTGAAAGAGGCCCTGATTATCTTGCTGAAACTCCTATTTGAACCTAGCAGAGACAGTTTGGTGTTTGTAGAAGCACTGAAATCAAAAGGAAAGCTCTGCAGTAAAAAGTAATGGAAGGAAGCTCTGGAGAAAGTCTGGCAGAGACTTCTGTTGCTGGAAGATTCCAGTTGCTACAACAATCACATCCAGGAGGTGCTTATTATTAGTTTAAACTTAAAAATTCAGAGAAGAAAATTCTGTCTTTTTACCACGGGGATGATGTTCACTTCCCTCTCAAATTCCACACAATTGTTCTGCTAATCCTCACTGGGCTAGTGTTAATCCCTGATAAAACTGGCTATGCCAGTATCTGAATACTGCCCACCTTAGTCTGTTTTGGATCTCTGGAACAACCCATTTCTCAAAGTTTTCAATTTTGGTAGTGTTCCAATTCTCCACTGCTACAGTTGGTACAGACCCGAGCCTTTTAACATGAGAAATAGCAAGGAGAGGACAGGAAGCTTAGGTATGAAGTAGTGGAAAAGGGAAAAAAAAGTGGAGGGATTCATATGGATTATGTGGTTACGATGAAGTATATGATGTATTATTCTGCCATGAAAAATAGTTCCTAATACAATAATAAGAGAAAATAGTAGGAAAAGATGATAAAGTATAGTTTTTCCCTGATGCAATAAGTATTAATTTTTTTTTCCTATTTTCCTTTTTCTTGTTAAAATTTCTTGGACTATTTGGACTTCTCCCTCATCTATTCCCTTATAATTCCAGATATTATTTTAGTATCATATTAAATCACTTTATTAAAACTAAAGGCTCAAAGACCATTGGTTTCAGCAGTTGTTGGATCAGGTACTATACAGTTGTGAGTTAAAAGTTATGAGACATCATACGCTGCTGCTGAAATGGCCACATGGCACCCTGAAAGGAGAGATGCAATTTAATAATTTCTTCTCTCTCCCTTTCCTCTTTATTTTTCAGCTTCCTTAAATCTAGATACAGTCCAAATCACCTATGAGAAGTATGCATATTTTCACATACACTGCTTTTGGTTCCTGATCATCTCATTAGCTATGTGCATGCATCTCCTATTGCATCCTATCTTCAGAACCAATGACAAGGAGAAAGGAACTGACTTCAACAGAAGTTGCACATAAGCAACTACATTAGAACATAGCATGTACCATGTTGTATTGAACAGTGTAGCAATAGCTGAGCAAGAGAGAGTGAACACGTCCTCACAACTAGTAAGAAGCAGTTTTATTTTTCATTGCTCTTCATCTAACCCATTTCCTTCTTCTCTTTCTGAGCATTTTTCTTCGTTGTATCACAGCCATGAAATCAGGGGTGGCAAAGATGTTAGCTTCTCTAGTGCCTGCCAAGTCGTCAGTGCAGAACTGTTCTCTCCAGTATATTATTCTAATGCATTGTCTACTTCAGTTTAAAATTCCACAAGAGATGAAGTTCTCATGCTTAAGTTTGTTAAATCTTGCAAGTTTGGAATTCATTTTTTCAATTATCTCATAATATGAAGCATCTGATGTGCATTTTTCCACGTGTCAGACCAAAGTCAGATTACCCTGTTACCGTTATTTTGAGAGTTCTGGCTGTTACCGGAGCAGGCTGGGTATTTTGGTTGGCTGTCTGGTCTTATTTTCATGCTGGAAGTATTTGGCATTAAACACAATAACAAAAAATAAAAACCCATCATGGTCTTGTGATAAAAATATTGTTTTAAGTAAAAAAAAATAGGCATTCAGAAGAAACCAGACCAAATGGCAATTCCACTCCCAAGCTTTTCTGTTCCATTTGTAAGCCTTCAAGGCTGGGGTTTTATAAACAGTTTGTAAACCAACATAAACATCTCTGAAATATTGGGTACTGGGACATGAAAACTTCAGCATAAACAGCAGATTCTTTATGTCTACAAGAGAGAATGTCTGCGCTCCACACCTCATCTGCAAGTGCTGAATTTTATGTTATACCCCTGCAGCAGCTTGTTTTACTTTATACAGTAAAAGAATGAAGCATGCTTTACCTCTCAGCTCTAGGAACAAAGCATAAATATCCTTTGTATCATTCCTTGATAAATCTAATCAGTGAGGTATGGGGAAAGACACATAACTGGTCTCATTTAGAGTCAACAGAACTCCAAAGTGACCTTTCTTTTAAATTGTTGGACTTTATAGAAGGACTGCACACAGTGGTATCACGTTCTGATCATGTCTAAATAAAGGTCTGAGGGTCATTAGGGTTTTCAGCCTTTCACTCAAATTTGCTTAAGTTCCCGTGCTGAAACTACACATTACTCTAAGTTCACTGAAAACTCACCGCAGGTTTGCAAAACCCGATGAAACCCAAACCTCCATTATAAATAAAACCAAGACAGATGGCACTATTCAGGCTCAATTCACTCCTGTGGCTGCTGATCTGCAGACTTTTAGGAACTACGTGATAGTGAGGTGATTGGTTCTTCCCTGACTCTAGGATGGGGCAATAAAAGTATGTGTGAATGTGTGGGGTAAGGTGGGAGCATGAAACTCCACTCTAATCCATATTCTTATTTTCATCCTCAGTTTGGCAAACTTTGTTATTTCTGACATTTCAGTCTCTCACTTGTTTGTTTTGTCTCTTCAGATATTTGTTCAAAATTGTCCAGTTTCCTCAACTTTCTCATTATTTTTTCCAAAACCCCATGAAATGACACATAATAAGAGGACAAAGAGGTCTAACATTTCTTCAAGGCGACTTGATGGATTGAGTGATTCTAGTAATGACATCCAATATATGAAATCAATAAAAGATCAATAAAACATAGCATACGATAAATATAGCACATTTATATAGCTAATAGAGGGTGAGATTAGGTAGTCCTTACCAACAGAACTCCAAGATTGATCCCAAAATAAATTACTGCTGGAAATCACATTTTTTTCCAGTTTTCCATCTCAGTACAGACAAAACAAATCAAAACCTAGATATTATTTATAATATTTTAATGTGTTCATGTTAATAGGCCAGTATTCAAATGTGGAAACCTCTAACAAATGGTTTGGTTCTTTCAGAGGTGCTGAGTACCTTCAGCTTCTATTGAAGTCAAAGAGAGTTGTGAGCACTCAGCCCTCTGAAAATCAAGCTAGTCATTGAAGTCAATGAGAGTATTCACCGTGTGTACAGTTAAACATGTCTCTACATCTTTACAGACCAGGGTCCTACTTAACTAAACAATAAGTTAAAGCTCCAACCTTGCAGTTAATACACTGCAGGCAGACACTGCAGTGTGGACATGTGAAGCCCAGTTAATGTCAATGGGCTCCATGCTGGCTCAGCTGTTTGCCTGCACAGAGTGAACTGAAGGATCAGAATTTTTGTGCGTAGCTCTAGACACTCAAGTTTAAATCCATTGGCTATACATTTTCAGTAGCAAACAACAGTGGAAGTATTTTTTGTTTTGGTAGAGAAAAGTCTAGTGTTATATTTCATATAGTTGATGGAGTAGCATGCAGTATGAGATTAAGAAAATCTGCATTGTAATAATAGGAGCTAGAAACACAGCAAAAGATATAGTAGATGATGCAAAGGAAACCTTAATCTGTTAGGATCCAAATTGCATCTGATTTTCTGCAGTCTGTTACACAAGCAAGGAAAGGTCAGAAAAGTATACACGAAAAGTATACAATTGCATTCCACTGTTTAAGGACTATTCCCACAGGCTTTCACTGGACAAGGGACAATCTGAGCCTAGCAGCAGAATTTGGCCCTAAAGTTACTAATTAGGAAACGTTAAAAGTGGAAAAGGAAAACCAAAACAACTTGGAACAGGGTTTTTGTTTTTAATTGTCTAGCCAAAGAGGCTGAGTAGTACTGCAGTGAAATCAACAAAGGAGTCTAAAAGCCTGGGCTTGCGCCCATGGTGCCAAGGAAAAACAGTGTGTGACCTGTATAATGAAATCTGCAGCTTAAGAAGTGGAGACTGTTGGCTCCATAAAAATCAAATGTGCTCATAGTAGCAAATATTAATGCTATAATTTAGAATTTTATACGTTGGGATCTTTCAATTCAAATTATTTATCTGGATTCAGTGGGGTTGTGAGGATTTTTGTTTGTGCTTTTTGTATGTGTGCAGAAGTATGATTTATTGTCACTGAACTTTTTATATGTTATAATAATTCTTCAAAGTCTATAACACAATAATTAGATGCCTTCAATTTTTCAAAATGTATTCTGTGTATGTCAGACTTCTCAGTTTATTGTTATGTCAGACAAAAAACACACACATTCATAATGTTATTGCATGCCCTCTGGCATTATTTGTATACTAAAAATTCAAAAGGAATTGTGTTACCAGAAAATGTCTGACAATGGTGTATCTCAAATCTCCAGCTACATTTAGGTAACTTTCTTTTCAGTGGTTTAAACTTTAATACTCCAAGAGATAGAAAGTGCAAATGTATCAAAATATTGCACAGGCTTCTTTGGTGCAAAAATTAAGGAGGAATAAAATATATTTTCTATAGATTTCCTGTGTCCTGAGCTAAAATTTACAGATATGAGTAATCCTATTGATTTCACTATATGACCTCCCTAATTTGTGATGCAGTAAGCGAGCTCTGTACAAAATGAGGGGAGATCTCACTCCCCAATATTTGTTTGAATTATCTGCAAGCTTTTAGGCCCTAATCCTGCAATCATATATGTGCATGAGTAACTTTCTAGATGTCAGTAGTCCCACTGAATTCAATGGGACTATGTCTGTGTGTAAAATGAATCACATATGTAAGTGCTTGCAGAATTAGGGCTGTCTCCTGTAATGTTTCACAGCTGTTTTCTGGAAAAATCTTTAGCTTTCATTGACCTGATGCAGGAATTAAATTGAAATGGATGATCTTTTTAAAATTAAATATTACTGAGTCATGTTATATTATGGTGCACCCCAAAACTCCCCAGTTTAAAAACAATTTATTCTATTGAGAATTGTGACTGAATCTTACTAAAACCCTATTAAACGCTGAGAATTTTCAGGCACATAGGAGGCTTTTGTTTCTGTTTATACACACGTCTGCCACCTTTTTAAATTGTTGCTTTTACAATGTGTAGAGTGAAGTGCCCTAGTGTCCTTGTCCACCTTAAAAATAACAGAAACCAGGTGGCTTAAGTTCAGAAAGGAAACTCAAAGGATTCCATTGCAAGTGATACATGGCAATAAATTAGAAACAACTGGATCCAGACAAAAGACAAATAAAAAGCAAAACTTTGACTGAATTTGATATAATAAAATAAACTGATAAGGAATGTATTTGCTTAAGATGAATTTCACACCAAAGAGGTTAGCAGAAGAAATTAAAGCTGGCAAACTGGGTTTCACTCCAGACTGAACACTCTAGACTTTTAAGTGGCATTCCTCAATCTCTCTCAAATGAAAAACTTCAGGGATTCAAGCATTGTTCTTGCAGATGGTGAGATTTGTGAAACCAGTTTTTAACAAACTAAGGAAAGTATTCCTTTAATATAGATTTGCATTTCTATACGAAATAACGTAACCATATGTCAGCATGTAAGATATAAAATAGAGTGCTCCATCTTCATGAAAGTCAAACTTCAGATGAATTATCAGTTGCATATGACATGAGGCTAGCTTCTACTAGCCTTAAACAAGTTCTAACAGAAGGCCAGTTTAAAGATGTGTCTCAGTATAAAGGAATGTTTGTGAATTGGATAAGGTCCTTTTGTGCCTTTCTGACCTATTTAAAATTGTAAATGGTATTCTCATGCTACAGGGCTGCCCCTATGAAAGGGAGATGTTTCCACATTGAGGAGCACTGCATTGTGCAGGATCCCCTAGGGAGCACATGAAGCATGGATTCAAAATGGCAAGAGGTGACTTTGAACTGGCCTGTTGCCTTTTAAAAATGTCCAGTTTTGCCTTTTATAAAAAGGCATATTTGAACCTATGCCTCCATGTGTGTATGTTCAAATTCCTTTTTAAAACAAAACACCACCTTTTAAAAGTGGGCACTTGCTTTTTGATGGTGCAATTTCAAAAATAGCCATTCAGGCCAACTGACAATATTAGGGGTCAGATTATGCATTGCTTACAAGGGCAAAACTCCCATGGATGTAATTTTAATATCAGGGCATTTGTCTTCAAGCAGAATTCCCAGAACAGCTGACTTTTATACACTGTTTTTCAAGTAGAAAAAAAAACTTTCTTTTTATCCACCTCTGAATTTCTTTCAGAGAAAGTAAACATTTTTAATACAGCCCAGAAAATAGGAGGCTGTCTCATATGAGATGATGAAACACTGTAACTGCCCTGATCAGAGAACTCTTCAGATCTCATTGCATTTCTGAATGGTGCTCAGATAGCACAATGACGGGCAGAGGCACAGCATGAGAACCTGAATAGAATATACAAATCCTCAGCTAAATTTTCTGGCATCATTGACTGTCTAGTCGCAGTTTACAGAGGTTAACATTTTCAGTGATATACTGAGGGAGATTATCATATTCCTACACTTCCCATTTCTATTTTGGTATCTTACTGTGGCATCATTGTTGAGAGTCACTATTGAACAATGAATAATACAGGGACAATGGAATAACATATTGGAAATCTAGCACTGTATAGTCCATACTTTCTGATGAGAGAACGGTATAAACTGAAACTAAAGATAACTTAAATCCTTCAGACAAGTATCCTCTTTCTGGGGAATGGCCAGAAGTAGCTAAATAAATTACAACAAACCCTCTTTTAAGCAGTGTTTTTCTACCATTTGAATTCAGTCTGTATCCTGCATATCTAAAGAAATAGTAGGTGTAGGTTTCAGTGAAAGAAAAACAGTTCAAAAGTTTGAATCTGATTCACATACCATTGGGTAGGCTGGAATCTGAGGCTTGAATTTAATATGTCCATGTAAGGCGTTTCCTGATCTACGCCTTGTAGACAGAGGAGTGCTGAGGGAGGCAGTCAGCTCTGTAGCCAGAGTGCAAGAAGATTTGAAACCTGTCCTTAATGTAAAACAGATGCTTAACAATAATAACTTGAAGAATGGGGCATTCGCAAGGAGGACAGTGCATTTGGCAATCTTACCAGTTACTGGTCCCTTTATCGTTCAACAAACAACAATAAGACTGGAAGTGTGGAACTAGTAACTCTACGGATTCATGGAATAAAGTGCAGGTATAAATAGGCCCTGATTCTGCAATAGACTCTGTGACCCCCATCATTGAAGTTTTTCCCACATGCATCACATTGGAGGATTGGGGCCATAGTTTTTGCCAATACAAATTCAATATTTACCAGTAATAGAGCTAGGTGGTTACCTAATAATATTAAATGAATGTTTGCCTGAAGAAAAACTGTAGCAACTGGCATCTCTTTTGTGTTTGCTGTCTATGAACTTTCTAGTAAATGAATGTTTGGCTGGAATGTTCACATAGCCTGTACATTTTTATCAAATAGCTAATTGATCTTATCTGAGGGTTTTGTACCGCTGCTCATCACCATTTTGTGCCCCTTCCACACACAATAAATTAGCAGTAGGGAAGGACTTTGTGGAGTTTCTGGTGGTTCTTCTTTTTCAAGTTATGAATATTTACAGAAAATGAACATGAAACTCATAAGGATGAATGTTCATACTGTAAGCTTGATCCTGGAAGTTGTTTCTCTAGTGAGGAAACAAATGACATGTGACATAAGTGTGCAATCAAAGCTAAATCACACTGCCCAAATTTTGAATATTGACTACTCGTAATTAAATTTGTGCAAAAATTCTGTAATCCAAGAATAAAGATGGCTAGAATTTATTCAACTAATAACACTGAAGAATGAATATAGATATATTAAGCTGTAAGATGCTTGCATATGTCACCACACAATGATATTGATGCATTCAGTACTGCCAATTTTTCACAATTTTATGGTGGCTCAGTTGATTTTGGGGTGTCTATTACTTATCTCATGAAAACATGATGAAAGGATGCCAACTCACGAATTTACCCTTATTCAAAATGGCCACCATTCCCTATTAAAGTCAATGGAACTAAAGCCTGCAAGATGGCTGCCATTTCCCTCCTGTCTGTCTGCATATGGAAGTGAGGCTGCTCTTAATAAAGTTGGTTGCTACCTCCCACTGTTTTTAAAGAGATTGAAGACATGCTGCCAAGCAAAATGTCTGCCATTCTATGGTTTAGGAGTAAGACAGGAGTGCTTTGACGCTCAGCAGAGACACTGAATATTTTGGAATATTTTTAATTGCTATTATTTTTGTATTTCTTCATTTGGAGACAGCCACCGTAGGGCCCTGATCTTGCGAACACACTTGTGCACATGCATACCTTTATCCAGAAAAGTAATCCCCATCAAAGTCAGTGGTCTACTTATGTGCTTAAAGTTAGCATATATATAAGTGTTAGCAGGACTGAAGCCTAAAAATTCAGGCCTCTAGAAAGATAAGTGTTAACTAATAGATTTTAGAACTCTTTAAAATGATCTTCAATTACATTGTTTTCAGTAGTATATATGGGAAAATAACTGTATCAGGGTGGTCTGTTCCTTTAAGGGCTAGGGAATCTGGGGCTAGTCAGCACTTTTCAATTTAGCAGGCCCAGCTGGGAAGGGGTTAGGTGAATTCCTATAAAAGGCTGAGAGCATGTTCAGATCAGAATGATCTGGACTAGTGCAGTAGACTCTGAAGCAGGAGAATTGAAAGAGGCAAAGGGAAAAGCCTCTGGGTTCTGAAGCCCAAAGTGGGTGTAAAAACAGTTCTTTGTGTTGGATGTTTTTGCCCAACTTCTATATTGGAAGAGTAAAAATGTTCCTAGAAAGAGATTGTGTGGCAGCAAGTCCTTCCTGGGCTGAGGGAAATGAGGTGAGGAGCCCACATGGGATGGAGGATGTGAGTAGCTAATTGACCCTGGAACTCAGAGGGGAACTGAGACAGCGGCTGAGCTGAAAACAGACTAAGTTTGTGGCACTGCAGAATTAGTTTTAAATGTTTGCTGTTTGGTTTATTGCAAGGAGGATACCCATAAAATATGAAGTTAGGTTTAAAAGTAATAAAACCCAGTCACTTTCAATGTTGCTAAAACTGTACAGAAAAAAAAATAACTTGAGGGAGTTTGTTTCAAGCACAGAAAAGAAAAAAGAGGATGGTCTGTGTGTTTGTGAGGGATGAGAGCTGTTGGCAAGTCTGATTTAGTGCAAGGTACAAACATATTTCCATGCTCCTGTTCTCTCTTTACTGAAGCCCAGTGAGTGAGATGATCAGCTATTTAGTTAATTTTACTTTGTTGCTCAACTGCTGTAAGGAAATAGCCAGCAGGGTGGAAGACCAGCTGAATCGTGTGGCAGATGGACAATCAGTTAGAGAAATGTAATCAAGTTGAGTGTAGGACCTTGCTTTGCTTGCCTGAAAATGTCAACACAAATTGTGAGGAATTGACTAAATAAAATAGCGCAAAACTGCCAGGTGTCAAGTAAAATTGCACATGCTCTTCATAATGTGCCATAAAAGGTAAGAAATATCTGAGGATCTGGTAAGATAACAGGAAAAGTACATATGATGAGGGAGGAGTGTGGGATAATGTTTTTATTGGGGTGGACCTCATTACCCAGGAAGGCTGAAGCCATAAATGAGTTATCCCAAATGAGGGAAATCCCAGATAAGTGTTCTTTCACCCTGGGAATCAACCCCTTCCTGTGGTCTGAAATTTCTATTTCTAGCCCTGCTTTTCAGAGTGGAACATAGGAAATATTTATCTGCCAGCTCAATATTTTTTAAAAATGATGGTGGTTTATTTGGGGAGTGGGAGGAGTGGTTTTTTTTGGTTTGCTCAGTGCTTTGGAATATTGGAGGTAGTCCCAGTTAAATTAGGAGTCAGAGTGCAGGTGAAGTCATCACTTTTACCTGACAAACATAATTTATCACCTTCCTCTGCAGTTTTTCATTTGGAGGTCACCATACTTAGCCCAATGCAAAGTATATAAAATATTTGTCTTCTATACATATTTACCATTGCAGTTAATATGACTTAAACCATGCACACTGAGAGGGCGGTATATACCAGTGTGTATGGTAAGATTCACACAGCATCACAAGTTATTCCATGACACTTTTTTACACTTTCTTTGAATCCACAAGATCAGAACATTCAGCATTGTTCTACTATCAAAGAGAAATAAGATTTTGTTCTCTTTTGGAAACTTGCTCACAGATTTTGTTTTCATTGCAGACAGTTCAAAACACAATAACTAGCGAAGTAAAAATGAAATATATTTTGCATTTTTTTTTTTTTACAAAGTTCTCTCTAGAGAACCAGAGGCACTTCACAAATCTAATTGTATACATCAGCCCTCTCAACAAAATCTGTTTGCACAGCAGTCAAGGCTATTCTTGCCTGTATCCTCAGCTGTAGATTGACAGTATTCTGAAGCAGGGAAACTGCTATTTCTTTCTGATCTTTTTATGAATTCTGTGCATTTCCCCTTATTTCCCCTTCATGTTGTCTTAGAAAATGATTGTTGGTTCTGGTAGCATCTAGAAGCCCAAATAATGACTGAGAGTCTGTGCTAGACATTGTATAAGAGTAGAAAATGATGACAAAGACAGATGATCTAGCGATATACGCCCAAGAAGGGTCTAGAAACTCCTGAGTTCTAATCCTGCCTTTGATACCAACATACTCTGTGGTCTTTAGTAAATTACTTAGAGCCTTACCCTCTTTGTTGAAGTGAATAAAAGTTTTATCCTGATTTCAGTATGAGCTAGATTTGACACCAAACCTCTTTGTTTCAATTGCCCCATCTGTAAAAATGGGCTAATGCTTACTTCACAGGAATGTTGTGAGGATTAATATTTAGTGCTTTGAAGATTTTTTTAAAAAACCTTGATTTTAGGATGGTTGGCTAATGACTGTTCCATGATGGCTGCCACGGTACCTTTGCATGTCATTAGCTGCCTCTTTATCACAGGGTTTTGCTCTGATACTTGCCTTTTATGGCTGCTGAAATCTTCAGGTATATTAGTAGCACCTCTAACTGCTGCTGGATACATCAGAAATACTATGACTTTCCACTGACTTCTATGGACTATAAATAGAAAACAGGGCAGCACAGCACTGAAAAGGGAGGACCAGCAGCAAAGATTTAAATACACTGCTGCTTGGGTTTGATGTTAGCTCGCTCTAGGACTATGCCATGGAGCTGAGGTGAGAGACAGACATACTGGAAAACACGTAGGATATAAGCTATTATGTAACATACATGCTTGTGCTGAAAAACTGATATTTTTAGAAAGTTTGTCTGATCTCCTTAAGTTCAGGTAAAGTTACTGTGTCTGGATCATAGCATATACATTCTAAGGGAGAAAAACCCACACCTTCTTCTTCTTTCCAGTGTAATGAAGACATTCCACTCTGTTTTGGTACAATTATATTGTCAAATGGAGGACTGCTCAAGTAATTAGTAACATAATTAGGAAAGCTTTTTCTGCTCACTATGTCTTCAGTTGAAATACAGTCCTTATTTCTCATGCTCTTTAGAGCACGGCAGATTTCTTAAAGAAGAAAAGCTTTAATGAACAAGGGAGCCATGGGAATCTGATACATTATATTTTTATAACTGTGTCAGACAGCCTTAACTTCCCATCTGTAGCAAATAAAAGCCAGATTATAACAGAAGATACAATCACAAAATGTATCTTCCCTCCCATCCCCTTCCCCCTACCCAGCTCCCTAGGACTTGCAGTTTCCAATGGCTGGTTCATGTCCTTATTTACCGATGAATATTACATCAGGCATTCACACTGTGGGGGAAATCTCCTCTGGAATTATACTGGTATGACTGGAGAGTTTTGAAATAAGCAGACAGATGCTGAAGCTGTGTTAGGAATGAAACACTCACTGCACCAGGGAATTCCATGGCATTTCCTTAACTTTGGCATAATACAACTCTCCGCTAGAGCTAGAGCTGCTGGTGACCCAAGTGGTAGTAGGGCTGAGGTCAGAAATGGGAGAGTTTACAGATGGGTACATCTCTAACAAAGAATATATTTAAGATTTTGCAGTGCTGGGAAGAAACATGAATAGATAACTCTTCATTAAACATATTTGCCATTGATTTGCGAACATAGGGCTTAACACTGCCGAGTGCTGGGCCCTCCCCGGGAAAAGCTAGGCATACCACTTCAATTGGATTTGAGGGTACTCTTTACTTGACCAGAAGCTCTTGGCACCTTGGAGGACTGGGGTCCTAGGGCCTCTCCAGTGTGATGTTGAGATTCTGCAGCTCCCAATTAAATGAATTAATTGGGTATTCTAAGCACCGCTCAGGGTCCCAGTCATGAAGTTTGCCGAGCACTTTGTGCAAGGGCTAAGTCACTTTGCTGTGCTTGAAGACTAACGTTCTTGAAGTAGTGCCCTTTAAATCAGTGGCTTAACTCAAGGAGTAAGGCACTACTTAACATGGATAAAAGTAGCAGAATCTGACTCAAGATCAGGCCCCATATTGAGTAGCAATTCATTTGTGAAGGAGAGTAAGGAGAATCCCAATGTATGCTATACTCACTCTTGTCCCAAACCTGTGCCCAGGGCCGCCCAGGGGTGGGGGTGGGGGGCAAGTGGGGCAATTTGCTGCAGGCCCTGGACCCTGCGGGGCCCCCATGATAATATAGTATTCTATAGTATTGCAACTTTTTCTTATGGAAGGGGCCCCCAAAATTGCTTTGCCCCAGGCCCCCTGAATCATCTGGGCAGTCCTGCCTGTGCCTTATGCTGGGCTAGCACAAAGGCCAGTTGCTTTATGTAAATTAAATAGCCACTCCAAAGACTGATGATGACAGGCTAAAGAAATGTTGTTTCAGGCCCTGATTCAACAAGGTACTTAAGCATGTGTCTAAGCTTAAACACATTGATAGTCTCACTGAAGTCAAGCATATGCTTAACTTTAAGCATAAGTGCTTTGCTAAACTGAAATCTCAGTCTGTTCTGCTAGATTGTTTTACAAATTCTTTCCTCTTACAATTGATGCTGGTAAATTATTGCTTTTAAGAGGGTACATAACTTTGTCCTGTTACTATTGTTAAATGGTCTCTTAAATGTATTGATGGTCAATTGGTGAATTTCTGTTCTTGAAAGTACAAGAAAAAAAGAACAAACCCTCCCTATTATATTTTTATAGCATGTTGCAGAAATTTTATATAACATAAATTTTCATTGTCTTCTACCTTTATCAGGACAAGTAGATTCATCATCTTCACTGTTTTGTTTTATCTCATCACTCTATAAATATCCATGTATTGGGGGGTGCGGTGGTGGAAAACAACTGGTTCTTCCAAAATGGCAATTAGATGTATCAGTTTTAAAGACTGTGTTGAGAGCCATTTGAATAAGAACCAGGTATACCTGAACACACATTGCTTGTTGGTGAATTTCCATTCAAAACCTTTTGACAAGGGTGGCACTAGCATAGAAGAATTAGTCTTTGAGATAATTTGTCTGCTAACTATGGATTAGAAATAGTATCTGATATGCAACCGTGCTGCATATTTTGTATTGTATCGCTTTACTCAAGAGCAAGCATGTAAATTGTCAGAGCTGTAAACAGGGAAATAAAGACAAAACTCCCACTATACGTTATTGTATACTTATAATATACCTATATTATATATATGTATACTTGTATACATTATACAAGTTAATGTTTGGTGCATTAAGCTCCTGACTGTATTGATATTTCCATCCCCGTCATAAACAGAACTGATCAAAATTATCTGTACCTGATATTTTTCTTTGAAAAATAGTCCTCAAAATCAGATGTTTCACAACAAATGCAAAATTTCAATAACACTTTCATTGAAAAAAGTTTGAAATTAAAGTTTTGTCTTCATTAAAATGTCAATTCAAATAATCTGTGTTTTGAAAAACAAAACAATCTAAATGTCAACTTGAAATTAAACAATGTTTTGTTCTAGTCTAGAGTATCCTTTTCAATTTCCTTTTTAACTTTCCATGAAAATAAAGAACAAAATCATTTTCTTGGAAACATTTCACAAACATAAAATTTGATTTTTCTACCAGATTTAGTCATAAACTAGAAATATGGAGGTTCCAGGTGTAATACTTATGAACATCAAGTACGATTTGGGTAATTTGTACACACACTGAGCCAGATGTTTGCAAGAGTTCATCACGTTGGATACAGGACTCTTAAAAAAAAAAAATTCTTATCTAAGTGCCTAAATAGGAGCTGAAAATCTAGCCCACAATGCTTCCAAAATTAATTAGTTTCTCTAGTCATCCATTTGCCGAATTACATAGCAAGAGAGACAATTTACTGCACATTAGCCAAAAATTTAAAGCTGACTACTCAGATTTCATAATCTTTAACAATATCTAAAACTTTTAGTGTTTACCCAGTACCACATCACAAGGCTGCCATTTAGGTTGTGTATCCAGCCAGGTAGAATGAATATTGGCATAGGCCACCCATGAGAATGCAGGAATGCACAGAAGCGGCAAACGTGCTCCCACAGGGAGGTCAGCAGCTATGTGTGGTGTGATTCCTAATAGAAAACTTACGTGGCATTGCTGCTTTCATTTTACTGCACTCATGGGTCAGGGTGATCAGCGTTTATTTTTATTGATGATTAATTGAATTCATAAACTTTATAGACCCATTTAGTAAAATGAGTTGGCTTCCTGTGGAGATTAAACAAGGAAGAAGTCCTCAATTTACAGAAACAAGATTGGGGCTTGAGGTGCTAATCAATTTTGATAGTGCCAGCCATTCAATACCTGTCGGTATTAGGTGCCCAGGTGGCTTCAGCCTGCTGCTGAACAGCTCTTCTTCTTGCTGCACTAGATAACAAAATAACAGCTGAAAAAATATAGTTACATTAATATCTTCCGTCTTAAATTCCCATATCTGCTCAGGGAAAGAAAAAAAAACCTGTTTCACAAATGCAAAAAATGGGAAACATAACATGAAATGTGACAAACATTGAACCATCTCTGGAGCTGCAATCACAGTGGCAGCTGTGAGAAACGATAAAGTAGCAATATGTACTGCAATCAGATTTCCTGTCAGGAAATAGTAGCAAAATCTTTTTTTATTATTTAAAGAGCCAGACAGGCACAAACCAGTGTGCAGGCTTAAGCTATATAGTTTTGATTAACAGCCATTTTCTTACAATAGAAAGAATTTTAAAGTGAGTAAAATCTTTTTCCAAAATGTGTCCAAACCCGTGTAGGGTAAATTCTAAACCTGGAGATTGGCCAAAGAATCAGAATCTCTGCTGAACTTTTCCATGCAGTGCTGTATAAAAAGTCAAAGTTTGCAAAAGATTTTCATTTCTTTGACACACATGGTCTACTTTTTCTTAAATGCAAAAGAAAAATAGACATACGTGATCAAAATGGCCTAGTTCTTCACAAAACTGATAAGGTTTTCCTGTAGCTAAATGACCTTATAGAGCATATGCATTATCCATCCATATATCTGTGACGGTGTCATTTCACTTATGCAGTATCTATGGTTGTCTACCTCCACAGTGAATGTACAGAACAATCTAATATACCATGCATGGAATTCCCTTAAACTTAGTGCTTCAGAAAGATCTGCAGGAAATGATTCTTTTGATGACTTGAAGTCTCCTATATGTAATAGTTTATATTCATTGTCCATACTGCAGCAGAGTTGCTTAGGCCTCAACTCAGTTTCCAGTAACAAAATCCATTTATAGTGTACTTTTGTACTCTCAAATGCACATGTGCAGCTCTCATTACAGTCAAGGGCACAATTTGGACTGGGATATTTTGGCAGGTCGATCGTAACTTCAAGACCAATTCTAAGTTTAACTGACAAGGATGACAGAAACCAGAAAATCAAAGCGTTTCAGAAAATTATTAGGACTTCTTAAGTTCACTGCTTGACCAGCTACTGAAGTCTATGATGCAACTTATAATTACCTTGCTGCTTTTACTTCTGCTCTTTACCCTTCTTTTGCCCATTCCTTATAATTTAATTGACTAGCAGGGAGAAGGAAAAAACACTACTCAAAATCACTTGTTTTCCAACCGGTTTTTAAAAGACAAAGTCAGAATGAGGTTTGATGTTTGTCTGGAAACATAAAATCACTGTTCTAGAAGCTTCATAATTTCCTAAAACCTGTTCTAAAGAGCTAGAAAGTGTTAAGGCTTAGAACACATAAGCATTCTGTTTGGAGATGGGGGAAGCAAAACAGATATGTCAGTAGCACTTGTGAATACCTATGTCACCATGGGTGGCTGCAAACAACCAGTGTGTTTTTGTTAATTTTTTTAAAGCAGTATTTACCAAATTAATGTTCATATATAGTTAAATTCTGCCTTTGGATACTCATGCTTGGTGCCCATTTAAGTCATTAAAAATTGTACCTGTCTGTCTGACCTGAATAATTTTTTTTCTTAATCTCAGATTAGGAGTCATAGTGGTATCACAAAAAGTGGTAGGAAAGGGTCATTTTAATGTGGAGTTCTCGCTGAAGAAAACATGCTTTTGGAAAGGAAAGTCATTTGAGTAGGATGACAACCTTAATCTAGCGTGCAGGTCATGTCTAAATACAGTTTGACAAATGAAATGTTATGGAGCACCAGTCACCACGCCATAGTAAAGTTTGAAGATATCAGACTTTAATGGGAAGCTTTTTCAATCCTCCTAACTTCTTAAAAAGACATCAATCCCCTTGAGAGATGATATATGAAATTTCATCCTTCTAGGTTTTTTTTCCCTGGGAAATTTAGAAAACCTCAGAAAAGATATGTTCCTGTTACTGACTGTCTCTCTCTCTGAAAATCGTTAATGCACCTTCTAGCTTATCCTATCTCCTAACTTGTTTGACCAACAAACATCATTTTGTTCATTTTCTCCTCCCAGCTGGTGCCTTTTAGTGTGTTTTTTCTGGAGTTAGTGGGAGATTTAGAAAGCAATGCAAGTATTGTGAGATGAGGAATATGATACCTGTGCCACAATAAGCATTCAAAGAAAAACTTAAATAGGGCTCATTAGCACAGGAATAAAGAGAAGGTGCCTGAAGGCTGAGAGAGAGAGACTCTGCAGAAGAAGCAGCATGCTCCTTCCTTACTCCCAGATGGGGATTTTATAAGTTAAGGATTTATTCCCTCTGTGCCCAGGCTGAAATAAGGTTGCCTACAGTACAATGACTCACTGCTGCCAAATGCAAGTTCTATACCAATGTCGCCTACTCAGCAGTACCAACACATTCTCTGCGCTGCAGTAATGCTGCACCACTACTCTTGGTGCATATCACCGTTTCAGCTCCATAGTATGACTGTGCTCCATTGCTACCAGTCTTTGGCTCTTGAGTATCACTCCCACCACCCTATACTGGAAACCTACTGACAACTATACTTACCTACATGCCTCCAGCTTTCATCCAGATCACACCACACAATCCATTGTATACAGCAAGCTCTAAGATATAACCTCATTTGCTCCAATCCCTTAGACAGAGACAAACACCTACAGGATTTCTATAAAGTGTTCTTAAAAGTACAATTCCCACCTGGTGAAGTGAAGAAACAGATTGACAGAGCCAGGAGGGTACCCAGAAGTCACCTACTACAAGACAAGCCCAACAAAGAAAGTAACAGAACACCACTAGCCGTCACCTACAGCCCCCAACTAAAACCTCTCCAGCACATCATCAAGGATCTACAACTTGAAGGACTTTGAGAGACAGGCCAGTCTTCACTTACAAACAGCCCCCAAACCTGAAGTAAATACTCACAAGCAGCTACACACCACACAACAAAAACACGAACCCAGGAACCAAACCCTGCTACAAACCCTGGTGCCAACTCTGTCCACATATCTATTCAAGGGACGCCATCATAGGACCTAACCACATCAGTCACACCATCAGGGGCTTATTCACCTGCATATCTACCAATGTGATATATGCCATCATGTGCCAACAATGCCCCTCTGCCATGTACATGGGCCCAACCGGACAGTCTCTACACAAAAGAATAAATGGACATAAATCTGACATCAGGAATTATAACATTCAAAAACCAGTAGGAGAACACTTCAGTCTCCCTGGTCACTCAATAACAGACATAAAAGTGGAATTCTTCAACCAAACAACTTCAAAAACAGACTCCAACATGAAACTGCAGAAATGGAATTAATTTTCAAACTGGTCACCATCAAATTAGGCCTGAATAAAGACTGGGAGCAGATGGGTCATTACAAAAACTAATTTTCCCCTACTAATTTTGCCCTGTGGTTACTCTTCTTGTCAACTGTTTGAAAAGGGCCAAGAGATTTTTTCCCTCCCTTCTACTGTTAATTGGATAGTCTCATTAGACTGACCCCCCACTTGGTAAGGCAATTCCCATCTTTTCATGTACTGTGTAAATATATACCTACTACTGTATTTTCCACTCCATGCATCTGATGAAGTGGGTTCTAGCCCATGAAAGTTTATGCCCCCAAAAATTTGTTGGTCTCTAACGTGCCACATGGACTCCTCATTGTTTTCACTGACATTCTGATGTGTCCACTTCATGGAGACTGGACCTCATTGATATTTAGGTTTCCTGTTGTGTCACTACCATTTGCTTTAAGCTCTATAGCCTCGATCAGTCTTGCACTGAAAAACTACCATACCTCTCCTGTGGACTGGTGGTCTGAGGGACAATTATGCAGTAATGTTTCTTCAGCTGATTCTAGTAGAGAAGAAACCAAAGCGTAGGAAAAAAAACCTCCATGTGAAGAGACAGAGGGGTAGCTATGTTAGTCTGGATCTGTAAAAAGCAACAAAGGTGCCACAGGACTCTGTTGCTTTTTACATGTGAAGAGAAGGGGTCTGCAGGGATGACTGACTGAGATGGTAAAGGTGGATACTTCATCAAAGCACATCACACTGAGGGGAAGCTGATGCTATCAGTGAAGTGTCAAGAATGCACTAAGTACTGAGAAAATATCAACAGCCAAGGGAAAAGAGGCAGAGATGTGCCAAAACTGATACATGAGTACCAGCATGCCCTAAATTCCTCCTTGACTCTCAGATGACAACTCAAAGGTGACCAATTCTATGATGAAAGCATCAAGGGAGAGGTCAGCATTACCAGGAGCCGCTATGGGGGGCCAGGGAGTCAACATTGAAAAAGGGAAATCAGTAAAAGTGAATACCATTTTAAACTGAAAGCTGAGGGGTAGTAGAGACCCGTAAGTAGACAACAGGGCAGGAAAAGCTGACCGCTGGTGGAAGGAACTGAAGTGGGATGTTCTGGAGGGAAGCCCTAACACCTGTTGAGTTCTAAGAGAGTTTCAGCTTCTCTCGTGCAAAGGTGCCAAGGTCTGAGAACAGGAATCCAAAGCTCGCAACCCAGCATGTCTAGTTGTCAGTGGAAGTTGCTGAGTGCTGAGGACATCTGAAAATCTGGTTGCTTCATTTAGGTGCCTAAATGAGAACACAGCTGAAAATGTAGCCTTGTCTGAGGTGCTGCGCACTTGTAACAAATTGGCCTGTACTGTCTTTAGAGAAGACAACTTTCTGACTTCAGTGAGTTTGCTTTCATGCGAAAGTCAGGTCAGACTTTGATACTGCCTTTGTAATATTTTAATTGAAAAGCTGAGAAACAAAACATATAGTTGGCTAGACCTGTAAGCTTTTTGAAATACAAACTATCTCTCTTTTCATGAAACATCTCTCAGATGAGCAGTTTTTAAATGTGCTTTACAAACGACATTAATTAAAAGCTTTTAACTGATTTTACATGATCACTTCTCCAATGAACAATGCAGGACAAAAATGGCTATTTTGTTATATGTAAATCAAATATCTTCTATGCTTATTTAATGTAAAGGAACTGTTTGAATTTATTTTTAAAGTAAGCAAGCAATTGCTTGTTCCACTAGGTACTGTGTATCTACCCCAATGAGACAGTGATCTGCTGTATGGGGATGTGGGTTTTCTTTTCATTTGATTTGTAGAATCTTAAGGCTACAACTACAGCAGATCTTTCAGAAATGCTACAAGTCAGCTGTATCACCTTCACAGTTCTAAATAAAGACCCAATGCTCATTCAGGAGAGGGAAAAAAAAAACATTCTGTTGTACAACAGTATAATATTACTATTTTTTTTTCTGGATGGCTGAGTCTAAAATCTCAGTTTGAAACCCCACTGAGAGATGAAAAGTCCTGCTATTTTTATGTATAGTCTTTTATTCTCTCCTCCTTCCCCCCACCTCCTGAGTAGAGTTTAAAGCAGATATATTTTTGTTTTCGAACTCTGATACACAAAATGATGTAAATGGGCTTTTTAAAAGCACAAAAGTTTTTTTGGGGTAAGGCATCAAACTTTTTATTTTATTTTTTTAAATCACTGGTGTGTCTGTGAAGGAAGCTATTATTTATGTGGGCTAACATTAGCTTTCTTGGGATAATTCAGGATTTCACTATCTTCCTCTGGAGTAGTGATAGACACTTATTTTTGCTATGAGCCAAGTTGGTGAACTACTAGAAGACTGAGGACTTCACCTCCTAGTGGGAATAGGTAGGTAGGACTCCACTCAGTCTACTCTTAGGAAGCAAAAGTTTTGTCCTCTGCCTCCTCTTATGAAGTACTGAAATGCCTTGGTTTTTGAAAGGTTAACTGTTGTATTTCTTAGGCAAAACACCTGTTGACTTTGACGTTTTGGCTGTTAAAGGCATTCAGGATTTGATTTATATCCAATCCTGCAAAGTGCTCCAGGTTGGGAAACTCCTGCGTGACATCTACGAGTCCATGTGAGTCTGCATGAACATAGGCGTTCACAGGCATGGAGCAGCTTGTATAATCAGGGCTTTAATTTGCAAGGCAGGTTTGGGAGGTGGCTAGGGGTGGGAGAAACTTCCCCTTTTCCTCCAACTGCTGGCTAGGAATGGTACTCCCTCTTCTGCCTTCTGAAAGTATAGAGATGCAGTCTCATATTATGTTTTTTTTTCCCCAAGAGGCAGAAGTTCCTACCCTATTTGATCCACTGTTGTAGTATAATAGAGCAAGATCTAACAGATCTATATGTGTAGGCCAATGTCGAGGTCGTGAAGCAAATGTCAACAGTAAATTAGAGACCATTAAATTATTACGTTGGTAATGACATGGGGCCATATTATTACTAGGTGTAAATCAGAATAGTTCCATTGCTGTCAATGATCTATCTCAATTTACATGAGCTGACAATCTGGCCCATAGCTTTGAGGACTGCAGACAGTTTCTTTACACGGTATAGTAAAGCATGTGCATCCTCTGGGCCACCAGTTATCTAACACCTTTTTCTTAGAACTTCAAAGTAGCATTGTCGCTCACGCTGTAAACAAGCGACAGCACACTTTTATTGCACTTCTTATGTGTCAAAACAGACCTGAAGTTTCTGTAGAACAACTGGGGTATTTTGACACCTAAAAAGCATATTGCTAAAATATATTTCCTTATTTAAAATATTTTTAAACATGCTTAGATGTTAAATTACTAAGTAAGTAGATCTGAATGTTAAAAGGAAAAAAGAGCAATTTCTCTCTCAGTCCAACATGTTTTTATTACTTGTACAAAACCAATATTTCTTCGAAATGCCATGTGAAAAAAGAACTCACATCAGAGAATTGATTGAAAGACAAGTAGGTGTTTGAGCTGGTCATCCTCATGGAAGTTGTGGGCCAATGGTGACATTCAACCCACCTGAGATTGTTTTAGATACTTGGAGTTCCTAAGGCGTGTTGGCTAGTTAAGTCCAGTCTCATCTGTAGTAGAGAGAAGGTGGGTGTGGTGGAGGAGACAGTTAATGGCTTTTTGCAGCAGCCACAATGTGTGGAGCTATTTTCTTCTGAGCAGGCAATTCTTGTAACAGAAGGCAGCTCAGCATGGAGAATCAACACTTCTGTAATATTGAATAGTGAACAATACATTATAGGTCTGAACATGAGGCCGATCTCTGGCCCTGAATGCTGGCCAAAAATGTATTCCTGAGGCTCCTATTTATTTATTTTTTTTCCTGAGCATATACCTGTTCATCTGATCTTGCCAGCATATAGAATTCCTATAAGCAATGTGGAGTTAGCTTTTCACACCTTATTCCTTGGAGAACGTGGGGTAAACTGTAGGTTATAGATTCCTTACGGTATTTAGCTTTCTTTTATGAGTGACTCTACCTACCTCAGGAAGTATCGTGGGGTTTATGCAATGTGGAAGCCTTGCATGGGTCCTCCCTCTGCCAGGGGATTAATTTCACGCAGTAGGTTAATTTAAAATCAGAGAATTATATGCTTCATACTTGACCTAAAAGTGTGTTGTTTTTCAACAATCTTCACTAGTAACGCTTGCTTTGCAACCGAGTCTGTGAGGTATGCTTCTACCCATCCCATTTCATGATAGGGTAAGCATCTCACCATGGTCTCATAACATAACCTAATATATTTGCTAAGATGCTCCTGTTGTACACACACATTAAAATGTGTTTGAGGATAGTGCATCATTTTCCTTCAGTGGAATCAATCCTATTCTATAGATAGAGGCAAACTTTATTTGCTTCATTGTATCCCCTTCAACAGCACATTTCCCTATCTAAACCTTCAAAGAAGTAAAATTAGCAAGGATTTGAAGTGGAAGATGAGGACAATGAAGCATGCTCACTATGAATAAAAATAGTGAGTGCTGTAAGAGGAATATAAATGAATTTTAAAGCATAGTAAAGGTTCCTAAGTTTTTTTGTTTTTTTTTTCCTCTTGAGGATTGTGCAGACTCTCAGCCTTTACTCTTATGGATGCTAAGCTGGCAGGACTACTACTGAGTAGCAGTGAAGGGCTATATTTTCTTCTTGGCCCATTTCAATCCGCACTACAATTAGTTTTGGGCTAACCACCTAGAGTTTTCTGTTTTCTCTGTTGTTATTAAAGGAAGTTTTCTCCCAGAAAACATTTGATTTGTGCAATCCATTGCATTTTGTTTTTGGGAAAGCCATTATAAATAATGATAGTGGCTTTCCATGCTGTATACCACTTAAAATTTTCAGCTGCGTGCTAGAATTTTAACCTTTAGATGTATCATAGTAATGACATGTCATCCCTAAATAATGAAATGCCAACTGTCTGCTGAAAGTAGTATACACCTATTTTCAGCCTGAAAACCATCATCAGTTTTATAGTAACTTAACTTCTGGTATAGTACATCTACTGAGGACTATACAACAGTGAATACAATAAATGTGATGGAGGGACAGGGTCATGTTTTATCAGAAGCCAAATTATTAATGAACCAAGCAGTCTGTGCAACTCCAAAAATAATAATAAAAAGACAAATAAAAATCACAGTAAGAAAATTTAAACTTTTTTTCATTTGCTGTTAAAAGACCATTTGTTAATCACAGAAAGCTTAAGGATTTTTTTCAGAATGAGTTAAATCACCAGGCATAAAGTAATTGA
Organism: Chelonoidis abingdonii; assembly: GCF_003597395.2. Classification (NCBI taxonomy): domain Eukaryota; kingdom Metazoa; phylum Chordata; order Testudines; family Testudinidae; genus Chelonoidis; species Chelonoidis abingdonii. The sequence goes on from NC_133787.1 coordinate 26,695,637, forward strand.
TGATTTTGCAGCCCTGCAGTTACTCTAAACAATTCCAAAATTGTGTGGGAAATGTTGGCAGTTCCCAAGTGTAGATTATTTGAATCCCAGCTTGTCTCCATGCATGGACAGAAATTTAAATTTCTAAGATAATTTAAGAATAAACACAAATAAAAGTTCTACACTAATTAGATATCTGCTAATATTCACCACATTTTTTTTTCCTTTTTGTTGCATTCTGTCTTCAATTCCTCTATCTTTAGGCCTCTTTGAAGTTCAACCAAATAGACTTAAGTACGGTCTATTGACATCAAAGGGATTTACATTGTAGCCCAATCTATAGATTATGTATTAATTATATTGATTACTTAAGAATTCCCAGTTATTACTTTGAAGGTTAACAGGATTTTGTCCCAAGATCAGGCCCAGTATTATTAAAATTGTATATCGTCTGGAACACCATTGTGCATGATTGCAACACTCACACTCTTCTCTATTCACATATAATTTATTAATCCATTTTATAACGTCTCAAACACTCTAACTCAGTAAGGTAGATAGACTACATAATGTAAATCTGAACATATATATACTCACACGATCCCTTGCAAAGCAACCTGAAATGTGAGCCCTCATCTTCCTCATCACCTTCCCCCTCATCTCCAGTGGCTATCCTTCTGATACTTGTCACTATGTCTGATGCATATACAGTAGGGTTTTTTCCCCTCTTCCTTATTTGTATTTTCTCACCCTAATAATGTTAAGTGCCCTTCACCTATAGGTTGGTATATTAATGATCTCAACTTATCATATACAACGGTTTGTTGCCATGGTACTCTTGTGGTTGGATGTTCTTTCCAAAGTTTCCCAAAGCTGGTGTTACCTCATGTTTCTGTGGCTGGCTAGTGTCATTATGGACAAAATTTTGCCTTACACTCTATTTCCAGATCTCCCCAATTTAGGGGTTACCATTGGACTGTTTATCAATGCCAAAGCTCATAAACCTCAACCCTTATGTTAAGTGATGAAGCTAATGTTTTACAGGATACAGGCCTGTATGTTCTTTGCGTTACAGCTGAATATAATAAAGACAGAATATAATGAAGGAAAGACAATGAATATAATAAAGGCAAGCTAGCCCTATGGTCTACAACAGGGGTAGGCAACCTATGGCACAGGTGCTGAAGGCAGCACGCGAGCTGATTTTCAGTGGCACTCACAGTCCCTGGGTCGTAGCCACCAGTCTGGGGGGTTCTTCGTTTTAATTTAATTTTAAATGAAGCTTCTTAAAGATTTTAAAAACTTTATTTACTTTACATACAACAATAGTTTAGTTATATATTATAGACTTGTAGAAAGAGACCTTCTAAGAACATTAAAATGTGTTACTGGCACACGAAACCTTAAATTGCCACCAAGCATTCTCAAAACTACAATATCCGCACAAGGAAATAAGGAAACAGATCAACAGAGCCAGATGTGTACCCAGAAGCCTCCTACTGCAGGACAAACCCAAGAAAGAAATCAATAGGACTCCACTGGCCATCACATACAGTCCCCAGCTAAAACCCTTCCGATGCATCATCAGGGATCTACAACCCATCCTGGACAATGATCCCACACTTTCACAGACCTTAGGTAGCAGGCCAGTCCTCGCCCACAGACAACCTGCCAACCTGAAGCATATTCTCACCAGTAACTGCACACTGCACCATAGTAACTCTAATTCAGGAACCAATCCATGCAACAAACCTCGATGCCAACTCTGCCCACATATCTACACCAGCGACACCATCATAGGACCTAACCAGATCAGCCATACCATCACTGGTTCATTCACCTGCACGTCCACCAATGTAATATACGCCATCATATGCCAGCAATGCCCCTCTGCTATGTACATCGGCCAAACTGGACAGTCACTACGGAAAAGGATAAATGGACACAAATCAGATATCAGGAATGGCAATATACAAAAACCTGTAGGAGAGCACTTCAACCTCCCTGGCCACACTATAGCAGACCTTAAGGTGGCCATCCTGCAGCAAAAAAACTTCAGGACCAGACTTCAAAGAGAAACTGCTGAGCTTCAGTTCATCTGCAAATTTGACACCATCAGCTCAGGATTAAACAAAGACTGTGAATGGCTTGCCAACTACAAAACCATTTTCTCCTCCCTTGGTTTTCACACCTCAGCTGCTAGAAGAGGGCCTCATCCTCCCTCATTGAACCAACCTCCTTATCTCTAGCCTGCTTCTTGCTTGCATATACTTACCCCTGAAAATTTCCATTACATGCATCCGACGAAGTGGGTGTTCACCCACGAAAGCTCATGCTCCAAAATGTCTGTTAGTCTATAAGGTGCCACAGGACTCTTTGCTGCTTAAATCAGAGTGAATGAATGAAGACTCGGCACACCACTTCTGAAAGGTTGCCGACCCCTGGTCTACAAGATGCATGCTTTTCTTGTTCTTCAGGACAGAACTTTGTCTTCTTACTGTCTGTGGACACCATATTGACACAGTCTGTGATAAATAAATATTTTGTGTGTGTGGAGGGGATGTTTTACACACAACATGTTTGTGTGGTTAGTTAAAATGAAAGAAATCCACAAGCTTGTGGACTTTTTTTATACTACAAGCACATTCTACCTGCTGTTGAGCAGTGTCAGCCTAGTCTGCGTACGTATAACGATAAATTTAATCTTGTGGGAGTTCAGAAAAATCTTTAATATGAAAACTTAAATAAGGCTGGGTTGGTATTCCTCATCTAGGTAAAAAGAAAAAGCTTTCCTTGCTTGACTTCAGGCACATTTAGCTTTGACTTCAAAGAAATATCTGCAGCTCTGTCTGCTCTCTTTGAAATTACTTATATACTGGGGAGATTCACTCACTCACTCCTTCCTCCCATCCCAATCAAATAGGATGCACTATATAATTGTGTTACATAGGACTGGTTCTGCAGTGGAGGTGAGATTTAATGATACCACCATTAACCTATCCAGCCTCAGTCATCATGGCTACAGCCATTGCTTCAAAGGTAAACAATGGCTAACAATAATGTTCCCTGTCACAAGGTCTGGCAAGGATAGAAAACTTATTGATGTTGCTTACCACAGTATGTCTTTGAGTGCCTCGCACTTTCCAGCAAAATTATTTCAGCTACCAAGGCTGTTGGATAAAGCAGAATTAACTGTATAAATATCTAGGAGTCTCTGCTATTGCTAGAAGTTATTATGGAGGGAGCAGTTGAATGGCCTGAGCTTATAAAGGCTGAAGTTATTTGATCCTTTCACGGACTGGTCTCTATTAGCCTCTAGAAACACCATTGTATTGATTCTTTTTTTAAAGAAGGCACCTATGATGTAATAAAAATAATACTTTGGATTTACGTAGCTTTCTTCATCTGACACTATATAAACACACTTCTCAACACACTATATAAACATTAATTAATTAAGTCTCCCAACACCCTGAGGGGTAATGAATGGATACACAGAGATCACTTCCGCCACCTCCTGGGATGCTCAATAGCTTTTTAACTGCACATCAAGATCATAAAACAGTTTAGGGCAAGAAGCAAAGAAGAATAACTCAGGTGGAGTTAGAGCAAGCATATTATAATAACCCAAGACAGAATTTGTTCAAGATGCTGACCAGACACCCCTTGTCAATTTTAGGGTAAGGTACATAAACAATAAATGGTTTATGTCACCTCAGTAAGATGGCAAATCGGAAGGCAAAAATCCCCCTGCTACACACTGGTTCAAAACTGAGTTGCTGGGAATAATGTGTCAAATCACACACCAATGCCATATCCTATAGCAGCTGCACAATACAGCCTGAATGTTTTCCATTAAAACTGTTTTTCAATTTAAAACTGTTTTTTAAATATTTTTTAATATGTTTGAAAACCAAATACTACCAAAAAAAAAAACTTGAAAAGAGAAATGTGTTTTGGCCTTTTTTTTTTTTTTTTAAATACCTACGTAGTGCTTCAGGGAAGTTGTAGTTCCCCATTCTCTATGGGACAAGCTCCCCCTCTAGACTTTATCTTCCATAATACATCATGACCATGCAATTTCCATAATACACCACCCCTCACTGAAAGAGAAGACTGTGGTGCATTACAGTTCCAATGTGGCTTTTGAAGTGAATCAAAATTAAAATAATTTGATTTTCAGCTGAAATATTTTTGGATTACAACTTCTGGATTACAAGTCATTTTCCAGCAAGCTCTAATAATACCGTTCCTTGGTCACTGAGACACGTATTTCTCAACTATACTAGCCAGTATTTTGGAAACATTTATGCAATTTGGGTAAATGCTGGGAGCTGAACACTGTAAAAAACATAACAAAACCAAACATCTCTGCGTTATGCTATCTGTGCAACTATAGGAAAATTTACCCCTCTTAGTAAAAAGTATTAGGATAAATCTTATAGCTCACTGTAGAAGTCTACTACTGAAAATACAGTTCTCCTTTCAATCCTGTAGAATTTGATAGGGATTTAAACTGGAATTGTCAAAGGAGACCTAAGTGACTTAGGCACTCAAATGCTCATTGAATTTCAATGGGAGTTGGGTCTCTGAACACAGACAAGGTCTTACCTTCCTTCGAAAATTCCAGCTTTATCCAATAGAATTCTACAGAAATTTAATAGCAATTGGGAGTAATCTAAAATCCATTAGAATCCAATAGAGAAATGAGATCTTTCCTAAACATTTTTCCCTCTTTGAGCATGTTATGAGAATTCTATGAGATGGTCTAAAAATGGTATAATTTTCTATTAAAGTGTACAGAACGCTTCTATAAGGGGCAGTATTATAATATTACATGCAGTACTACATGTTAGCAGCACTAAACAAATTAGAATAAAGTGTATATCTTGACACACCGTTCTTATAATCTAATGCTGAGATCCTACCGATCTCACTCACTTCAGTGTAAATTAGGAGGGACTGCACTCAGGTAATGGAAACATATTTGTGGAAGCCAGGAAAGAATACGATACGTTGTGATGGGAACAAGAAATAGTACAAACTGCAGCAATGTTTACCACTTTAATCTGCTGCTCCTCTGGTTGCTACAGGTAAATGGGGTGAGATAGTTCGGTATGGGGGAGAGCAGGGAGTTTTTCTTTAGTAAATGGGTATCTAGCTCCTGCTTCAAAAATATTCACAAAGTACTTGGCTCCAATTAGAAATCAATAGTGTTTGAATAAGCAACACGTCAGCATCTACATGTGCATTCTTGTGGCATAAGCAGGAATTCAAATAGAGGTGAGGTTACACTAAATTGTCGACCCTGACTGGTGGAAATGGATTTGTCAGTAATAGATACTGAAAGAGTTTTTATAAAGATTAAAGGACCTCTTGTCACAGTCCTCAGAAATTCAGCCTTTTGAGAAAATTGGTTACTAATTAGTCAGGTAATGTGCATTATTCCGTCATTAGCTGAACTTGATGATAATGTCATAAGTTTAAAAATGACAGGCACTTTCAATGTTTTCATAGTAAAAAAAAGGCCCAAATTAACTGATGCTGTAAAAGCCATATGTTTCAAAACTTAAGCTGCTCTGCTGACTCTGACTGTCAAATCTGTATAGTCAGTCATGATAACCATGTGAATCTTTTATTTCTGTTTGCTAAGCTGATGAAATCCTCCTCTTCCCCCTCCCTGAGAAGGCTGGAGAAAGGGACAGTCTAGTAATTCCCACTGTCAAATATGGATAAATGATAGCACTGTCTTTATCTGTGAAATGTGAAGTATCCTGGAATGACTGCTCAGTTGGTGTAAATTGCTTTAGCTCTAGAGATCTTCATGACGCTGCACTGATTAACCCCAGCAGATGATCATGGCCCCTCATTTCTCAGAAACCATATACTGTATGGTGCCCCAGGTGAATGATTATGAACAGTGATGGATGAATAGAATACCCAGTCAGTGGAATGAGTAGCAGTCTGGGTAGCCATTAGCAGTTGCCAATACTTTCCACACAGTGGTGGTGTTTGGGGTACAATGTTTTTCCTTATAGCTAGAATAAGAAACAACAGTACTTATGTTATGGTATTTGTCAGGGCTGATGGCGGGGCAGGAGGGGAAAGCCGGTACAAATTATCAGGGCCCAGCGGTGTGGAAGGGGGCCTGGGGCCTGGCTTCCTTGGCTTTGTCGGCCCTGTTTAGCTGGTCCACCCTTGCTGGGGGGCCTGAACACTTTTTTTTCACTGGGGCCTGCGCCCGCTCTCGGCGGCCCTGGTGGTTGTTGACAAATGTTTAATTTTTAGTGTTTCCTGCTGTGTGCCATCTTGTTTGTGACTGATATTCCAGGGTCCTCCTAACTAACTGAATGATGAGCCTCTGTGAATGTTTATATGTTGCCACCACTTGCCTTCAGCCATGCACTCGGTAGCCTGAAGGGGGCAGTCCAGCTCTTTATCTGGTGTTCCCCATCTCCTCAGGGCTGTCCTGTTTACCTTAGGCCACAAGACTAATAGGATCTGCTTAAATAACTGAAATGCAAAATTGAACATGGTTTGGGAATTGCAGAGGTCTGATTCTCAACTGCTTTGCATTTTGTGTAGTCATTTTCATCTGTGCACAGTGAGTGTAAAAAGTTACTGGTTTGGAGATGATTGTTTTATGTAATGTGCTCCAGTAGAGAATAGGGCACTAAGCAGAGACAGGGATTTCTATTCCCAGTTCTCCAAATAAACTGCTTTGTGACACAGGGTGAGTCATTTCACCTCCCTTAAGAGAGGAAGGATGGTCCCATGCTTAGGGTGCTCGGACCTTGAGACATTGGTTCAATTTTCTGTTCTACCATGGACTTCCTGTGTGACATTGGAAATATCCCTTTATGTCTCTGACTGTAAAATGGAGATACTGGTGTTCCCATTCCTCCCATGGTTATTGTAGATGTTGGATAGTAGAGACTGGGCCCATAACTTTTCTTGCTACATTATTTGGCTGTTGCCATGCGCTCCACAGTTCCCACAATAACTTGGTTAAATAGTGGAAATGATCCGATACAACAGAAGGTCTAAAGCTGAATATGGAATTTACTCTTGTACACAGAGATGAATTGGGAAGCTGTCACCAGTTTATAAATCTTTCCCTTTTCATTTCATTTTCTCTCTTTCATGTTGACCTGAGTTTTTCAGGAACCAGGCAGGTCACGTTACTGCAGGGCATCAGGACGGATTGGGAATAGCGCTACTTGTCTGTCTCTATTCTAGAGTCATTCATTCTGAGATATGTGGGCTTTATCTCCCCTCCCCCTTCTACCTCTACCCCTTACATTTCTCATACAATGCACTGCACTTTTACCAGACAGCTGGAGCTAGCTTGCCATTGTATAACTATCCTTGACATTTAATTTAAAATCAAAGGTACCATTGTGTAATAGTTTGTTAAGCTCTATCTCCATCCTGACTAACATAAATAACATTCTCGTCAATGAAAGAGGTAACTCAGTGTCTGGGATATATTTTCAGAATGATGCCTTCTCATGTAGGAAAATTGGAAAGGTAAGACACCATTCTGCATTCTCTGAACAAGGTCCAGTTGAGGTCCTATAGTTTGTAGCCATTGCTAGCACAATGTACATCCAAATGCCCTAATTGCTTGTTGGTGAACATGCTGTATGGAAGGAGGAAAGCAGGGAATCACAAGAGACACTCTAGTTGATAGAAAACATCTCTGCCCTCTTTACATCTATATATGTCGTGTTTGCTATATTCAGTTATAGTTTTTCAGAGCAAGGATAAGGGAGCAAGGCGGGAAGAAAAGAATACGTAAAAAACCATGTGTACATACACAGAAGCCAGTTTCTGAATGCATTTAACAGAGGGCCAAATCCTGAACTGCTTGTTTTCATGTTAGCCTCACTCAGACAAACAACAGTTTGGAATCAAGCCTGTTTCTTCTGTTATATTTTAATCATAAAGCTCTAGGATGATATATTATTAAATGTATCAAGCTCGCATTCATTTGAAGCATCTGTTCCAAGTGAGTAGAACCATAATTCTTAAGTCCCACTCTACTATTTTGTTTTTATCTGCCCAAATTCACTCAAAATCCATGGATGGATTATTCAAACTCTCTGTATTACAGGAGCATGGTGAGATATTCTAGGGTCCAGGGTGTTATCTCTGTGTGACCCCCTGCTCTGACAAAGGTCAGTTACCTGGTATCCCTCTGGAGATTATTAGTACTTGTAGCAAGAACTGTCTGTGCAAGGGCCTGTCATAAACAGATAGCTAAGGGTTAATGTTTCTTTTACCTGTAAAGGGTTAACAAAGGGAACCAAACACCTGACAAGAGGACCAATCAGGAAACT
>NC_133787.1:26704532-26864986 GCF_003597395.2 Chelonoidis abingdonii
AGAATCTTTTCTGTTTCCTTGTCTTTGGGTTTGTCTCTTTGTGGAAGAGAGGAGACATGCTTCTTGGTATTGTGATGTAAAGAGGTTGCATCAGTAACTCTCAGGTTAGCCCAGAGAGGAAATTCTGGGTGGGAGAGAGGTGAGGAGAATGGTTTATTTCCCTTTGTTGTAGACTCAGAACATCTGAGTCTTGGGGGTTCCCCAGGGAAGGTTTTGGGGAGACCAGAGTGAGCCAAACACTGGAAATTGGCTGGTGGCAGCAATATCAAATCTAAGCTGGTAATTAAGCTTAGAGCGTTCATGCTAGCGTCTCAGGTTATGAACGCTAAGGTTCAAATCTGAGTAGGAAGCTATGACAGGGCCTCTTGTCAGTTAGAATATGGGTTGCATGTCTTATTTTGTGGGCATTTTATGGGAAGACAATCTGTCCTTTAATTTGTGCATTTGCTGTTTTAAAGGCACCTTCCTCTAAGCACCAGTAATATATGAAGGGAAGTGTTGGAGACCTAGCACTTGAAACTATGACAGATATTTTGGGAGCATACTGCCTATTTTAGAACTAACGAATCATTACATCTAAATAACATGCATATATCATTATAAATAACTGTAAGAGTTACTGAAGCATAGTTTCAGTTATTGTAAGCGCCAACAGTGGATAAAAGCCTGCGATGTGAGTGATGCATGGTGACTGGAAGATGAGGGAGAGTAATAGCAATCATGATTCATAATCTCCCATTGCATCCTGCAGGGAACAGGCATTTGCTTTTGAAGATATTGCTATTTAAACACTGAACACGAGAGCTAGTAAATGTATTAAGTTTATTATTTAAAATGGGAGCATTATTTTGAAGGTGTGTATGGTACCTAATATAGATGAAAATGAAACATGCTCGCTATCCTGAAAGATCCATGAGCTAAATGGAATTTGACAAGAAATATTATTATTAGTTTTGTGACTGGGTCATCGCTGGAGGGATTTGGAGTAGTCTGAAGGAAGATGGGAGGGAATGCCCTTAAAAACGGGAGAGATTCCTAGGTTGGGAGCAGTTTGAGGGAAGGTATGGCGATGCTTGTCACCTCTGCCCACAAATGGAGTGTGAAGAAAATGTGACATTGTCTGAGTGAAAGGCTCAAGCAGGGAAGATCAGGGAACACTGAGTGATGACATGAGGAGTCTGTGGTGATGTGGCCCCTTCCTAGGGCATCCTCCTGCAACAAGCCACCTCACAACTAGGTATCACCAGAAAGTGAGGCTATGGCCTCATTTTCTCCTTTGTTGAGTCTGAGAAATAGTCCAAATAATCTTTGAGTATAAATAGTCCTTGTGGGGTTAATGTTTTATAAAAGAAAAACCTTTGACTATAAACCATAATGAACCAATCCCCCAATTGTCCATCAATATACAGGCCTGGTCTACCCTGGGTGGGGGGATCGATCTAAGTTACACAACTTCAGTGAATAATGTAGCTGAAGTCGACGTTCTTAGATCTACTTACTGCAGGGTCTTCACTATGGTGAGTCGACTGCTGATGCTTCCCCGTCGACTCTGCCTGGGCTTCTCTCCAAGCTAGAGTACAGGAGTTGATGGGAGATCCCCACTGGATTGACTGCTGCCCACCAATTCAGCCGGTAGTGAAGACATACCGCTAGTGTCTCCTACCACACTCAGACTCCCTGTAGCTCCAGTACCATGCTCACTTCCCACGTATTGCTCCTTTGTCTCTGACCATGTCTCACCCCAACCTTCAGCGCTCTCTAGCCATCTGTCTTAAGCTCTCCAGCTCAGATGCCTGCTGGCTCTCTATCTCTGCTGCACTCCGCCTTCTCTGGCCACAGCTTTCTGGCTCAGGAAGTTCAGTAGGCATCTCCCTCTGCCAGCTTTCTGGCAATTCCTCCCTCTTTCCCAGGAGGGGCTTGCAGAACTTTCTGCTCTCGGCAGGCTTCTCCCAGGTAATTCTCTGCTGCTCCTTCTGTCTCTCCCGTGGGCTCGGGCAGCTCTCACCAGCCCCTTCCTTTCATACTTCAGGAAGCCCTCCACTAAGGCCCAGGTGCTCTATCTAAGCCTAATTGGGGGCGGGGTCATCTGATTAGTCACTGGTTTCTTCCCTCTTAAAGAGCCACTGTCCCTTTGTGACAGGGTCATACTGCAGTGGAGCCCCAGAGTGGTGACTCTGCCACAGTTTCTCCTGGAGCTCGGGGCAATGAACTCTCTAGGGTCAGCTCCAGCACTTTTTTTCAGTGCCCGGTTTTCTTTGCTCATGGAGAGGGAATGAGTGGTTCTGCTCTTCACAGCTGTCTCCAGGAGGCTAGTGTCACCAGTGGAACTAATCAGGGACACTGCCTGAACTCCTGCAGGGCCTGTGTTCGGCCCTGTGCAAAGGAGGGTGGTGAAGGGGGGCAGCTGCTCATTTTGCCCTGTTCTCGCCTTGGCCATTAGGGTAAAATCTAACCCTAAGCTTTCTAAATTAGTAGATTTCTCTGCAAAGAGTATATTCTCTCTTTATTTAGACACATTCATTTTTACAACCAAAAGGACCATGTGGAATCTGAGTCAGAGAAACCAGAGTTGTGTGAAATGTCTCCAAAAGCCTCTGCAATTCACCTTGTTTTAATTTTTATTACAAACTCAAATCTCTGGCTGTGTTCATTGATTCACTAAGGTCCACAAATCTTATGAGGGAACCTTGTCCAATTTATAATTTGTGTCAAAAATTGTGTGCAATTTATCACTTCAGTGGGAAACCAGGTGAAGCTCTGCCCTTGCGGTAGCATTTTGCTTTGTGGCTTTCTTTTAAATTGATCCATATACTCAAAGGAAGATGCTGTGGGAGGGGCCTGAAATCTCACAACTGAAGAGTTTTGGCACAAGCCCTTGTGAAGCGCTAATGCCATCTTCAACTCACTTCTGTTGTAAACCCAATAGGCAGGTTTTCATAGAAAAGGTTTAAATATTTTTGATTCTTTTCTTAGTTGGATAAATAAGAGACATCCTATGAAGGTGCTGCCCCTTGGTGTAACTTGGCCTTATTTGAATGACTACACTGAACTTTCCTAGCACCTCACTTACATTTGACTCTTATAAGGTAAAGCTGTGCCACTCTCCACAAGAAGCAAACATGGTGGATTCTTTGAAATGCAAAGTGTGTGGGGGATGAGGAATGATGGGTATGGTTAGAGCAAAGGTTGCCAATTAGTCGGTCTATTCTCACTGATCAGCCTAGACATCACACTTTCAATCCTCTCACCCTATCTTCTTATTGTTTTGATCTCTCTCTCTTTAGTTCATCTTATACCAAAGACATTGCATTTCCATCTTATAATACTGCAAAAATGGTCATACGGTAGGATGATAACCTGCTGAGTGTGACTGTGAAAGATTAGAGGTGTAGAAAAAAATCACAAATGAAAGGACACATTCTAGCTATCCTTTTCACATGTGGTAGGGGAAACACTCTGCTGGAAGGAAATGGTGGGGACCATTGCTTATGTCTCAATCCTAGATCTTCCTCCTACTCATGAAGCTGACAGGCTGTGGGTGAAATCCTGACCTCATTAAATAAGTAAGTAAATAAGTAAATAAGGCCATCATATCACCCAATAACTTCTCTTCACATACAACCATGGGGAAGCATTTAATGATAGGGATTAAGGATCTGGGTGTATGTGTCAAGTGTTTCCTTCCTGTGGCCTATTCTCTGAGATTGCAGTTATATTTGACATGGAGTGTTCTGCATGGATGACCATACAGGACAGAGAGAGGATGCATGCATGGCTGGACAGTAAAGAAATGTAAAATAATGCTGTTTAAGTAGTGGTTATGTCATTTGCACCCATTTGGGGAATAATGTCAAAGAGCTATAATTTGACTCTAACAGCCAAATATATTTTATAAATGTAGGTGGAAAGGTTTATTTTGCCTCTTGAGAGAGAGAGAATAAACAGAATAAATATCTAACTACTGCCTAATAGAGTAAAAGGCTAAATATTTTCAACTGGAGCTGAGCAGTAGTTACTTAATATAATACATCACCACAATTTTTTAGCTTCCTGCTAATGAATGGAGATTGTTACAGCTGGTTCCCATCCCACCCCCAATAAGAATTTCTTTCTTTGTATTGCAATAGGAAGCTTTCAGAAGACTTCAGGAAATTATTTTTTACTGCACTGCTGGCACTTACCGTACCAAAGTGATCTCATAGCCATCATTTAAAAGAAACATTGTTTTTCACAGCAATTAATTCATGGAGACTTGATTTTTTTATGATGATGATGTATGGAAAATCAGTGCAGTAAGAATCTAACACAAGGAGTTTTTTCCCAATGTGTATTATTAGCCCTGGTTCTGCAAAGGGACCTGCAAGAACAGACCTTTTCAGCTCAGTCTGCCTCTCTTTAATGGAACTTTTGTCACGACACATGCTCATCTCCCCCCTCTCCCAACACACACACACACACCCCTCCACTGGCAAAATTTTGAATGGTGATGGCTGAACCTCAAATGTCTTACAGGTTTGGTTAATTTCAAATATACATCCAACATTTCAAGTCTTATGTTTAACTTCTTTGGTCTGGAATTTATACTGAAAATATGACCAGGTTTTCTAGTAAATGTTTCTGGCTTCAGTCACATAGGCCACCCTCATGAGATTTTCTTTCTTGCATTTCCATTTGCAGTCCCAGCAGACACCAGGAGATGCACCAGCAGGCATGCAGATGTTACTTTTAGATTGAGATTTTAAATGCAATCTAAATGACTTAGACACTTAATTCCTGTTAATTTTAATCAAATGTTTGGGCAGCTTTGAAAATCTGAGTCTTAAAAGTCCGCTAAACTTTTCAAATGTCAAGATGTTTGGATGTGAAAATGCCAGCTGGTTCTGTTCTGATTTCCCCCGCCCCCACCCAACCGACCATTTCAAGCATCCCTAATTTAGGTCCATGTAATGCCGTATGTACACACCCTATTGAGGGGCGTGTATTGTAAAAACTTGGTAACTTCTTACAAAAGCAACTGCACTCTTTTAAATAAACATTTTAACTTATAGAAGAACAATAAAAAGCATCTGAGACCTGTAAACATATTATTTGCATACTTGCAAAATGAACCAACACACTTAATTTTTTGAAATTTCAGTAAAAAATTCACGTTTGCATTTACCACATACAGAATTTTAATGCCAAGATCCAAAGCATAGTAAATAATAATACATACTGGAAATGCTGGGTGACCGTGACTTTAGAAGTGTTAGTAGATGTTCCTACATAACTGTAAATAGAATGAAAATCTTTCTTTATTTATCATTAAAATACTATATAGTCAAGTAATGTTGTAGTAAGTTATATGTCTAGAATGTAAACTGAAATGTTGCTATTGTTTTCCCAACCTGTTAAAATTTAATGTTAATGTTCCATAGAAATCTAATGTAGCAATCGTGGAGTTTTGGTGGATTGTGTGACATTGGAAGATGATGTCTGGAATTTGTCATATCTAAACAGTTAGGTTTTTATGCTCAACAGTGGATAGACTCATAAATGGTGGACGTTTCATGCATTTTTTTTCATTGTTCGTATTAATGCAGCTGTTGTCTGATCAGGTTCTCACAGGGAATATAAAGACATTGGGCAAAGGGATCTGGGGGATTCCAACTATATTCCAATTATGATACAAACATAATTGTAAATGAGGGATCTGTTAACTTTTTTTAAAGGATCCTACCCTGTGCAGCAATTATGGTGTGACTCACCACTTTTAGTCATGGTCATCTCTTGCCAAACCTTTTATGACGAATCAGAGCTCTTCATCTCTTCCCAGTTATAGGCCTTTAGGTGTAGGTATTCCTGTGCAAATATTTCTAAAACTGCTAATAAAAATGATTTTAATAGTTGATTCATATTTTAGATGAAGTGTCTGATTACAAAATCTGGGCAAAGATCAAACTCCCCACTAGGAGCAAAGGGCCTAATTATAACAGGACTGGTTATTAATGTGTCATAGTTACAGACTCATCTCTTACGAACCATGGTGTACATCTTTGGCTGTGTTCTTTGCTTGTTTGTATGTTTACTCGTAAGGGTATTTAGTGCTCCTCAATGGGCCAGATTAACAACATTGTTCAGCAATTGTTAATTCATGAAGACTTGATTTTTTTTTGATGATGATGTACAGCAAATCATTGCAGTAAGAATCTTGCGCAAAGAAGTTTTTTCCAGTGTAAACTATTAACCCTGATTCTGCATGGACAACCATGGAACAAGCTTCCTAATCTCGACAATGTCCCACCAGGATACCTCATGCCTTTTTTAGGACCTCAGCTTCTAGGAATGAGAGGTTAATTTAGATACCTTACCTATAATTACTTGGCCTTCTGGTGAGATCACCAACAAAGGAGCCAAATGTGTTAGTGGACTTGTACCATTTATACCTGATCTCTAAGAACTGGATCTACTAGTTGCCAAGATTTGGTCCCTACTAACTTGGGAAAATTTAACCCGTATTTTAGAGTAAAAAGCCTCCATAATCTAATATTAAACTTCTGAACCCTCTGGTTTCCACCTTTATGTTAATGCTTCTATTGGTAGCGCAGGAGACACTACACATCAGCAAAAATCTTTCATCTTTCTCACATGGAAGGTTTCCTCTTAAACTTCAAGTGTGACATTATTTTAGTGAGAGATGGGTTACTTGAATTTGCATGTTAATATTTGGAATGCTCTGCCAGTTCATGGTACTTCATAGTAATGCTAGATGGGACTTTTGGAAACAGGAATGCTTGGAGAGGGTTGCCAGTTACTTTGCAAGACTCATACAAAAAGATGTTTATCTACTGTAAATAAAAGAGTTTCATTTTTAACTTCCATTTTAATAAAATAATCTTTAAAAAGGCAGTGCCCTAGTGATGCAAACTTTTCTGAAGGTAGGTCCTACATTTGAACATTTTTCAAAGGCCTACTTCTATCCCAACAATGTATAAATCTTCAAAGGCACTCCATCAATATGTAAATCTTCAAAGAGGGAATTACAAAATAACATGAAAACTCTCAAAGGGAGAGCAGTTACCCGGTGACGTAAAAATCTTAGTTAGGGATAGCTCCTCTATGATTTCAAAGTTCTTCAAAGTGGAAATCACCTAAAGCAATGCAAATTCTCCCAGTGCATGGGAAATCACTGAATAAGAACACTTCCATGATGTGTGATCTTTAAAATAGCAGTAAGTGTTCACTTAAAAGTATAAACTATACAGACTTTTGAGGAGATGGTACAGTATAATTACATTACTGACCGGATGCCCTGAGGGCCCACTACAAGGGTGGCAGGGTTGTAAAAGTTTCATTTGACCAACTCTGGCTATATTGATAGCAGTAAGAAATGGAAGTACGAAATAGTTCTTTGGTATGGGAGTTACTTAGTTACTTTTGAGTTACTCATGATCCCAGATCACAACTGATTTATGAAACATTTCTCACTTGTAACAGCTACAGGTGCATTGTCAAGGGTTGTATTAGGAGCAACTAAAACCTCAGTAACTCTTCTGTTTTGGAATAAATATGGATAATGCAACTGTGATGTAGGCATGTCAGTTGCAGCATCAGCTGGAGTTAACCGGAGACATGAGGAGTTAACTAAAGCTTCACTTTCCCCTCTTCTCTCCCAGGTGCTCAGGGAGAGAAGCAGGAGGATAGGAACTGATGAGGGAGGCCAGGGCTCCATGCTCAGCTCTGAGGGAGGTCTGTCTGATGCTTCCAGATGGCAGGGATGTTGTATATATTTCTACTTATGGGTGCTGTTGGGTTTTTTGTTTGTTGTTTTTTTTATAAAGATTTGCTACTTAAGGAAAGCTCTGTTGGCTACATCTAATTGTTGTGGCATCAATAACCCATTTTACAGTAACAGGTGCACTTTGATTTTTGACACAGCAACAAACACGCATTCCATTCCTTCTGTTTCAGGAGAGTTACTTACTGCTTTCACTCCATCGGTAGTTGGCCTATTGTGAAAGTGTATGAGCTATCAGCCCTGTAGGGGAAGGGCTGAACAACTGAGTCTCTTTGGGGAAAGAAAAGGAAGAACATTGCTGGAGAACTAGGCGTTGGTTCCAGAGACAAACAAACACTGCCTGGGAACTGTGTCAAGAGAACCCATGCACATAGAGACAACCGCTGAGCCACACATATAGTTACAGACTGCGTGAAATCCAGGCCCCACTGAAGTCAAGGAGAGTTTTGCCTTCCAATAGCCTTGCTCAGTTTTTTCAGTTCTGTTAATCACAATAATAAAAGCCTCTAATCTTTAAGATTGCTGCAGATGTTCCTAATTTGAGCTTAAATTTTGCTTATTATTTGTATTCAGTGTTAGCTATCCACTGAAAGTACATCTCTATCCTGACATAACACGACCTGATATAATATGAATTTGGATATAACACGGTAAAGCAGTGCTCCGGGGGTGGGGGGTTGTGCGCTCCGGCAGATCAAAGCAAGTTCGATATAATGCAGTTTCATCTATAACGCAGTAAGATTTTTTGGCTCCCGAGGACAGCGTTATATTGGAGTAGAGGTGTATATAAAGGAAAGTATGCTGCTAATCCTTTAAGACTAGCTAGAGATTCCTCCAGTTTCTATGAAGCCAGGAGGGCAGCCTTCTTTCAAGAGAAAGCAAAGCTTGTAACTTTTTTCAAAAGTAGCTTGGATATATTTGCCAATAAATAGCTAAGAGGGAAAGTACATTGAAAAACTCCTACAAAATCCCTTTTCTTTTATTAAGTCGGAAAACAAAGTCTTAAAGGTAATTAAAAAGGGACCATTATCTTCCAAACTAAAGTACGTCTCAGCAAGAATATTAAATATTTCACCAACACTAAGGCAAGTGTGAGATGTTCTTCAGTTGCACTTATTTTATTTCATAGTGTTGCCTATGTTGAATACACATCTTGTTCAAGCACATTTTTATTATTTTAGTAAGCTGTTTATGCATTATACATATGTAAAAAGACCTTGAGGTTAGCAAGTATTACAATTTCTTATTAAAGACTAGAGTTGCCTTCTATTAAAAGAAGCTATCATTCTAAACAGGAAATATGGGGCTTTATCATCGCCATGCCCAAGCAATGAACCAGTAATTTCCCTAAACCAAACTCTGACATGATGATTTTATCCCTATATGACTGTATAATTTCTTCTTTTCTCTGAAGCAGAGTAGTTTTTATATTATAACTAAGTGAAGTGGTTTGAGACTAGTTCTTCAATGAGTGTTTAGGAGAGAAAAAAGACTATAAAGAATCTGAGGGATACTCCACATCAGGTTATAACTATATAGGGCACAGGGGTTGAAAGGTTGGGTGAAGCTGTTTAGCAATATATAATATATATCTTTTAACTAAAAGTCTAGTATGCTATTGTGTCTCCAGGGGACTATGGTGGGTTTGTGGTGGAGTAGTCATGAATATGACAGTAACTGAGTGAAGTGTTTTCCTAAACCTTTATTTTAAAAAAAGTCCAGAAATTAAGAAGGGAGAAAGAAAGAAAAGCAACTAAATAAAAATACATCTTTGTAACAGTATTCCCTAGATGAGCAGGATCTTCATTTTTTTAAAATGAAGACAGTTTAATTGACTTGAGTCCTGCATCCTAGAGAGTGCAGGTGTCAAGGTTTTTTCCGCACTTTGAACTTTAGAGTACAAAAAGTGGCGCCCTGCATGAACATTTCTAAGCTTAATTACTAGCTTAGGTCTGGTATGCTGCCACCAGCCAGAATTTAGTGTCTGGCACACTTTCTGTTCCCCCAAAACCTTCCCTGGGGAACCCAGATCCAAACCCCTTGGGTCTTAAAACAAGGAGAAATTAACCATCCCCCTCCTTTTCCCCCCAGACTTTCCCCTCCCTGGGTTGCCTTGAGAGGCTTCACACCGATCCAAACTCCTTGGATCTTAAAACAAGGAGGAATTAACCATCCCCCTTCCTTTCCCCCCACCAATCCCGGGTGAGTTCAGACCCAATCCCTTGGATCTTAAAACAAGGAAATATCAATCAGGTTCTTTAAAAGAAAGCTTTTAATTAAAGACAGAAAAGGTAAAAATTGTCTCTGTAAAATCAGGATGGAAAATACTTTACAGGGTACTGAGATTCATATAGACCAGAGGGACCCCCCCTCTCTAGCCTTAAATCCAAAGTTACAGCAAACAGAGGTAAAAATTCTTCCAGCAAAAGAAACATTTACAAGTTGAGAAAACAAACAAGACTAGTCCGCCTTGCCTGGCTATTACTTACAATTTTGAAACATGAGAGACTGATTCAGAAAGATTTGGAGAGCCTGGAATGATGTCCCAACCCTCTCAGTCCCGAGAGCGAACAACGAACAAAACAAAAAGCACAAATAAAGACTTCCCTCCACCAAGATTTGGAAGTATCTTGTCCCCCTCTTGGTCCTCTGGTCAGGTGTCAGCCAGGTTTACTGAGTTTCTTAACCCTTTACAGGTAAAAGAGACATTAACCCTTAACCATCTGTTTATGACAGCAAGAGTCTCTCATAGCATACGACCACAGTTGTGGAGGTGCTTAAGCTGGATTCCTTTCATTATATATATAAGAGCTGGGACAGCAGCAAGACTCTCTGTGTGGGGGCCTCAGAACCCAGGAACATTGTGCTCCCCTTGATTCCAAAATAGCCTGAATCTGACTCCCTTCAGGCTTCCTGTAAAATGCCATTTATCTGATAAGTGATTTTGTTGGTTTTGTTGTTGTGTTTTTTGGAGTGGGGGTGGGGGAATGTTGAAAGGTGAAAGAAACATTTCTATTGGTTAAATTTAAATTGTTCCACTGGCGTGGGTTTATTTGTTTTAGTAAGTTGCTGGGTGGTTTCCGCTGAGTCATTTTCTTAAATCATGGGTATTATTTCTTTGGAATCCAAAGAAAGGTAGGTTTGTAGTGAAATATATCTGAAGCAGTTTTATTTGAGTAACTTTTGAATATTAAGAAAATTCAAATAGAACTAAATAAACCAGAATCCTTTACTACAGTAGTATTACTTAGTAGGTCACTTTTGGGCTTCACCGCTACATAATGCAGAATGTGTCCTCTTAGATATGAGTATTTTCATCTCCTTCCAACCACCTTCAAGAACTGGTCCCTTTAAAGCAGAATGCAGTCACATAGAACAGATTGCAGATTCTGAGAGGAAAAATTGATGTACAGGGTGCATTCTTGACTTTTGATATCCTATAGTATATAAATGAAATTGTTCTTATAGAAAACAGTCAGACTAATATGATTTTTGTATTTAAAATTGATTTTATAAGTTGTATTAGCATGCTCTGAATTAAAAGCGAAGGTGGTAGTCATGCTGAGCAAGATATTTTGGCCAAAGCACTCCCACCTCTACTGGCATTGTAGAAATACAGACAGCATTTTCCATATGCAATTTGTTGCTAAATGGATAAAAATAGTTTTGTTGTCCAAGATGTGGCAAAAACCCTGGCAAAACATCTCCCTTTCGGTGGGGGAAAAATGCGCATTTCCTTCTAACTTACTCTACAATTAGTACTTTAGGGGTAGAAGGAAAATTATTCTTGTTTTTGTTTGTTCCAGCTGCCCTGGGAAAAGGAGAAATTAGGACATGGCTTCTAAGAGGCTTTTCTATTTGGTGAAATAGTCATATGACCCTAGATTACTTGCAGACTTCTAGAATTTGAGGAAAATCCTATCCCTGTTTCCCTTCCTTCAACTTGGACAAGAACCCAAAATATCGCAGAAAAGGTCTCCTTACAAGTGGGTATGGCTAGACAGTAGAATCCCTCAAGAGTATTCCTGAACCTCCAGTAGGCAATGCTACACAGCTCCTTTTGTGGCTCTGCACGGTTCACTGCATGTGGAGAATATGAGAGGGACAAGGCCTCTGTTGTCTTGTATACCTGTGGACAGTCTGGTCCAATACCTTCCTTGGAGGGAGCAGTGGATCATATCTGCTATTCCTTCCCATTTCCAGGAGCATTGGCCACCCAGCTGCACATACACCTCAATTATTATTATTTGAAGTTTGTAAGAGGATTCACAAATTGGCCCTGAATTTGCAGGGTGCAGAGGAGGGTGATAAGAACACCAGTAGGGCTGCTGCGTGTTACACTTAGTGGAAGATTAATAAAAGAAGGAGAACTAGTGCTGCAGGCTGGTGGGATGTTGAGAACACCATACCCAGTATGTGTCACGAAGCAGTGACTGCCTGTGTTGGATAATGCCTTCTCAACCTTCGGATCTATTTCTGTGTCAATAGTTGGCAATCATCACTGCCCCCATCTCTATAACAGTTAAAGTGTAGCTTTTAAATACACTGAATTAACCGGTTAATATTGTAACAGGTGATCCTTCAAAAGGTCACTGTGTACTTGGTCAGGGCAATAGGTGTTTTATCTCCACTCCTCTTTCAGACCAGTGTTTGCCCCTCAACTCACCCGTTCTTAGCTCAATGTGGGGAAAGAGGTTTATTCACTTAGCTCAGCATTTCTATACTCTGTAGAGAAGCTTCTGCATAGGAGATTAGAGCTGATGCATGATCAAGCTTGCAGTTCCTGCAGGCTAAGCCATTGTTCTATAGCTTGTGGGGTTGGTGTTGACCCTTAAAAGATGTATGAATGCCAGACCTTTATCATTTTAGTGATGCACATAATCTTTATTGTCTCAAGACAGACTTTCTTTAGGTGTACCCGGAGGTTCTCAGAAGTTAGCAGAAACTACCTTTGGGTTCATAGTCACATTTTGTGATATAGTATGTTGCTGATATACAGACAAATGTTCAGAAAGTAGGACATATTAAAATCATAGGCTTTTTTCAAAATATATGAATAAAAGCAATTGCCTATTCCAAAATTATATTGTATGATATTATACATTTGCAATATTATATTTATTGCAAATCAGGCTAAGTTCTTTGTAGGGATCAGTTTAACATAATATAGAGTCCCTGGAACATTTAGTTAATGGTGTCTTCAGAAATTCCATGCATATTTTGAATGGTTTAATGTGCTATTAGACTATAAACATGATATTAAAGTCTGAATAGAATTCTAAAATGTAAGATTCTATAATTCATTCAAAGTTTAAAAGAAGCATCCTGATCTGTGCTGATTACTTCATGGTATTGCAGGGTTTTTGTTCAGATTGGCTTTCAGGAAGATATTTTGAACGAATACTTTTGAGATTTTTCCAAAAGTATAAGCTAAAGAAAACTACCGGTAGTTATTTTTTCCCATCGGAAGATTATAGTGTAAGTGCTTTGTTGTAACAAATTTGACTGAAAGCTTAGTATAATGCTTCAGAAGGAAGGAGAGTCAAGCAAGGGCAAAATATAGGTGTAAAGAATATTCCTTTCTTTTAAATTTAATATTAGCTGTCCAACTGCTATACAGAGCTAATGGGGAATCCACATTTGATCAGTACTGTAACAGCAAAAACATCCTTTTGTGTGCTTAAAATAGTCCTTCAGAAAAGAAAAAACAAATTGTTTGCACTAATAAATGGTAGTTCTCAGTGTGTTAGTAAACAAGAAGCTATTAATTTTGTGTGCTATATGTACAACTGTTACATCAATTAAATATCCCCCATCCCACTTGAAAAAGATGAATCCTACCAGTTTAAGATTAAAAATGTCTGTCTTGAGGGCGCTTTTTTTCTAGAAAGCCACTCCTATTGCGTAAAAATCTGGTCAATTACTTCATGTGGCATATATGCATATATTTGGATTGAGAATATAGTCAAATGACAAAAAATCAGATTGACAACATAGTACATAACGTAGGTGCAGTGGGAAGAACCAAGTCCATGTATGTCCTCTGGAACACAGAACATCAATGAATGTTAACTTTCCTTTTCTAATATGTAAATTAATATATCAAATATTTGCTCTGGATGGTTTCCCTATTTATAGTACTGACATCAATCAGTGCATGGCAAGGTTATTAATTTAAGATGATAGATAATCATTTTATTGTAATACATAGCATTCGCACCTTGCAGTTGGCGGATCTGGAGCATCCTAATTTTAGCAATATAAGGAAGCCCCCCCCCATTAAACATTTATTAAAGAGTTGTTTGTGAAAATCAGTTCTGTCTCTCCCTTCAACTACTTTACTTTAATCTTGGTTATTAGTACAGCTAATAAAAGGATTTCAATGGAGAAAATCATGAATCATGTAAATAATCATTTAGCCTTTTTTATTATCTAAATTCTCTGGTTCCATTTCCTCCTCCTTCCTTTGTGAGGGTGGAAATGACAAGTGCCTGGACTTCAGATGAATATTTTCTTTCCTAGATTATCTATGCATATAAGAGGCTATTGTTAAAGTGGTTGCAACTAGACTTTGAAGGCAACAAAAAGTGGGCTTTTGAAAAGCGCTCAGTGTTGGCTCAACTCTGCTGTCATTGAAGCCAATGGGAACAGAATCAGGTCAGTGCTGGGTGCTTATGAAAATCCCATCCAAGGTACATAGGGTGCTGCATGGCAGAGCTCTCAGCTCCTTCTGAGTAAGGATGTAGTGGGAAATAGGGCTTACGCTATTGTTACTACTGGAGACCTTTTTCTGCAAGGAGGGAGGAGCACATTGGTTAGCATTATGAAGGTTATTTCTACAGTGGACAAGGGTAGTTGTGGTTTTGAATTAAGGCTTGATTTATAGAAAACATAAAAATACTAATTTGAAAAAGATCTCGGCAAATACTTGATTCTTATGAACCGTTTCCATTCAAATATGAAACACAGGAACATATCACATCTGGAAATCCTGATTCTCAGTGCAGATCATTTAGCATTGGGTAGGGCTATAAGGAAAAGCTGACTACTACTGAGATCAACTAAACTTAATATGTGGTAAAAGACAAAAATATTTATCAGCACACTTTATATGAGAATGTCCTATAAATCAGACTCTTACTTGAACTCTGAGGACACTGTGGGCATAGGGCTGGAAACTACTGACTGCAGTTATTGACTTGTTGTGTTAAGGATATAATAGCTTTGTTATAAATTACCAGAGGTTAATGGGGTAAATAATTGGTCTAAAAACACTCTCACTTAAGAATTGACTGTGCATTATTTCTTTAACTTTCTTTCATGAATATGTATTGGGAACAGTCTGGATATAAGCTGAGAGTATAATACCTCACAGATACAAGCCAAGAGAGCAGCTATGCTACCCTCAAACAAGAAATAAAAATCTTGGCTCTTAATTTTCAGGGGATCAAACAGTGTTTTATATGGCATATTTGTTTTGGAAATCAGTTTGAAGCCTCTAATCTGCTGCTAATGATACATTTCAAGATGTGTTACTTGATATGGAAATTCAGCTGTACTACCTTGGGCAGTGCACCTGTTAAATCTTTTAAGTTAAGCAGCCCAATATTTGGATGACAGACTTCCAAGAGCACCTGAGTGCTTTAGGAAATTATATTAGTGGTGTAAGGTCAGTCTTCTAGTGGAGACAGTGCTGATTGTGAGGAAAAAACCTGGAATGGGGTGTATGTGTGTGTGTGAGAGAGAGAGATTATGACCCAGTTCTACACAGCCACGCATGGGCCTAATGGGAATAGGACCCCTGCCACTCCACATCATGACGACAGGCTTTGGAGGCAGGTGTTGTGACAATTGGGCTTACAAATTTACTTGAACTGTGAGCTCAACTGTTAAAAATATGAAAGAGTTCATAAAATGTTACAGTAGCCTATAATAACAAATGTTAATTGGGAAAAGGTAAGCAAGGGAGACAGAATAACTAAGGCTACAATTACTTCATGGAGATCACAGAAGTCACGGATTCCGTGACTTCCAGAGATCTCGTGACATTTTCGATGCCAGAACTGGAGCCGTCAGCCAGCAACCCTGCAGATGGCACTGGCAGCAGGGATCTCCCGGAGCTTGGTGGTAGTGGGACCCTGCAGCTCCAGGACCGCAGAGCTCCCAGCCCATCTGGGTGATGGCAGGCCTCTGCAGCTCCCAGTTGCCAAAGGCAGCAGGGAGACTCTGGAGCTCTCGCTTGCTGTGGGTGGCAGGGCTCCTCGCAGCTTCCCAGCCACAGAGAGGGTCCCCATGCAGCTGTCCAGCTATGGGGCGGGGAGCAGACCCCTCAGCGTTTCAGCTGCAGTGAGCAGCGAGGGGACCCCAAAGAACCCAGCTGCTGCAGGGAGGCCAGGGGATCCTAGAGCCCCTGTCGCTGTGGTTGCTGGACCCTCCTCCCTCCTCATTTTGTTAGGGATATTTTTAGTAAAAATCATGGTCAGTCACAGGCTTAAAAATCATGGACAGGTCACGGGCTTCTGTGAATTTTTGTTTATCGCCCATGACCTATGTGATTTTTACTAAAAATATCCACATCAAAATCTGAACCTTAAGAATAACTAAATTAGAAGTAAAACATAATAACTAAATTAGTCTGAGCAGAAAGGCCAAGCTAATATAATTCAAGGACTGTGTTGAAATTATGCTCCTTAAAAGTAGATGATATGAAGTGAGAAGTTAATGAGCTGAAATTGGTATGTTGGACGTTAGGCCCAATTGGTGAACAAAATAATGAGGGGATGGGCTATTCCACCCATCACTCTTTTTGTGGTGTGTCCTTTAAGAGAAAGAGAGTTGGTGGGAAAAGTTAAAAAAAAACAAAAACAAAAACAAACCTGACAGAACAGAGGGAGGCTACTGGAGAAAGTGTCATCATGGCTATGAGCCCCACCTTTTCTTGGAACCCCAGAAACATCCTGGTCCTGAACGGTGTGCTGACCAGAAAGAGAGGGACCCAGATGACATCACCCCCCACCCCTCCGGCAGGTCCAGCTGAAACTCAGACTCCATTGGGATGACAGTTTTTTTATACCATCTGAGAGAGACTCAAACAACAGTGGTGGGGGAGAGTTTCCTTCTAAAAACTGTCTATAGCTAAAGGGAAAAGAAACCAGGAAGGATGTTAAAATAAAAACCTTATTGAATCGTTTAAATTTCAAATGCTTTAACTGTTTTTTTTTCTTTTCTGTATCTTTAATACAAAGTTAAAAAAAATTAATGGTACTTTTGCCATGGTGCTAAGCGGGCTGAGGTCTCTGCATACCCAGCCCCAGAACTTGTTTAATATAGTTTAATGTTGAACAGTGACTGGGTTCTATTAACACCTTTAGCCAATTTATTCCATCAAAAATAACGCAACAGAGGGAAAAGCCTAAGCACCTAGTCGTCACCTACCAGCCTCTGCACAGAAAGGGAGGTAGAAGTGGGAGTATTGGATAGCAAGGGGTGGGGAATGTGTGGAGCTGACATAGCGTGGGGGAGGTAGAGGTAGAAATCTATCAGTCAAGAATAGAAATAAAGAGAGGAAAGAGGAGAGAAGAAATGCGACTCTGAGATTGTTAGCTTCATTCCATGGTTACATTAGAGGACTGATTTTCAGTATATTGTGTACATGCAAAATCTGCATATTTGTGTTCAGTTCAGAGATTTGTCTCCTATGTCGGTGTGCAGATCCTGGAGTTCTGCAAACACAGCTTTGAGAAAATCCATTCCTAAATCCCCATCTTGAGGTGGGAGGGAAACAGGACTCAGCATAGATATGTGCAGGCCAGATAGAATGAAATTCTTCTGCATTTTTATTACTTAACTGATTTGTTAAAGTAATAAATACTCATCCTGTATGTGTAATGGTGACATATAACTAGAGTAGTTATTGCAAGATTACCCAATGAATCTAGGGAGTGGTGATTAATACTCTATCTCCAATATTAAATTCCAAATGAAATCTAATTAGGGCCCAAATATTTTAATATCATCTTGTTTGTTCCTCATGCTAGAGCCTTCTGGTAATACAACCTAGCATCTTGTTGCAACACCAGTTTTCCATATGGTCTGCACATCTTTGAATGCATTTTGTGACAGATACTGTAACTATTCCTGGTAGTGGTTGGAAATCTTTTAACAAAATATAATAGAAATCATGACCAATTTTTTCAAGATTAGGACATCTGAAAATTTTATATGCTGCAAATAGTGTTTATAAGTTGAACAGCAGCACTGAACTGGATGAAATATTTTTGCAGAGCTTGGGATGTAAGAGTGGTATAAAAATAGTCAAGTAATATAAGGTTCCCTTCGTTTGAGATTAGACAAATGATGGCATCTTAAAGTTATGAGATAATTATAGTAATAAAGTGGAAAGAATCTCAGAAATTCAGAAAAATATCCATAATATTACTAATTTGTTACATAAAGGAAAAAAATCACAAGGTTGTGTTCAAAACCATGAGTCAAATGGGAAAAAATTGAACCTATTTCTGTTTGCTAGTACAGTTGTTAAGGGAAGATGTGAGTTTTGATCAGGTGCTCCTTTTCAAAGAGTAAACAAGAACAGCCTTGGCAAAGGTGTTGAATGTAAAATAAACTGTTTTCAGAACTGTGTGTAACATTGATGGTTTTCACATAGGTGAGATGCATCAGTAAAATATCAGATATTATACCCATGGTGGCACAAGACTGGTAGCTCCCAGACACATAAACCATCCCCTGCAAATTGCTGAACATAATATAATTTGAGGGTTAGCTCCTGAAGTCTGCTTAGCACATTGTTCCTTTTAGCAGTGAAATTTGTGGGATCACATTCAGACTTGGTGTAAAGTGACTGAACTCTGGATTGAATTCAACAATGACATAAACAGGAGTGTTACATGGCAGACATAAGCTGTTAGAAAACAGTTATAAGTGGTAAAAGACTACACAGCAACTTGATGTTTGGTGCTAGATTGGAGCTGGTGTCCCTTGCACATCTAAGGAGATGGCATTGTATGTATTAAGACTGGACATGGAACAAAATAATTTTTGCCTTTGAGTCTGAAATACAGAAGAGGTGCACTCATGAAAACTAACAGCTTTGAATCGAGGGATAAGGACATTGTTGTTATCCTGAAAGTCTCCAGACCTGCAAGCAGAAAGAGCTGCTTAGAAGAGCTGGCAGAACCCCTGTCCAAACTGGTGATGAAGTTTCCAAGAATTCTCTAAGGAGATTTCATGTCCTGTGTTGCCAACATCTTCAGTGCTCCAGCACGAAGTTGTATGTCAACTATGTGTTTCAAAAAGATAATGGAATCCCCATATAATTGATCACACCCTAGATCTGATCTTTAAGCTGAATGTGGACATAAGGGGGTATGAGAATATACTTACTACTTCATTAAATTGGGGCAGAAAGACTGGCTGAGGAAGGTTTGAGGCAGGAGCCCAATAATGAAGCAGAGAGAGAGAGTGAGTAGCTTTAGAGATGATTCTGTTTTCCTTACTGTGATAAAGTTCCTTCTTCATAGCTAGAAGAATATAGGAACACACGACTGGATGGGACTTTCGGGGTTATTGAGTCCAATCCACTGCAATCCCAGGCAGCCACATCATATAATGATATTCATAAATTTATCCGCTCCATTTTAGAGCTAATTAGGATTTTGAAGCTAGTTAGGTTATATGCCCCCCCAATACTCCCATACCACTCCTCTTATAGTTAGAAATCTTCTAATTTGAAGCCTAAATTTATTCATGGCCATTTGTTGTTCTGCCAAAGGTGTTCTTTAACTTTTAAACAGCTCTTCTCCTGCCCTAGTGTTTAGCCCAGGATATATAAATCTAGAGCAATTGTATCCCCCTCAGCTTTTGTTTTGCTTGGCTAAACAAGACAAGATCTTATAGTCTCCTCTCATAAGTTAGCGTCTTAATTCCCTTGGTCATTGACGTAACCTTTCTCTGTACCTATTCAAGTTTGAATTCATCATCTTTTTTGATCATAGATTTTACTGAGGCACACGACAGCTTTGAAGATGGAGGCACTACAAACATTGGTTCAAGAAAAAAATTGTCCTATAAACTTTTTATAAGAGTCAAAAACTGTCAGATCCTGGATTTTTACTATATTCCTGCTTGGCATCTAATGACGATTGCTGTTGCAGTTACATAATAAATCCATCCTTGCCATTGCTGAGTCTTAAAAATACATGCATCCAGGGGATTTTTATAGTGAACTAGTGCAATACAATGCATGCTCAAGTAAAACTTCCAATGTTATAGTGTGTGACATGGTTGATAGCTGAGTCCTATTCCTTGTGATATCATTTGATGTTGATTTTTAAATGTACTGAATATGGTTGAGTAAGTAATAAAACTTGAGGTGCTAAAGAATAATCAGAGCAGATACTGTAAATCACCTACAGAAACAAGACAGGTTTACACAAACACTAATAAACTTAGTTTCCAGGTATTTCAGGGCAAAAAGTTACTAAATAAGCAGAAATGTGAATGCAATTGTTTGTACTGCCCGACATATGTATGAGAGAGAGAGATTTACTGGTGAAAATGATTTAGTAAAGATTGTATGTAACGTTGAAAGGACATTGATACAGACCTGACAAGCCATACCCATGAACTGTGAATTCACATAAAATCCTGTCATATTCTTCTGTGTGCCATGAAAATTTTCAAATACTTTAATGTAAACCCTTGTCTTTCAGGTCAAGTACATGTTTCTAAACTAAAGCCTCACTTTATAGGCAGCTGCTTCAGATCTTTTTTTATGTTCTGTATTTTTATTCATGAGCCAAGGCAATACAGTTGGGAATCTGGTAACGCCAGAGAGAGGCATTTTGCTTAAGAGCTAATAGCAGGAGATTTCAGCTTGCTTATCTATCTATTTCATCTATATACTCAGACTGCAATGTTTGTTTGTGAGGTGGTAAATACGGAATTTACAAAGGGAAAGGCATCTTCAGTAGCTGTGCTCAGAACCGTAAAAGTACAACCTAACATGGAGTGTACCCAGGGATTGTGATAGTGGTGATCAGTATGTGGAGTAACTGACCACATGGTTAGCATAGTCATTTCTGGAAGTAATACTTGCAAATTAAAAAAAAACAAAAACATGCCAGACAAACTGATCTCAGGGAGGCTTTTGTCTTTTCTGAAAGTACTATTATCTTGAGACACTATATAGAAACCAACTCTGAGTAGATACAGAGGTTGTGAGATATATACAAGTAAAATTAAAAAGTACAAACTTTCAAAAGACTTCCATTGTAAAACATCTCAGCCACTTTGGCAAAACCAAATGGATAAAGAAACTAAACATAAGAAAGCTCTCTTTCAAAGGGGAGAGGAGGTGGAGAGGTCAGAGATGAACTGATATGAACAAAATTTCTGCATATACAAACAGGACATAATCTGGGAGGAAGTTCCCTAAAAGGCCTTTCTTCTAATGGGATGAGATCTTGACACACTTATTCACCTGTTGAGCTATACGGACATTAAATGTTTGTGGGAAGGTAAGAAGTATTGGTTTTACAATGTGTAGGGAACAGCCATCTTTAGCAATTGTACAGTCATGTCCTTACCTCAACCCTTGATATTATGTTCCCACCGACAGTCTACATACAGTTCAGTATATCAACTTTAAATTGAAGTACAGAGCACTATCAGGATTTGGTTGTCTCTGTATTTTTAATATATCCTGTTTCATTTAGGTATTTTCTTGAGTTCTAGTTATTCAGATCAATCTGGAAAAAAAAAAAAGACGGAAACAGGACTGGTTGGTAGAAATATAGGAAATTATATAGTACAGCAATGGTACATAATACCTTTTCTATGCTGATAATGTACTACATTTCCAGACAGAAAGAATCACTTGTGTGGTGTACGTCCAAGCTTTTCAGTCATGAGGGTCTGTCCTAAACCTGGATTTTCCAAATATTTACTCACTAAAACATCTAAATAGCTATCCAGATGTCTTTGAAACATACTGAGTGCTGAGTATTTCATTTTGTTGGAGAATTCTACGTCCAAAAGAAGAGCATGTTCTGAAGACCTCCATGCTGGAGAAATCTCTAGGAAAACACAGCAGGCAAGCTATCAAATTTTTGAAGTAGTTTCCCTTTGGGGAAATAAACTGCTCCACAAGATGTACTAAGAATACTTACTCTTAAAACTGAATATATCAAGAGTGTTATCACCACCACCCCTTTTAAAAAAATGCTGTAGTTAGACTGAAAAGTGTTTTCATTCCCAATGTGACTTTTTTTAATTAAGTAGTTCAAAAAAAAACAAAAACCTTAAGGCCTTACAATTCATTAGGATACACTTGGCACCATTCTATTTAAATATTTCTTAATCCAAGGGAAAGACATAGGATGTCACAGACAGAATGAACTATTGTGCCACCCCATCTTGGCTCTCCTTTTGACAGATTAAATCTTTATGTACTTGTTTTATGATTCACCATCAGCAACAGCTGATTAGAATTCCATAAACTGATCAAATCAGTCCAGAGGCATTGTTCTATACACTGGAAATGGAATGAAAATTTTTCTCTTTCATAAACAATCTCTAATATTTTCTTCCTAGATTGACATCAACCTTATTATTAACACACTCCATCCCTCACGCTTACTTGGGTAATTCTTCTTGCTTTGAGCTAGCTTCAGGCCAGTAGAGTTGAACAAAGAGTGAGATCAGATCTTCAGCCAGGAAAATGTGACTTGATATTCTATTTTTTCTGACTGGTTAAATCCTAGAAGAACCTATTAAAATTTGTAGTTATTTTTCACATTTTTCAGGATTATACAATCTATAATGAGGAACAATAAATATATTTATACAAAAGACGTGTTTCTCATTTCAAGATACCTCCCAGTTGGTGGTGATTCCCGCAAACTTAGAAGCAACACGAGGCTTATTCCTTAACTGAAATTTTTCTCAACATTTTTTGACATTACTGGGGAACATACAAAATAATGAAGGCTGGACAATTGCAGCTGTGGTGCCATAAATACAGATATAGGCAACAGTCTTACAAACTGCCCTATATGAAGGGGTACCTGTGCAGATCCACATGCATTTTGTATGAAGTGTTTCTTACCTGGTTCCATATCTGCAGGTTTCCATTCACTACCTTCACTCCCTCCCTGCCAAATTTCATGATACTGGGATTTTACACTAAACAACGTGGACATTCTAAATTTGCATATTTCAATATGTATGTCGATATTTGTCTGAACACAGTTCTGAACGTTAGTTTTGAAGTAGAGGTTTGAAATTAGCCAGTTTTAGAGGGGAATGGGCTAATTTTCATTCACAAATGATCTACAAGTAGAAAAGTTGTTTTTTTTTTCAACAAAATCCATAAACCTTAAATGTTAAGGTTCTCGCATGTAACAATAATCTTCTGCCTTACTTCTCATCTGTGTGTGGTTACAAACCTGAAATCATCCCCCTCTGCGCACTTCCCAATCAATCTTGTACTGAATATTAACTTACAACTCCTCACTTGGAGTCATTTGAATGTTTCTGGTTTTGTGGCCTAGACTACATCGGATTTCAGACCCTCTGTTTAGTGTGAATTTAGCAAGCAATTTCATATTCATGGGGGAAAAAAGAAGCTTCGGTGAACAGATCAATGCTGCTCTAATAAGTGCTTATTAAGTCTGCAGACATGACCAGCATTTTGATTATAACATTATTAAAGATACATTTTTTAGCTTTTTAACTTAGCTGTATCTGTAGTATTAACTGACACTTCCTTTAACACCCTACTGCACAGCAGTACCAAAATGAAATGCATGATCTAATAATGTTCATGGGCCTTGGTTGTATATTGTATTATCAAGCAATTAGCATAACAGCAGGAGATCCTGCAAGCAGAATATTTGTCAGTGACATATTATCAAGCAGATTACGTTTTACATAGAAACTAAATGAATCCTGCCAGAATTTTGGGGCCAGGGAGGGGAAAAAAGTCTCATTATTCAATCTGCATGGCTTGAAAGATAGCACGTAGAGAAAAAAAGAACTGTTTGTGCAAACAAGGCATGGTCTTCCTGTTGGAAAATATGCATTTCTTACACAAATGTTAGAAACAGGAAGTATGTGTTGGCAGAAACAATGAGGAAGAACAAACAAACCATTACTGTGTGTTTGTATAATATATTAGGACACTCTTCTGAAAACGAAGGGCCTAAAGCTTCAACTGACAATAACATTTCATTGGGTCATTGGGGAGGGGATGTACTTATGCACAAATGAACTATCAAACCACCTGCTATGTACACAGGTGCTCTTAAATTTGTGTATGTGCACACTCATTTTAGCATAATTCAGAGAGTTGTGGGTGAGGAAAAATGTCTCAATCAGAAATGTCTTAATAAAGAGGATAATTATAAATAATGATGAACAGGGATGGAGAGAGGTGAGGGGGCGAATGGCAAAGCAGAATACCATAGGTTCTGTAGATTGGTACAGATTCATCGATTCCAAGGCCACAAGGCAACATAGGAGTCACACTAGATGATCCCAATATAACACAGGCTATAGAACTTCCCCCAAATAATTCTTAAAGCATTAGAAGCATTTAGAAAATATCCCATATTGATTTTTAAACTGCCAGTGATGGAGAATCCACCATGAACCTTAACAAATTGCTAATAGTAGTAAATGGTTAATTACTTACTCTGTTGAAAGCATGGAATACATGGTTCATTCCATCTTAAGAAGAATCTTGCTCACCAATAGAACAGGTTTGTTCATAAATGTAATTTTAAATGGTTTAGCAGTATGAAATTATATTTTGTTTTTTAGATCATTTTCATCCAAGAATTTGAAAGGACTTCACAACCATTAATTAATAAACCCTTGTACTTAGTCAAAAATAGAAAATTCCCAGGTAGGGATTATAGCAGGCCAAAATCCAGTAAATATTTTGGTGAAAATTGTTAAATGTTTTCCCATTTTTTCCATTGAAATCTTGATGGTTGTAAAACTGTCCAAAATTTTCACACTTTTTTCTTTTGCCATTGTTGTAAATTAAATTTTAATAAATTTGAAATATCTCTGCTAGCTTTAATAAGGAATGTGTTACCCACCTTTACTGTGGAATATAATGGCTATTTAATAGCATGCTAACACAACACAATGGTTTAAGACAGGAGGAGTGCCATATCCAGTTGAAATTGCATGAATTTAAATTTGTCTGGTGCCTGAAAGGAAACACTCTTACTCTGGAAAAAAAAAAAAAGTGTATGGGATTATAAATGGGTATTTCCTAGGCAAATAATAATATAGCTTGGCTCTGCTTAGTAATGAGATCTAGCAGGGCTCATTCAGAGTTTCCTCTAGCTGCAGACTAAACAATAACAAGAAAAATGCTTACCAAAATGTCATAGTATGAATACACTCAGGTTGGTAGGACATACGTTATTCTTAGTGTGCTTTGGCGACAGCAACCATTTATAGTATTTCTTGTAATGCATATTAAGAATGGACTAAGAATTTGTGTGTATTTTAAGCTGAAGGGGGATTTCTTGGGGAATACCCAAGTAAATGAAAAGTTACAAAGCACATACCAAATTCGGTCTTTCTGAGCCTCCTATGAAATTATTTAACAGTGGGTTTACAGGATTGCTAATGTGCAATGCATTGTACAATTCCTTGGCTCAGAACAACCCTTAATGAAGACCTACTCATGGGAGGAGTTTGGGGTGTGGGGACCTCCCCTAAAGTTGTGGTCTCTTCTCTGATAGTTCTTGGGCACATTCTGTCAGGGGTAAGGAGGCTGCCTGCCACAAATGGCCTTTGATATTGCAGTCAGAACTCATGGATCTCTGGCTGAGGCCCAGTTGGAGTCTTGCTGTTAGAATTTTCCCCGGTTCCCCCTACTCCAAGAATTCCCTTTAAAGCACACACATACATCACAACAGGAAGGGGTAATATGTGCGGAGAGTCCTCTCCACACAGCTAATACCAATCAAAGGGTCTGTCTTTTCTTAGTGGACACTCTGGGTGAAATCTTGATGATAGCCTGCATCAGGTGGTCAGCATTGAGTCCCTTTTGTTTCTGGTTATCATGGATGTGATAAGTGAGAATATATGAAGGGAGCCACTTTGGAACATACTATTCATTGATGGCTTAGTGCAGGGATAAGCAAACTTTTTGGGCTGAGGGCCACATCTGGGTGGGGAAATTGTATGAGGGCAGGGGGTTGGGGTGCAGGATTTGGGAGGGGATGCGGTGTGCAGGAAGGCGCTAAGGGCAAGGGATTAGGGCAGAGGAGGGATAACGTGTGTATGGGGGGCTCAGGGAAGGGGGTTGGGGTGCAGAGTGCAGGAGGGGGCTTGGGACAGGGGTGCAGGAGGGGTGTGGACTGCAGGAGGCAGCTCAGGGCAAGGGTTTGGGGTGCAGGAGGTGTAACGGGGAGCTCAGGGCAAGAGGGTGGCATGCAGGAGCCATGTGAGGTGTACAAGGGGGCTCAGGGCAGGGAATTGCGGTGTAGGAGGGATGTGAGGTGGAGGCAGGGGGCTTAGGACAAGGAATCGGAGGGCAGGGTGCAGGCAGGGATCAGGTTCTGGCCAGGAACTGCTTACCTAAAGCAGCTCTGGAGTGGCAGCAGTGTGAACTGGGGCCAGGGCAGGCTCCCTGTATGCGTACCCTGTCCCCAGCCCCACATCGTGCTGCTGCAGGAAGCGCTGCAGCCCCTGGGGGAGGGGAGGCGGAGGACTCCATATGCGCTGCCCTTGCTGTACCTCCAGGTACCTCCCCCAAAGCTCCCATTGGCTGTAGTTCCCCATTTCCGGCCAATGGGAGCTGTGGGGGGTGGTGCCTGGAGGCAAGGGCAATGCATGGAGCCCTCTGCCTCCCTGCCTGGGGGCCGCAGGGACATGGTGCCAGCTGCTTCTGAGAGTGGCGCGGGCCCACGGCACCATGGGGGGCAATCCTATGGGCCAGATTCAAAGCCCTGAGGGGCCAGATCCAGCCCACAGGCCGTAGTTTGCCCACCCCTGGCTTAGTGCTATGTGTGAAAAATTGTGAGACTATGCGAGCCAATTTTGAACAGTTGCAACATAGTTTTCAGAAGGCCTTAGAGTTAATATAGATAAAATTGACACTGAGATATCTGGAGGATTCCCCTTAAAAGGATATCATGGGAAGAGACTTTTGAGTGAAAGAATTTAAATACCTAGAATCATGGTTGCTGATGTTGGTGCCTTTATGAGTGATGCATCATACTAAAGCTTCTTGTAGCAAATACCTGGAGCTGACTCCAGTTCTCTGTGACAAAAAGATGCCAGTATAGTAAAAAGGTAGATTGTATAAAACTGTAATATGACCCATCTTCATGCATGGAGCAGAGACTTGGCCAGCCACAAGAAAGGAAATCAACATGCTTCCTTTGTGGAAATTAGGATGTTGAGATGGTCAAATAGCTGGACACTCAGTGATAGGACACACAATGAGGTTATAAGTGGACTACAGTGGGTTGCCCTAGCTGAAGACAAGTTGAGGTAGGCTAGGCTACTTTGTTAAGATGAGAACACAGTGTTTATCGGTTATGACCCTTGCAATGATTCTGGATGAACAACCAAGGGGGAGACCAAAGACTCAGTACGTGAACCTGATATCAGAGGACTTCAGAGAGACCAATCTGCATGACAGCCTGGCGTATGCTCGTGAGTTTTGGAAGAGTATAAAAGTCATCAAAGCTCAATAGTGAAGTGGCAAGGAAGAAGAATTCATAGATTTGTTATAGTTTGCATAAGCACGACAATGACAGCCATCTCTGTATGATAGCAAGTAGTTATCTTTGGCCAAAAAATACAATAGTAATAGTCCTTTCTCAGTTTGTCTTAACTCAGCACTTTTTACTCTTTGTCCCAATTGTGTTTGTGATTCCCTCAAGCACTGTGCTAAATAATTTTTACAATTTAGAATCATGGATTTTTTTCCCACTATTCTTGTGGCAATCTACAGCTATTGTACTGTGATGGGTGCCTCCCTTTTAAGGTGCCACCTGGTGTGTTGAGATACGACTGAGCCCGCTTTTCCTGCCACCATGGGCCCCCTTTAATGTGTCTTGCTGAACCAGGCTCTTAAGTCTCCTCTAGCACACACACAGGCAGGGCCATACCCAGCTGCAGAAAGACAAGAGACATTGAGATCAGCTCTGGGAAGATTCAGCTTAAGGGGCTTGCCCCAGAACTTAGGTGCCCACCTCCCTTGGAGTGCAGACCCAAAGGTTTATTGTCTTGTGCTGTATAGAAAAATCTTCACAGCACAAGCTCATAAAAATTCGCCCTCTCCCTCAGTGTGAAGACAGAGATGTACATTTTCTCCCTCCCCATTAGAAAATGCACAAACTGGGGTTAATAATAAACAAAGCAAAATTATTAACTATAAAAGGCATATTTTAAGTGGTTAAAGGAATAGAAAAGGGAACAAAGCAGTTTACTAAGCAAATAAAGTGAAACACGCAAACTAAGCTTATTTCACTAAAGAAATTGGCTACAAATTGTTTGGCTAAAAGTTGTTTCAAGCAGACTACAGAGATTCTTGAAAGCCAGCTGCATTGCCCTGCAGCTTGAAACTTCAGGTATTATTACTCACAGGCTAGATAACCTTCCAGCCTGGGCTCAACTCTTCTCCTCTCAGCTGAGTTCTTCTTTTCAGGTGTTTCCTAGTGTCTTTTGGTGGGGTGGCAGAGGAGAACCACGATGATGTCACTCCCCTGCCTTATATAGCTTTTGTGTATGGTGGGAACCCTTTGTCTTCCAGTGGAAAAGTACTGGCGTTCCAAAGGTGGGGAATGGTAACTCAAACCCATGTCTCTGTAGGGTTGTAGCAGCCATTACTCTCAGGCTGTTTGGAGTGTCCACAGGAAGACTAAACTCTTTCACAGTCCATTGTCTTTACTAATGGGCCATCAAACCTGTCTAGCTTTTCACTATTGTAACTGAAGGGCTAGTTGTGGGTGTCACCCAAAGTAGCACATTTGAAATACAGATACATAGTCAATATTCTTAACTTCAGATACAAAAATGATAAAGACATACAAATTGGAATATCACATTCAGTAAATGATAACCTTTCTAATGATATCTTACAAGAGCTGTCTTGCATAAAGTATATTTCAGTTATGCCATATCCATATCAGAAGCATATTTCCATAAAGAATATGGAGTTTAAGATCACAGTTACCCTCTGCACTAAACTTTGCAAAGCCTTTCTTACATTAAGAAAATCTTGTTTTTCACTGTGTTACAGCAATACATATATTTTGTCCATTTCCCAAATGGAAAGAGGAAAACACGAGGTTTACATTATAAGATGGTACAACTAGTTCCCACCATTACATAAAACTTAGTATAAAGTCTAATAAATCAATAATCATTTTCAAATGGTGTAATTTGTCATCTTTGCCTTAAACTGCATCTGCATTAAACTTTTAATAAAGTCTTTCATATGTGGCTAAAAAAAGTTTGTCTCTTTAAACTCTGTATATGGCTTATATTCTTGCAACCCTCCTCATTCTGTGGTTCAGAGAAACAAACAAGATGTGTGACTGTGTAATAATAGAGTTACTCATCAAACACTTTGAGCTAGATCCTGCCTTCAGTTACAATGACATAAATCTGTATTAACTCCACACATCAGTGGAAATGCTATGGATTTTCACTAATGCAACTGTGAACAGAATTTGGACTCACTTTTGTAAAACTGCAAACAAAACACTGCACATCAGTGAGGTTAGAGAATGTAAAGGAATCTGAAAACAATGTTTTACATACTCAGTGGTTTTGGTTCTCCTTTAATTTATGTTGGCTTCACACAACGATAATTCTATTGATTTCAGTGTGATTATTCATTACTTTCTTTTAATTGGTATATCTCAAAGTAAACATATGAGGTGGTATTATTATTACACTAGGACACTTTGTTTCTGATTATTTCAGTATGACTCTAAACTGTGTTCTTGGAGACCATCCAGTATTGTAAAGAACAATCAAATATGCCCTGTGGATGAGATCAGGATGGCCACTGTAGTCTTCCACCAGCAGATGTTGCCACCGGAATCTTCTAATTGCTACAAGTTGTTCCCCTTTCATGTTGGCTTTTTCCCGATAAATAGAATACTTCTGTGACTGCCAAGCCAGTTATACTGGTTTCAGATCTGTGCACGTGAACAAAGATAGTGTTCATTAGGCATAACTTCCATGAAAATGCTGGGGCCTATGTTCATTGTTTTACATACACAACACTTTTTTGAGGGAGGGTGCCATTTCTGAAATTGTACATCAATTGTTGTGGGTCAGAGTAAGGGCAGCAGGGAGTGACTTATCGCGGTCATTCCTTTTTCTTATTAATGCTGCAGAATCAGGACATTGTGTGTGGGACATAGAATGCAAAAAACAACAAATAAAAGTAACAATAAATTATAGACTGTGCATAGTGAATAACATTTATTGTACTACGGTATATGCAACTAAAGGATCAGCTCTGAACCCCACTGAAGTTAATCAAAGTCTTTCCATTGACTATTAAGGGTTTTAGATTAGCCCTGATATTGATTTATTCAGATTGGGCATACAAATTCCCAGTAACAATATGTAGTAAAATCAGTAGTCCAACAGTCATCAGTATGATATTCATGGGTTCTTAGGAAGGAGCTTTTGACAAAGCTGAGGGAGATGGTTCTTTATTAGAAGTAAGTCCGGGACCATCTCCTCAGTCAGACTGGGTGGCACAAACTCCCAAGCATGATTCTTTTAAGGAGAGATCCTCACATATCACCTTTACAAATAAACATGAACACATATAATACACAACAGTATATGTACAAATAAATAAAATAACTCACTAAGAATGTTCTATTAGTCTTTGCAGTGGCCTTCTCAGTCTTGTGGATCTGGGTGTCATCCCTTCATTCTCTGCATAGTGATTCTCAGTTCCGCACATGCTCATTGGGGCAGTCTGCTCTGTGGAATCAAAAACTGGACAACCTGATATCTGCACCTAAACAAAACAAAAATGTCCTATTTATATCCCCACTCCCTGGAATGGAATTTCTGGCAGCTTTGTCCCCTCCCGCAGTGAGCTTGTTTACTGTATTCTGAGCATTTGACATCCCCAAATCCTTTTTACACATCCAATACCTCTCTTTTGCAATCCACATCTTATCTGGAAGGAATATCTGGAACAAATTTCCATTGTTTTTAATTTGCTCTTGATACCAATGAATTGTGTATATTTACTTTACTGTAGGAAAAAACCTCTAGCCCTTGTTCTGTTTGATCATTTTAGCTTTAAAGATAACATTATGCCATTATTTCTCAGGCTTATGTTTGTTGTCCTCTCGAATCAACCATTTGACTGTTGCTTAGAATAGATACTTAGATCAAATGTAACCATGACATAAATCTGACTTGCACCTCTTCTAGATCCACTTTTGGACAGGAATTGGAGAAGACAAAGGTTATTTCTGTATTGGGAAGACCTAAAGAATTTCACCAGATGAAAGGAAGACCAAAAGCTAGTAAAACAAAGAGCGGCCACATGACACAAAGAGCAACCCAAGAATAAGACGACAAAGGACAGCAAGGCCTTTCCATTTCAAAGGTATGAGTTGTAGCCTGCTTGGTTATCCTTGTTCACTTTTCTTTAGACATGTTTTTGTTTTGGAACAACAAGATCAGTGTTTTCTTTAATTAGAAACACACTGTTTTCATTTGATGCAAAAGCTGCCAAGTGGTGAGATACTAATCCTATAAAGCTGTGATTCTCAGCCTTCAGGTTATCACCCCAAAGTGGGTTGTGAAGTTGTTTTCTGGGTGTCATCAAAGTTCCTATGGAAACCATTCAACATTATATTTTAGTCCTTTAGTTGTGAAGAAAATAGATTCAGTAATTAGGCTGACTGACTGTATAACGTTTGGAAGGAATAGGCAATTCATTAAACTTTCAGTAACAGTATATACATTATACTTTAAAATATATATTTTAATTGCATAATCATGTGCTAATTTCAATGTAAATACTAGGATGATCACTTTAGAAAAGCCTGTGGATAATAGGTACTTCACCCATACATCTTAATCAGGCTTTAGAAATGAACAAATTATTATTCATTATGGCATTTTGGTTCACTTTTGTTGGCTAAAACATCACAAAAGAATCTGGGATAGAGCAAAAAGGAATTTGGTATATGGGGTCACTGGGAAGTCCACAAAGTAGGTGGGAGGGTTGGGTTGTGGGAGGAGCTGAAAACATTTGATCTACAGCTGTGACCATCTGCTCATAAGAGGTTATGTGAAATAAGCTAATGCCTCACAAATAGGAGTGGCAATATTGTATGTGTTTTTTGTTGGGTTGTTTGTTTTTTCACATTGCTTCAATGAGATATCTTTGGTTCCCACACATTGTCAATGGGATTTTAATTATTAGTTGTGTGATTTCTTGAGTGCTTGCATATGCAAGCAGAGTCTGAATGCGCTCTCCCCTGACATCTAGTGGTGAGCTGTGGAAAAGGACTTCAGGAGCTGATCTCATTTGCATGGGCATACCCACCCTGCCTAGGTGCTCAGCATGATGGGATTGCTTGCTGAAATGGTCACTTTTGGCTGGTGTGGGATCCCCAGTCTCCTTGTTGTTGGAGCAGGAGCAATAAGGGTTGTTTTCCAGAACTGTACTTGGCATACTCCGATGGAGGGACTCACCCTCAACTGAACAGCACTTGCTAAGCAGGGGACATGGGTTCCAAAGCCCAGTGAGTTGAGAAAGGGTGGGTATAGGTACATGGTGGTGTGTGCCCTGTTTAAGGGTCCTAGACATCATTTGACCTATACTGTCTTGACAGTATAATAACAGAGCTAATTTAGACTCAGTTGAGAGTCTTGTTACACACAAAGAGCTGAAATCACTGATACCTAAGTATTAGACCTACTTTGGGACTGTGTCTCTACTGCAAGAGACTACACAGTGTGTACCAGCAGTAAGGTTCCTCCACTAGTAGCTGAAATCACTGAGAGTTGCTTTAAGTGGGGGGTTCTGAAGACATCTTGGTGAGTGACCAGCTGGGTGGCTGTTGGAGAGGCATGGCAAGTGGCCAGCAGGTACAGAAACTAAGAGTTGTTGGCCCAGGACAGCAACTATGAGTGGGGTGCAGAGAAGGAACAGGCACATTAAAGGGACTTTTGGGTTGCTGGACTTAAGAACCTGAGAGGAAAAGGACACTGCACAACTTACTCGGTGGTGGGTCTTTTGATCATGGTTTGTTTATAAACCCTGTTTGTGATGTTTCTGCATATTAATACCACATTATTTCCCTCCTTTTATTAAAAGTTTTTGCTACACTCAGACTCTGTGCTTGTGAGAGGTGATGTATTGCCTCTTAGATGTGCCCAGGGGGTCGTATGTAATTGTCCCAGGTCACTGGGTGGGGGCTCAAACCAGTTTTATGTTGTATTATTGAAATGGAACCCCTAGATACTGAACCCAGACCTTATTGCTGCAGAAGGGTTACATATACATGAACATTTTGTCATCAGATTTTGAAAGTAGTCTTTTGAAAGTGTATCTGCAAGATTTGTAATCTCCACTCAGATTTACACTTGTAAACATATATTTGTATATGCTAATGAACATTTAGGCATAAAGGTTACCTATAAGCATGTCTAAGTGTCTACTTGCATGTGATATTTCCACTCAATGTGGAAAGGTGGGTTTCTTCTCTGCATGCAATCAGATGCAGTCCTGTTTTGCAAGTCATATTTTGGCTGTTATATAGACTGTTTACTATGGATTAATTTGTATAATTTGGTTACATGGATGATCTCATATTTCAGAGCACTTGATTTTGGTCTCAACAAATGCTGAGCTCTAAGAACTCCCTCTGAAATCAAAGCAAGTTGTAGAGGCTCACTATTCCTCTAGGTCAGGCTCTTTTATGAGTGACACACAACAAATAGGATGATTTTCACAATCCAGAAGATGACACACTTCTTGGGCACATTACTCCAGTATATTTTAGTTATCAGTATATTTTGATAGATGTCTTGCAGCCTTTACTTTCTTATCTTCCATTGTGATATGATTAGCCAATGTATACACAGCCAGTCGATCACAGGATGACCGATTCCAGTATTGTGATATCCTAAGAAAACCACCAGGGCAAATTCAAAGACCCAAGGGGGAGACCTCTTTAAACAACAATAATTATAATTTCAAGATATTCTCAAAATTTTTACAAGCCTATATTAAGTATTTTTCATAAAGAATGAACTGTAAAAGTGACACACAAGCATCGGACTTAAAAAGGCAGCTTTGATTAATGAACATTGCTAATTATGTACAGCACTATTAAGAGGAGCAGGGAAAGGGGAATAAAGTACTGTGTAACTTACTTAATCTTTTAGCTCAACACCCTGATCTGTGCCATTTCATCAAGCATCTGTGGTGGGATGGGGACAAAGGACAAAAGAAAGCTATAAATTATATGAATACTGTAATGAAATTAATGTATTCAAAAACTGCAAAAGACATATTCAGGATACAATACAGAAAACATCTACAATCTTAATAAATATCACTTGTCTGAAGTTTTTATTACTGTATGTTCATAATTTCATCTATGTGGAAAGTATTGACACAGAACTATGAATGAAAAATGTTATGCGTGCAAGTGCCACACACACATAATTATTTACTCCTGGGGGAATTCTGCGCCACTGCACAATGCAGAATTTCACAGAAATTAATGTTTTTTTTGTGCAGAATTTCCTTTCCACCACAGAAATGGACTGCAGGGCTGCTGGCGACCACAGGGAGCCACTAGACCTGGCAGTTCGCACATAGAAGACACAGCTGGGGGGAGGGGAAGAGAGCTATAGGGTTCCTGGCAGCTGCAGTTCCTCGCATGCTGTGATGGAAGGAGAGGGTGGCACCAGGAAACTCTGTGCAACCCCGGGACTGAGCATCAGGTTGTTTCTCCCTCGGGATTTCTGGGCTTTGAGAGGTAGGGGATGGGTATCTGGGCTGAGGGGACCCCAGCTGTGCTTTCAGAGGGAGTGAGGCCCCGCGGCTGGGCTCAGGCGGAAGGGGGTGCTGGTATCTGGGCTAAGGGGTACCCTGCAGTTGTGTTCTGGGGTTTAGGGGGATTGGGTACATTCCCACGTGCTGGGGGGGCACGGCTGAGCTCTGGGGGGAAGGGGGTGTGAGTGTCTGGCTGGGCTCTGGGTATGGGGGGGGGGACAAAGAGACAGGAACTGGGTGTCATAGGTGGTTTCTTTAATTCTCTATTCCTGGGGGAAATTTTATGTCTGTCTGTATTGTTACAGACACACTTGCTGACAGATATTTTGAAATAAATTACCAACATAATTGAAACTGGTGTGATTATATAGTATGATTTTGACAAATTAAATTTGCAGAATTTTAAAATATTGCGTGCACGATTTTTCATTTCTTTTTGGTGCAGAATCCTCCCAGGAGTAATAATTGGATGTAGGTATATAAAACATATGTACAGAGCAGTGGACAGAGATAAAACGTTTCTTTTACCATTTTAATAGTATGTAAGATATTACTGGCTTAAACTGGTGTTTCCTATGCTTGTCATGGGGAATTGTTTCTAGTCTGGAGTATAGCGCAAATGGATATTTATAAGGTGCACAGTTACACATGTGTAGCTAGGCAAAATAGTTCAGGAGGAAATTCTAATAAAATCACTGCATTAGGATCTGTCAAAATGGACATGAACATGGTGGACCTGATTCTCTGTGACACCTTTTTTTTTCTTTGGCTGATGTGCCTCCACTGATTTCCTTTAAGGTCCTGTATATATGAAAAAGCTGCACCAATTTAACTTAAATCAGAACAACCCCCCCATATGAACACATTTATTTCGGTTTTAAGAATGGCTTATTTTCATTTAGCCAAGTGAAACTGCTTTGACTTCTTGTTCTGAAATATTTCATTTCAAAATTTATTTAGATTTAAAAACAAATCACACACACACATACACAAAAAGAAATCATGTGTTTTGTTTTGGATCAAACAAAATGTTTTTGTTCCACCTGAAACAAATATTTCCGGTTTATGTTTCGGTGAGAAAAAAACAAAACATTTCCATTTCATGTCTACTCCCACCAAATTTTGGGGAGGGTTTTTTCAGTTCAGCAACCAAACTAGAAAATCCGTTGTTTGTTGAGCTCTAGTTATGGGCTGTTTCACTGAAAAGACCATTTCTGGAATGTGATCAGCAGGAGGGGTTAAGCTATTTCCCCACAGCAGGACTAGAAGAGTCCACTGTTGGAGCCTAGTGGCAGTAGAAACTCCAAAGAACCCTGTGTTCAGAGGCAGCTCTAGACACTTCACCAACCCAAGCATGGTGGCATGCCGCGGAAGGCGCTCTGCCGGTCGCCGGTACCGCAGCTCCGATGGACCTCCCACAGGCGTGCCTGCGAAGGGTCCGCTGGTCCCACGGCTCCACCGAAGCCGCAGGACCAGCGGACCCTCTGCAGGCAAGCCACCAAAGGCAGCCTGCCTGCCGCCCTCCCGGCGACCGGCAGAGCGTCTCCCGCAGCATGCTGGGGCCT
Source organism: Chelonoidis abingdonii (assembly GCF_003597395.2). Classification (NCBI taxonomy): domain Eukaryota; kingdom Metazoa; phylum Chordata; order Testudines; family Testudinidae; genus Chelonoidis; species Chelonoidis abingdonii. The sequence continues at coordinate 26,740,936 of NC_133787.1, forward strand.
GGAGCCGCCCCTGCTTGTGTTCTTTAAAGTATGAGTTAGGATTCAGTTTGCTCAACTCTTCTGAGTTGAGGTTGGCACTAAAATCCAAATGTTTCCTGCTGTGCACACCCCTGTTGAGTAGTTAATGAAAATTTAGTTAAGTGTTAGCAAAGGCTACATGTGGCCAGCTAAACTAGTCTGCTTTCTGAAGGTAGGACTGAGATAAAATAATTTGCACATATTTTTTCCCCTTTCCCTGTTCTCCTTGCTATGTCCCATTAGTAACACATTTTGTTTACAACAAGTCTCCATCTCTTCATCTTGTACTTTACATATTCTTATTGTTCTGCCCAGTTGTATGTAGCAGTTTGATTACTCTTTGTATTCTCCATTGAGAGTTGTCAGACACAACAGATGAGAACTGAAGTTTGACTGCTGGCAAGTTTTTTTTCTTTTTTCTTTTTACATGGCAAATCCTAAAAAACAATTGCTTTGTTTGTCAGCAAGGAATATTTTGAAATGAAACACAAGAAAAACCTGAAAAAAAAATCTTGTGAATGCTGAAAGAAAAGAAAATAAAAGAAAAGGGCTAGGGGAAAAAAAGGGTGTATTTCTTTTTCTCTCTCTCCTTCAGCCGATTTCCATATGATTTAATACTAAAATGTTTCATGTTGTATGTCATTGGGGTTTGTGTAAATGTTGTTGGCAAGGCTTCTGCTGACTTGGTTCTAGAAATTTTAACCTCTCATTAGCCTTTAACTATGAAGCCAGGAAAACAAAAGCAGTCATTACTTATTCCCAGAGTCTGGCTGTGCCACATCAGACATGGTGCAATTTCCAGCTCCTGAGTCAACTGTGTCCTGTTGTCGGGAGGGACAACAATGGGTTAAATCTCCCCAAAAGCCTTTCCCAAACTGTAAGAACTAAACAAGAAGCAGACTTTAAATGTTTAAGTATGCGTTATAGTTAACTATAAACAGCTGTTGCAAGATAACAGCCTTTCCATTGGTAAAGTGAGTCCATTCCCCTCCTCGCCCCCCCCCCCCCCCCATGATGAAACCATTCTGAAAGCAGCATTGAGAGAAGGGCTGATTCTCTGTCTGGTAATAATCAGAATTAAGAGGTGGGGGATGGGGAGTGAATTGTTGGATCTCTCAGCTCAAGCCAACATTTATATAGTAATTCCTATTTCTGCTTCTGACAGCCAAAACATACAAATGCATCGTATCTGGACTACTAAGAAAAAGAGAACAAACTTGCCTGCCATTCCCCCTTCTCTGCTACCACTGCTTTGCATTAAAGTTTATTTGGGATAATGAGGAAAGAGTGATATTAATTAAGTTCCATCTATCTTTCCCAGTTGGGGAACATCACATTTGAATTAAATCCAAATAATACCTGGTGGTAAAATACTTCTGTAGAGCTACTGCTCGTTTGTGAAAGTCAAACAGTTAAACATTAGAATTTCCTTTCATTGTGCTGAAGTTTTAAAACCCTGTGAAATTTTAAATGAAATGTCATTTTGAAAAGAAACCTGAAAGCCAGTTGTTTCTGATTCAAATCAGATGTGGGAAGGTTATCAAAATGAAACATCTAAGTTGGGCAGTTGTGGCAGACAGTGTTTTGTTAAATGTATTAAAATATTAATGATTTTCAAAATTGAAACAGAGAGAATTCCTTGTAATTTATGTTAAAAAAATGTGGAAAATCAGTCTGTTAATGTTAGACATTTATAGAGTGATTCACATGATCTCTACTACAGTACATATGGAAAAAAGAGAGACAAAGAAACAGATGTGCAAACTTCCTACCGCTAAAATCTCAGCAATTTTGTTAACAGGAGGACTGATTCTTTGTTTCTTAGCTAGGAAATACTAGGCAACAACTTTGTAGAGAGATGTGGAATGGTCCCACAGAAAAGTGCATTGCCATCTGCTGAAGCTTTGTTAATCCTCTAAATTGTTTTAACCAGTACAACAATCTTCATAAAGTTGGTGGAGGAGAAGGAAGTGAAAAGAAAATCTGCGGCATGGTTACAGTAATGTGGATGGGAACCTAAATGAAGATCTCCTAGATGTAGGCCTTGCTATCTCGATGGCATCATCATCATCACTTATGCCGACCAACAGAGTCCTCTGATGGATCAGGGATCTCTACAGCTGGGGAAAGAATATAGCCCTCAGTGGAAAAAAAAAACAGCAAAAAGTTTATGAATCCTGACTAATTGTTCAGCAGCTGCCTCCCTGCAGGGGGAAACTCCCTGGAGTGTATGTGGGTGAGGTAGATGACAGGCTTCCAGGGGCAGCAATGGCTAGAAAATGTCCTGGCAGCACAACTGCAACTGAGCTATGATGACTGGTGGAGGACAAACGGGTCTAGAAGATCCAAAGCTGATGCAGATGCCCAGGGCTTCTGTGCATACTGAACTGCCTTTTTGTTTATCCAGGATCTATGACATTTGGGGGCAGAGCTTCTGCCCATTGTGTAGGGTGAGCAAAATGTCTTGCACCTCCCACACCACATGATGATCCTCAGTTTCTCTGTGTACTCCACCTGTGATCCAGGCCTGCACTGCCACAGACAGGTAGTTGTTCCATTCATTTGCCTACTGAAAGTCTAAGAATGACAGACAAACTAAGGACTTCATGGTCTCCATGCTTCCTTGTTGAAACAAGACCCTGCACCTACAGTTACAATGAGTGGAAGCAAGTATTTCCTATGCAGCATGTTCCTCCCCCGCACCCCCTCCCCAGTGGAAACTCCTCAGCCAGGCCTCTGCAGGACAGATGTGGAAGGGCACCCAAAATAAGAGCCACCAGATAACTCACTGCATACAGACTCATATTAGCGTCCATTACCCATGCATGAGTAATAATGTAGCTACTGAAGCCCATAGATAAATCTGTTATGCCAGGCCGTTGAGTATTCCCTGGCATAATATGAATAAAGAGGAGCATGGTCTTCACTCATATTCATCAGCTGTCTTCTAAGCAAACCACTTACTGCAAAATAAACTTAGTTGAAATTAGATCTAACATAATTGTTTCCCAATATTATTTCTTTTTCATCTTGAGGTGGTTTTTGTGACGTCTTAACAATTTGCATTGCAATTTTAAATGGCTTAAATTCGGAAGCAAAGGAAAACAAAAGCCATGGCCTAACTTTTAGATGGAGTGCAAATAATAACTTGAATCTTGAGCCATTTTATACACAGGATACTCTATCCTTATAATAACAGAAAGATAATAATGAGCAATATGAAAGGTTTTGAAATAGCATGGATTTTTCAATATATCAGCACACGGTTTTCACTTGTTTATGTCGTTATCATAGATTGAGGCAGAATTCTGTTCAATGGCTGCCCAAATCACAATGATTTCAGTAGCTATATGGCCTGCAAGTCCAAAAATAGACAAAAATACTTTAAAACAACAACAAAAAAATCTTGAGCTACATTGTATGGCAGCTTGTACTTTTTAGAACTAAACCTCAAGAACTCAGCTGATCTTTAGGGATTATTCTAATATGCACTAGCTTAAAAATATTTAAAATAAAAACCAAACTGATTTACACCCTGGTGATAAAAGTGAGAACAACGTCCCTATTGACTTAAGCCATGTCTTGAACTACTGTTAGTATTTCACATCACAGGTCTGCAATCATGAATCATTTAATCATCACAAAACAAAGAGCTCTTTTCATGGAAAACAGTTTCACATGCACACATGCAATATCACTCATTTTTACAGCGGAGGCTGTATACTGTTCACTTTCACTAAGAAATATACAAGTCACACACCTTTTCAAGGCTGATTTTTAGGCTCATTTTACAAGAAAACAAATATCGACTGTATTAATATATTCACATGGAAAGCCATGGAACTGCACCAGTTTACAACAGAGGAAAACTTGGCCTAGAGTTTACAGACAGTTTTCCAAGTACGTGTACCAAGTTACTAGCTATTGCGTAATGTGTAGCATAAACAATATGTCATCAAATAGGGCAATTGTTTCAGCAGAGCATGTGCTGTTTCTGGCTTGCTTGACCAGGATTACAGCTCCTGCACCATACCAAATCCCTAGGTATCCTGAATCTCAAAGAACTGCTCTTTCAAAACTGCTGGATTTTTCTATACAGCAGCTCAGTAGGGTCCTCGCGACTACTCTTTCTAAAAGTGTCATGTGACAAACTTGTCTGATCAATCCTGCTGCAATAAAAGATTTAATCTCTAATGGAAAATTTTTGTTAATAAAATTTGATAAACTGCACACTAATACTTTTGGTTCCAGATTATCATGACCTATATGGGATACAAAGATTTCTATCAAAATGTTATGATTTCATATATGTGTTAGAGAAAAAATTACAAATGTGATAATGATTGTTAATGTGAAAAATACAGAAAATGAAGAAAAAAAACTTTACTCCATCAAATACAAATATTAGATTTCGAAGACACAGGTTTTTTGCAAAATTTCACTGGAAGTCTCGTGAACAAAGATTCAAAACTCAGAGCAAAGGAAGGCCACTTAAACTCCTTTAGTTGTGAGACAGAGGGCCAGATTGTCAGATGGTCTAAATCTGTAGCTCTGAATCAGGTCCTGAATGGTTTGAAAAATGTTTCTTTACTTTGTTTTTGGTCATATAAGTTACAGGTGTAAGACTGGTTGGTGGATCTAGTACATTTCCCTGTAATTACAGAGTGGTTCCCTATAATACAGTTTTCTAGTGTTTGGTCTAACCTATATTAACTGTGCCAAACAAAGGGATTCCTTCATGAGACAGACTGTATCTTAGCCTGATGCAGCAGGTACACACAAAGTTCACTCCACTTGTAGAATAAGTCTACACTGAGAAAAGAAATGGGGTATATTTTAAATTCAAGTTAGCTCATTTTCATTAGCTAACTGAGGTTTAAATAGCAGTGAAGACAATTCTGCTTTTAACTCAAATTAGTGGATTGAATTCAACCCCTAGCTGCCCTATAGGCTTGAATGTGAGCTGTGAATCCTGATTGAAGTTCAAGTTGCCATGTCATTACATTATTTTAACCTGAGTTAGTTAATGCGGGTAAACTAACCTGAGCTACAAATACCTTTTTGTCCCACCAGTGTATATACCCTTAGAGAGATTATTAGTCCCAGAATATATACAATGGAGACTATTTATAATAATTCTTCAATAATATTTCTTGAAGCAGAATGAAGTAGTATGAACACACATACAAACATCTCACTGTGAGAAAGTTCTTCCTGATATCCACTTTAAGTCTTCCTTAATGTTGTCTCATATTTTCTAGTTATATCCCACAATAAAACATTCCTCTACATTCTTGTGTTTATACCATATCCTGGACTAGCATCTTTCCCTTAATCACTGCTTAACCAAAGGCACATATATAGCCTTAAATGTCACTTCCATCTGCTCTGATAACATACTGATCTTGTTTCAATTAGCCTTCTATCTCTCCTTTTCTGGGCTATATCCTTCACTACCAGTCTACCAGTGCTCAGCTTTGTATGTGTAGGGATGTTTATGGATCTTGAGAGGACTTCTCAAGATACCTGAAAGCAGAAAACTTTAGGGCTGGAGGATAGACCTTGCTGAATGGCTTCCTTTGTCTTCTTGCTTAAATACCAGTGGAACCGGTGAACCTAAATCTCATTGGTGTGTTTGAGACCCATGCCCCTTTACATATTTACTCTTTTCCTACGTTTTTTTCAGAAGAAACTTCCAAAGTCCAAGTATGTTGTACATTTCCTTCAATTATAGCTGTCCTCAGATAGAAGTCATTACAACCATCTCTATTTGGAACCTTTCAGTATATTAATATGCATAATAGAAGAACAACAAGCTAGAGAGGATAAACTGAAGAGAAGTGAAAGAGAGCTATTCTTCACATAGGTCATATTCCTACCTCTTGGGAGGCTGGTTGGTTGGTTGTAAGTCCCAGTTGCCATAGTGACAACACAGGCTTCCAAGGACTTCAAGAATATATTTGAAGCAGTTCTGATGCCATATTCAGGATGTCTTCGAGCTCACTTTCACACTCTTTTGTCTTAGTGATTTTAGGCAGCCATTTTGCAGTGAACCATTATTTTTATCAAGGCTTTTGAAAGACAAAATTTGTGATCCCACATCTGCCTTTCACGCTCATGCACGTACACTATGTTTCTGTATCATCTGTGTGTGTGTGTGTGAGAGAGAGCGAGAGATGTTTGTATTCGTATATAATTAGTATGTGTTAGAATTAACACACAATATTCCAAATAGTCTTTTGTGAACAAATTATTCAACTGTGTGAGTATACACTCAAGTAACATACTGCCAGACAGAAGATAGTGAATACAGAAATAAAAAAGAGGAAAAGACTACTTGAGACTTTGGAAAAATAGTTTATTGTTTGTAGATGGAGACTAGAAAGTTTGTTAGCAAGTGGGAACTATTTCCATAACATAAAATCATAAGGGTGTCAGTCATACTGTAAGTACCTGGCAGCAGAATAATCTTGTAAGTTAAACAAAATATTCAAATGTATTTGATAGCTACACAGTTCAACAAATTGTTGCTACATGTGTTCATAATTTATTTACTTTATTTTACATACTTGGCAAACTTTATAAGGATGTTGCACAATTGGTTGTGTCTGGAGATCTGTCTGCTTTGTACAAAGAGAGGATAAGAATTTTGGCAGTTAAAGTAGACCTAAGAAGCCACTGTTTTCTTTTCACAACTGTTGAAGCCAGCTAGTTGAGTTCTATCTCCAAAATAGCTGTTGCAGAGACTGGCTAAAGATGCTGAGGAAGACTATATCACTCTCTGTACAAACTGCATCCCAGAAAGAGCATATCTGTAAGTGAAGACTTCCTGTTAAGCCACTTGCAACAGCTATCTGTTAAAAAGATAACTAAGCTTCCTGAAGAGTTGTAGAAATCCAATGAGATTTTTGTGCTTGGTTGTTCCAAAACTCAATCCCATGGAGGGTTTATGCACATTAATTTCTTTCCTCATGTCTTGTTCCAGGCCATTTTAGGTTAAACGTTTGTGTGTGTTTCTGTGTAATAAGGAGTTAATATATATTTGAGATAGATTGGGTGTTCTATGTTAGAATCAGAGAAACGTAGGACTGGAAAGGTCCTCGATAGATCCAGTCCCTTGGGCCCACTCAACAAGAAATCTCACGGTGCATCCTTCCAAAGGAAGCATGCTTCTAACTTGCCCCTCATTTTGAGGAATATAGTTCATTCTAGTCTGGGCTAATGATGTTCCACACAAATTTAGCATCTTTTTTATTATTTAAAATCAAGTATATCAGAATAAGAGACATGAAAGTGGGGTGGTACAAAGAATTATGAACACAAAATGTTGGAGGATTCATTTCTGCAAAATTTCATGCATGAATCATTTTGTATGGCTCTCAGTTTTGGTTTTTGTTCACACATTGATTCACTGCAGTGTGCAGCTGGTTAAAAGGTATGTTTTTGGAGGGCAAAGCTTGAGTGTCCTTATTTCTTCTCTGATGTATTTTTTTTTAAGGTGAAAATACTTCCAGATTTTATGTCCGAGGTAATTCAACTTTATTTGGGATTTGTGGGAAGTTTTAAACATAATATATACCAATAAGGCTTTTGTTTGTTTGTAGTTCCTTGTCCTTCTCCTTTAGACAATACAAAACATACAGTGGACGTTGGCATATACCACTACACAAACCAGAACAGATACATCCCAAAATTTCTAGGACTTTTTTCCAGAATGCCTGACCATTGAATATTAGTGGCTTTAAAGTCACTTTGACTTTATTTTGCCCAGATCTGAAGAAGAGCTCTGTGTAAGCCCAAAAGCTTGTCTGTCTCACCAATAGAAGTTTGTTCAATAAAAGATATTACCTCACCCACTTTGTCACTTTGACTGTAGACATGTGATGGGAATTCTGTCAGTAGAATTGTTGATGATGATTACCAGTCGTATTTGTTTTAGGGGTGAAATTTATTATTCTATAATTGCTGTTGTGAATCTGTATGAATTCTGACCTTCCTTGCCCTCAGACTGCTCCACAACACTTTGGCTGCTGTGCAAGATTCCATGTGGGCATCTGCAACAAGTAATCTATACTCAGTAAATTGGCTCTTTGTTGAGATAACATAGAGAGCCGTCCTCAGCTTCTCTGGCCCAGAAGGCCACAGATATTTTGTGCTGGATTAGCCCAACATTTCTGATGTTTTGGATGTAATATAATGCTTAATGTTTCAAGGTTAAGATTTAACATAATAAAAAGTGGGATGAGTTGCTATTTTTTTAAGAGTTATTTAGGCCAGTAGGTACCGTGTGACTCCATGAAAATATTATTATTATTATTATTATTTATTATTAATAGTCACAAAAAAGACTGTGTGAAACTATTTTTTTTCATGCTACGGTCACCAAACATCTTTTTGTGTTTGTTGAGGTATCTGCAAAATTTACAACAGGACTTTTAAAGTATTACCAGCTGAAATAACAAAGCTATTTCTGCTGTGCTGGATGAAATGCAAAGTAAAGGAAATGGGGGAGACAAAAGAGAACTTTTCAGAAGATTTTTATCAAACCAGTAATGTCTGAAATATTTTACTTGGTTGACTTCTTAGCATTTAATGCTTGTTGGAAAGAAAAGCTTAATTGGCTGTTTTGTGGGAAAATATCTAGGGCTTATTTAAAGTTGGGGCTCTGTTTTTCATCTCATATCATGTATATTATGTAGATACAAGTATACAGTGTGCTTTTTCTATTTACAGTGTATCATAAAATTATACTTTTTTTTTTTTTTCTGTCATCTGAGCCCCCAGAGGTTTTTCCCCCCCGGCGTCCTCTGGAAGCTTTGTATAATGCACTGTTGATAGTGTATTATGTTGGTACTTCAGAGAACTGACTCATCTGAATGACATGATCTTGAAGTCTTTTATATGAGGAATTAGGCACTATTTCTAAACATGCGAACCTTGTAGATTTTGCACTAGGCTACATTAAAATCTTCATGCCAGTTCCTAGGAACTGCTGTTATAAAACCAGTGAAAACTCAAGATTTTGTTCCTTACCATATTGGCAATGATATTGCCAGAATAATGAGCCAGATTTTCTCAGTTGGTGTAAATTGGTGTAGCTCTGTGGGTTTCAGAGAAACTATTCCGATTCATGCCAATTGAGGAGCTGGCCCTGGATTTTTAGGGAATTATCTATATTTGCCTTAATGATTTAAGTCTCAGCATCTCAAGAAGTCATTGTCATATCTCTGCAGTGAGTCACAAACCACACATTTTAGCTGTGCTTTCTTCCTTCTTTTTAGACACCGTAGGAGTAGAGGAGCAACATGCATAGGAGAATGGATATGATAGTCTTTCCAATGTTGGAAAATTTACAGTAGCAAAGAAAGAAGCACATGAAATGATAAAATGTGATATTTGGTAACTAACAATGCATATTTCTATTTTTTTTTAAATTGTCTTTTCTTTCAAATAAAAAACTAACATTTTCCTCCAAAAGAGAGATCTATATTCATAGGGCCTAACTGATCAAATTTATACCGGTTTAATTGTTGGATTTAATCCCATGCAGGTGGTGTCAGACAAACATTGGACTGGTAATGAATCAAGGGATTCCTGTGCATAGTTTAAAGGCACTGTATTATTAATATTTATAGTATGAGAGATAGGTTTAGTCATATAGCTTTTGAATCCAGATTTTTTTTTTAAACAAATCTCAGGTATGTTTGGGTCACTGCCTATCTCTGCAGGTTCATCTCTGGGTGATGATGTGATTTCAACTATCTCATGGGCGGGGGGACTACCCTTTTTTTCTAATCATTCCCAGTTGTATTAGTGCATCACAGGTTCAATGTTCATTTCCTAGGGCTAGGAGTAAAAATGGAAAGTAACAGAAAAAACAGCCCAGTAAATCAATATACATCTGATCATAGAAAGACAAACCAAAATGGGAATAAAGGCTCATCCACATAAACATTTAGTTTGCAGCAAGCTAGGGTGTGGATCTGCTTCAACTAACTTGCTGCAGACTCTGTGGACTCTGGTGACATGTATTAACAGTTCATTAATGTGCTTTGACCTAGTCCTCTTTGACATGGGACTAGATCAAAATGCATTAGCAAACTGTTAATGCTTGTCCGATGGGTCTAGATGGATGGGTAGTGCACAGCAGGCTATTGGGTGGGGGGAAGTAGTCACGCGCTGTCTTGCTGCAAATTAATGTTTACACTACTACTTATGTCAGTATAACTTATGTCTCTCAGGGGTGTGAATAAATTACCCCTCCTGAGCAACATAAGTTACCCCAACCTCCACGCTGATGTGGACAGTACTATATGAGTGGGGAAGTTTCTCTTGCTTACATAGATACAGCCTCTTATTGGGGGTGGATTAATTAAGTCAATAGAAAAGCTCTCCTGTTGTCTTAGAGCTGCAGTTGCGCTGCTGTAAGCTCTCTAGTGTAGTCATAGTCTGTCTCTCTCTGAAGAGAAAAACTCTTATGGTCCCTGTTAGTTCCTTCATTCATTTACCCAGCACTTGGCCTAACTAATCAGGGCAGGTGGTTGGCTCAGTATAGGATCCTTATGAAATTACATACATTTGAAAAGTTGGGAATAATCTTATTCAGAAATGGCCCTTAGTATTTGGGTGCCAGCTTTGCAAACCAAAGTGATGCAAGTTGTCCTTCTTCTCATTGATATCACTGGGCTTGCTGTGCTCATATGAGGAAAGACATTAATGTAGCTTTATGCAAGTGAGTCCTTGGATATTATTAAAGTGCATAGCAGTAAAAACAGTATTGTCATGCCATGGACTGATTGATATTATTGGAGTAAAACACTTCATTCCTTGAGGTAGACAAACATTTAAATAGCAAGAGGCATATTAATATGCAACAGTAATTTGAAGTACATTTCAACTAAGCATTGATAAATCCATTTGATAAACGTTCAATAACATTTTTTAAAATTTAAACTGTGTAATGTGTTGTATGCATCAAAACTGATGAGTTGAGATAAATGCATTTTAGTTATTTTTCCTTGTTTACTGTCACTGACTAGAGGAATAAAAGACTGTTATAATTTCCTCTCTCCTATAGTTCTATTTTGTTTTATTGTGACAACAATCACATAACTTCTGTATTCTTAGATGTCTTTCAAAGAACTTCCATGTCACGATCAACAACTAAACTCATCATGAAATCTGGTACCAAGGTGCAGCTTTGATGCAGTGTATTTTTCTTTAAAGCTGAAGTGCTGTTTGTAGGTGTTTTCTACTGTACAGAACTTTTGGGAAAGTGACTTTGTGGATTTGGGGTGGGAAGGGTGGTGAGATCCAAAGAGCAACAGCACTATATGCTGCAAGTCACCATAACTTCTATTTACGTTAAGGGAAACAAAACAAGAATGAAGGGGCAGGGGAAGTAAAATCTCCACAAATGAGACATTGTGTGTCTCCTTTGTTACATGCTTCATTGACTTTGTCTCACAAAATGGCAGCTGCTCCTGCACATAGGCTTTATAAAAATGCTACGTATGCCACTCTGGAAGTTGTAGGGCTTGTGTAATGGATGCACTTCAACTGAAATCAATGAAGCTTTACCATTTTACACCAGCAGGGAATTCGGTCCATATTGTGCTTCCCTCCTGGGTCATTTGTTGTGACTCAAAAAGTTTTGTGTTTGTGTTCTGTTTGAATTAGAATCCAGAAGACAGGTTGCTTGCTTGCTTGAACCACCTGAGGAAGCGAAATTGGACTGGAAAGCATTTATATGACTAACCATTCATTTAAATTCCAGAACTTCCACTTACATCACAAATACATCAAGAACAGCCTTTTTTTAAAAAAATCAATATTGCTACTTCACTTCTGATCTCAGTCAAAACGCTGAAGTGCAAAATGGCAGGTGAAGTGAAAAAAGAAACTCTCTCCAAACGTCTCAGAACATTAGAGAAGAAACAGTTTGGGTTCACTTTTGAAACCAGACAAAAGTTCATGTGGGATAGTGATGGCAAGAGTATATTCCCATATTCTTCCAAATTGGGCCACCTGTAGTCTGAAACCTAGCAAATAAATCCATAAGGAAAATATCTGAATAATTTTACAAGGGAAAAACAATGTTTTTAAAAAACTAAAATTAAACCGCCTTGATCAATGTATTTGACTAGCACAAGCTGATATGTCTTTAAGGGAGGAAGGTGATGATAATGCGGAGATGATGCATCATTTGAATCATAATAGGAAAGTTACAACCATTGAACACAGTTCTCATGTGTTTCCCCCTCTCTATCAAGTTAAATTTTGTGTCACTCGGGTCACTTCTTAAGCTGTATATGCAGTATATTATCTGAGAGAAAGGAAGAACTCTTGATCTTTAGAGAGGTTCCCAATCCAGTTACACATTTTCTACTCAAATGCTCACTACTTTTTATTAGTGATGAGCAAAATCTCTGGATAAGTGACCTCACAGCCCCTTGTTAACATTCCGTCTGAAAGAATTCTGCTTTCTGGGGGGAATGAGGGACCCGCTTCACAGCAGTTCAGTAAAAATAGATGCAAGCTTTTTATTAATCCAGAAACCCTGTTATGTTAAATAAACAAAGACTCAAGTGCAGTGTGACACGAACCTGTTGACAGAGCCTTCTTCTTTCATGCTTCACATGGCAGCACTGTGTGTCATGAAGAAATGTGAATTTGATACTTTGAATTTTGGCAAAGATTTTGCAATTACAAAGCCACCTGTCCTAATTAACAGCAGTGTTCCGCCTTCTTTATGAGAGAAGTACACAAGAGAAGGAAATCTGACAGATCACTATTGCCTCTAAAGACATCGGAATTTATCCTTTTTTCTCAAGGATATTGCAACTGGGTACACTGGCTCTTGAAGGGCAGAAGGTGAAGTCTAGGATGTCAGACTACCCCGTTCCAGGAATTCTGGAGCAGACAGGGGCCTAGGGAATGACAGAGGCAGGTACTAAGAAAGAGAAAGTTGTCCTGAGCTGATCTGTTAAGATCCTGGGCTGTGTGGGACAAAGCTCCCTTGTCTCTTTCAACCAGGATAAGCTCTGGGAAAGAGAGCAGCTTATGACTTGCCTATTCCCTCATAATAAGAGACGTTAGCAAGGGAAGGACTGCATGCCTGCTTGCTGACTTCCCTAAGACCAGGGGGGAAAAAGGCTGAGATGGTTTGAGCTGGCCTCCAACCTACGGAAGAAGGTTGGAAGACAGCACCTCATCAGGAAAGAAAGGGTTTTGTTCTGTGTGGTGCTAGGTTCTGTTTTTTTGCATTTTAGATATTGCTGTCAGCTCAGGTAAAACTGGTTGAGGACAATTTAAAGTGGTCAGCTGGTAGAGGCCACCTTAAGTGTTGCAGCCTGCTAGAGACACTTATTTTGGTCTAGGTTCTGCCTGAGACTTATGTAGGTACACAGTAGGTGAGTACAGAAGAAGGAGCCTTCCTGATATGACTTCACAAGGGCATGGAGGATGACAGCAGGAATGTTCCCTAACAGCAGAGAGTAGGTTTCACCCACCCTATGTGCTTACCAATGTAGGAGATTGGCAGCATTTGGTTGGGGGATGGGATGGCCATACCTGTTAAAGGGATGAAGCTGTGTGTGTGGCGCTCCAGAAGGCATTCTGTTTCCAGTGCTCCCCATGGGGTAGTACAACTATGCAGCGTTCTCAACTCAGGGTTCAACCTACCCAGTACAATCTAGCTGCTGCTTTCTTTCTCTTATTTTTTTCTTAAATGCAAACCTTTGCCTTGCTATGTTTTTGCTGAGTGACCACATCATCTTATTGCTGTAACTCTTGGCTTTTCTCTACCCAATCTCTTCCTATTGTTTAGTGATTTGATTCTGCACTATTAAAATAAAAGAAAGTTTTCCTATTGACTTAAATGGGAGCAGAATCAAATCCTTAGTAGGAAATTGTATTTTATATGCTACTCAGGGCAATGCCTGTGTCATCTTTTTATACTGGGAAGCACCTAATGTGCTCTTGGTGCTGTAAAAATAATAGATGAAGCCACAAATGTTTCTTCTATCTTTTTGTTCTACTCTAGAACTTTGCTCAACTCAGCAATGTCAGAACTGTTCAATTCCATCTGCTGTTGAGATATTCTTGCAGTTTTATCGATGCATGACTTTCACCTGTGTAAATAGTGCAATTGCTTTAGTACTATCTGGTTTGTGATGGCTTTGTCGCCTAAATCTAAAATGTTTTTGGAGCCCCATAAATGGATATTGCCATTTGAAGCTGTAGTGTTTTACTAATGAGTTCTTGTTAATGCCAGCAACCTAGGGTCTTACACGAATGGCCTCAAAATAAGCTTTGTACAAGCCAATTTTCACAATAGGATCCTTGACAGGATGACTTCTTCTCAAATAATTATGAAACTTTGGGTTGTTTTTTCCTCCTGTTTTCTGTCATCATGTCCCAAGAGAGTTGGTTCAAAGAAAAATGTAAAGACCGTCTGGCATTTGTAAATATAAACTTAAGCAGTTATTATCAAACAGAAACTAGAAATGTGTCCTGGTTTAAAAAAAACACAGTAGGTTAGTAAACTACCAGATCTATTTCTGGGTTCCCACAAATATGCAAATTAAATCAAATACTGGAAATCACTTTGGGCCTGAATCCCCATAGACCTATATATTGTGTAGTCATGCACCAGTATAGACCAAATACAAAGTGGTGTAAAATACTACTTTGTTTTGGTGTAAATGCCTGTGCAAAGTGTAGAGCAATGGAATTAGGCATTTTGTTCTTCTGTCACTGTAAGAATAAAACTCATGTTGTGGGAAAATTACCACTTTCTTTGAAGGTTCTCATTCCAAACTGACACTTTTGCAAGCAGTAGAGAAACTTTAGAGAGAATTGAAGCTGTAAACCAAAAAAGATTTTACTTTTTAAATTGTGAAAAAAATATAATTTTTCTCTGGATTTATTGTTAATGTGGATTTTCTCCTCTGTCAAAGAAGTTCCCAGGAAGCAGCTAAATATGCAATAGCCAGTAAGTGTTCTGATGACAGCTTTGAATCCATTTAGTTGCTGTTTCTGTGTGCGTCTTTCCAAGAAAGAAAAGTTAAAGATCATGGTGGCTATTCCTTTGAAAGTAAAGATTGGAGAGAAGCAAAATATATATCTTTTTCAAGGGTTTCTAAACAGTTCTGGGTTCTTAAGGTAGCAGAAAGATTGTCTAACTAATTTGGCCCATTTCTATTTTTTTCTGCATAGGAAATTTCTTACACACACATTTATTTAGCACCTCAGTTTGCCTTGCATTGTGATAATATATTAACTCTGTTTATTGAGCATTGCGGTAAGATTTTGGAAGTCATAGAAAGTTCAGGGTTTTAGCCTTTTAATAATATATGACTTTCAGAATGTTCCAAAAATTGTTTAATATTAACTTCATTACCTTTCTGCTCTGTCATAACAGTTGAACAAGGATTTCTTCATGAGCAGTATTCAAATCAGTTTTTAATGAGCTATTTAATTAAAGGCTAATTGAGGTGAATTCATTAAAGATTTCTAAATTATGCTTATCAGGGTAGCTAGGTTTTAAGATAAGTTTTAAATATTTGTTTTATAATACATTGTTTGATCATAAAAGTATGTATAAAATGACTTTTAAAATGCCTAATTAGACTTTGTAAGTAGTTTTCTTCCTTAATACCCCATTAGGGCAGTTAACATATGTGACTATAAAATATATTTAGAGTTGGGCTTACAAGATAAGAAGCAACAAAACCGTTAAAGCATATTTTTTGAGTCTTAATATCTAAGAATTCAAGGGTTTATGGGGATCTGGTGATTTCATGGTGATCTTAGTCTTTCATTCTTATTCCTTGATGGATAATGACTATTTTTTGTTTATGCATTTCCTTCTAACCTGAGTGACTATGCGAGGCTGCAGGGTAATACTACTGGGAACACTGCTACATGAGGACAGTAGCAATCAGTCAGTTAACGAATGAGTCCATTCATTAATTAGGAGAATTTCTCTTTCTGGAAGTAGTCGTATCATCTTGTGTCTGACAGGATCAAAGTGAGTTTGGAAAGTAGGTTGTGTTCTTTACTCTTGTATAAACTGAAATACCTCAACTGTTGCTTTAGTGATAGGGCAAAAAAGCAAATACAATAAGAAATCTGAGAAAGGATGGCAAGCCACAGAATTAATCTACATTTCTACAACTCCCAAAAGTTTGTGGGATCAGGAATAAGAGAGCCTTATAAGAGAAGTGTTACAATGGATCAAAGACCATATTAAAGCAAACCCAAATCCCTTTTTATTTATTTTTTTCATTTCTCATCCTTCTTCCATTCATTCGAACAGCAGAAGTTGATGGCTCAACCAGCCTACCCTTGTATTTGATATAGTTGTGCTTCAGCAGGACCTCATTAACTGCAGGGCATTCCTGCAGCCGATGTGAGGGGAGGATCTGATCAGTGCAGCAGTGGCAGCAGGAGCTAAAACTGAGTGAAATATTATTGGTTATAGATTCATCAATTTCATCCTGCACTGGGTTTGTCTCAAGATTGATAGCTCTGCATTTCAGGCCTCCATGATATAACTGCAGCTGATTATTACATGGTCTTCAGCTACCTGTGAGGTTTCTGTAGATTGGTGAATAGAGAAGCTGAAACTTTGTAATGCTAAGAATGGAGAAGGTCTCATTAGGATTGAGATTACACCTATTATAAAAGGGGAAAGGAACACGATACATAAGAGGGGAAGAAAAGGTTAAAGAATATTTAGGTCTGTTAAATGTATTCAAGTTGTCAGGGCCTGATGAAGTTCAATCTAGGGTACTTAGGGAACTAGATGACACAATCTTGGAACCATTAAACATTATCTTTGAGAACTCATGGAGAACAGGTAGAACCCAGAGGACTAGAGATATGCAAACATAATATCTATCTTTGAAAATGGAAACCAAGAGGATCCAAGGAATTCTTCGTCAGGCAGCTTAACTTTGATATCTGATAGAATACTGGGCCAAATTATTAAACATTCAGTTTGTAAAATAGAGGACAATAAGGTAACAAGTAACATCCAATGTGGAGTTATCAAAAACAAATTATGCCAAACCAAAGTAATTTCCTTCTTTAAAATGGATACTGGCCTAATGGATAGGAGGAAGCAGTAGTCATGAAACACCTTGATTTTTGGTAAGATTTTTGACACAGTTCCATATGACATTTTCATAAGGGAACTAGGGAAATGTGGTCTAAATGAAATTACTAAAAGATAGGTGTATAACTAGCTGAAAGACTATACTCCAAAGAGTACTTATCAGTAGTTCATTGTCAATCCATGAGGACATATCTGAGAAGGTATTACTCCTGGGGCTGGTACTAGTCAATGCTTGGTTAATGACTTGTATAATGCAGTGTAGAGTATGCTTATAAAATGTGCTGACGATGCCAAACTGGGAGGGCTTGCAAGCACGTTGGAGGACAGGGTTAGAATTCAAAATGACATTGACATTGACAAATTAGAAGAATGGTCTGAAATCAATAAGATGAAATTCAATAAAGACAAGTTCAAAGTACTGTACTTAAGAAGGAAAAAGTCAAATGCAAAGCAACAAAATGGGGAATAACTGGTTGCAGAAAAGGATCTGGAAGTTTATTGTAGATTCTGAGCCAACAATAGGATGCGGTTACAAAAAAGGTTAATCTAATTCTGGCGTGTATTAATAATAGGTTAATGTTCTGCTTTACTTAGCACTGGTGACACCTTTGCTAGGGGATTGCGTCTAGTCTGTGAGAGATGTGGACATATGGAAGAGAGTCCAGAGGACAGCAATAATAATATTTTTTTAGAAAACCTGACTTATGCAGAAAGGATTTAAAAAAATCTGGTTAAGTAGAGGCAAGTCTCATCTTACACGGGGGTTCCATTCTGCTGTTAGTGCGTAAAGTGAAAAGATTCAGACTAACACGGCTACCCCTCTGATACTTGACATGTATAGTGAAACACTCATTGAGTTGAATGGCGAACAGAAACGCCCGCACTACAGATGCAGTTTTTATATTGTTGTTTTTCTTTTTTTTCCTGTTTTTGCTGACCGGGCAAAGCTGAATTTGCACATGTTAAATGTGCCTAAGATGCAACTTGCCTGTATAATCTTGAGAAAAGAAAACTGAGGGGGGGACTTGATACCAATCTTCAAGAAAGAAGTTTGCAATCAATTGTCCACTGAAGGTAGGACAAGAAGTAATGGCTTAATCTACAGCAAGGGATATTTATGTTAGATATTAGGAAAAATGTCTAGCTCTAAGCAGGGGTACCTGAACTGAGGATGCTGAGGGTGTAACAGCACCCCCTGGCTTGAAGTGGTTTCCATTATTCAGCATTTACAGTTTTGTTCAATGTCTTTCAGCAGCGCCACTGACTGTAAGGGTAGATAAGCTCTGGAACAGGCTTCCAAGGGAGGTGGTGGAGTATTCATCATTGCAGGTTTTTAAGAATGGATTAGACCGAAACCTGTCTGAGATGGTCTAGACACACTCGGTCCTGCCTCAATGCGGGGATGTGGACTAGGTGATTTATCAAGGCTCCTTCCAGACCTAAATGTCTATCATTTGAAGATAATGCAAGTTTCCATGTTGCACTCATGTTTGAAGGGCAGGTCCTTTGTTGCTTTCTAGTGTTTGAACATTCTTTTTGCTCGAGTTTTGAAAGTTTCTTGTCGTGAATATAGATATTCTGGTAACAACATTCTAAAACTTTCCACTGAAATGCTGAAAGTCGTTATTGTATGAGGCAGTTTTCTCTTCAATAAATTGAAACTATTGTATCTGGTGTGACAAAGTAAACACTTTCAAAAATACTTGTTAATGTGATTACATTTGCTTTTTCAATCATTTGTATTTATGAACTGAACAAAGTCTTCCGGAATTTCTTGTTTTGCTATTGGATGATACATCACTTGGGTTTATAGTTTTAGGTTTATATTCTGCCATTGCCAGACTTTGACTTCAATTACCTATGACCAGATAAGGTAACTACTCAGTTGTAATATGTTTTTGAAGCACTAAGAAAAATCTAATTTAGCTCTGAAAACATTTGCATGTGATAACTTTAATTGCAAAGTAAAACAATCATCTTTCAACTTCTTGAAAGTAACAAAATATAAAATACCATTACGAAGCTGTACAGACCTTGAAGAAAATATATAATGTGACCTTCTTAATAATTTATTTTCATTGCTTTTCTGTAAAAGTATTGCAAAAAACTGAATTACAGGAAGATTACATCTACTTAGCCTTTTTCAGTTTTGCGGGGTTTTTTTTAAACTGATACCTCTTTACAGAGGGTTTTTATGCAGTTGGAAAACAGAACACCTGAAACTGAACGTGATTTGTAATTGACTAAATTCTAATGATTTTTACATTGTACATATAATGCCACAGCTGCAGTCAATTTCTTCGTCTCAGCAGCTCAGAAACTGGAACACTTTCCTTAGGAGTTGCATCCACCGTGTTGTGACATACTAGACCACTTTTGTTCACATCAAATTTAATAGCAAAGTGTGTTTTTCTCGCTTACTTTTATTATTTCATTATAATAGTGAATCAACCTAAGATCAAGGCCCCCTCGTACTAGATGGAGAGCTGAGGTCCAGAGAGACTATCATTTGCCAAAGGCCAAACAAATAGTCTGTGGCAGAACCAGGAATTAAACTGGCATCTTCTGAGTCTTAGTCCCACATCCTAACCACAAGTCTATCCTTTTTCTAATATCCTTCATTGGGTATTACTCTCATATGTTCTATGCAGGCTACATCAGAGAAAATTAACACAAAATTTGGGGGCACTTAGCCATATTTCTGTTGAGAGTATATTATACCTCTGATCCCCAGTCTTCACTGTATTTCAGTTGATACCAGGCAGAATTAACTGTGCTGGTTTTGACCTGTTAAGTCCTATGTTGCTTGTATTCACTAGAACTGGTTGAAACATGGCAAAAAATTGCAAACATTTTTTTTCCCACATATTTGTATAATGTGATGGGGCAAGGCCAGATGGCTACAGTAAAGTACTGAGAAACAGGTATGTTAGCCCCAGGCTAAACAAATCCCTAGTACCCTGGTAACCAAATGGCAGTTGCTCCAGGTTAATCAAGGCACCTGGAGCCAATTAAGATCTTTCTAGAAGGCAGTAGAGATAGCTACTTTAATTAGAACACCTGCAGCCAATCAAGGCAGGCTAATCAGGGCACCTGGGTTTAAAAAGGAGCTCACTCCAGTCAGGCAGGGAGGAGCCAGAGGAGAAGGAGCATGTGTGAGGAGCGGGGAGTGAGAGAGTGTACTGCTGGAGGATTGAGGAGGACAAGCGTTATCAGACACCAGGAGGAAGGTCCTGTGGTGAGGATAAAGAAGGTGTTTGGAGGAGGCCATGGGGAAGTAGCCCAGGGAGTTGTAGCTGTCATGCAGCTGTTACAGGAGGCACTATAGACAGCTGCGATCCACAGGGCCCTGGGCTGGAACCCGGAGTAGAGGGCGGGCCCGGGTTCCCCCCAAACCTCCCAACTCCTGATCAGACACAGGAGGAGCTGACCCAAACTATGGGTTCCGCAAGAGGGGAAGATCACTGAGGTGAAAAAAATCCTCCAATAAGCACAGGACCCACCAAGGTAGAGGAGGAACTTTGTCACAATATACATTTAAAAAACTACTAGCACTGTAGCTGGGAGGGGGGAGTGAAGAGGAAATTGCACAAAAAATCTCAAATTTCATTTTTTCTTAAGCAGCTCTAATATTGAGTATCTTGAACAACACAAGTCAGATTGTCTCATGCAGCCAAGCTTTGCTCAGCAACAAGGGACAGTAGGGAATGTTATGGAGCCAGTTACAGCTTCCTGTGTGTGATGGTCAGTGTGAGTGCCAGCCTCAGTTCCCACAAACGTTAAGCAGCTCAGGGGCTGGTGTAGGATGTCTAATACATCATATCTCCAATATGCTCTATCCCTCCTCTCAACATGTGCCTTTTGCCAGAGAGGATTATGGGGAGTGACTGGAGAGAGATTTGGCTGTGACAGCATTACATCAACAGGGATTTGCTGTACAGCAGGGAAATTCTCTGCTGGCTATTTTCAGTCAAATTCTGGCCTTATTGTGCTGTCTGACATCTCAAAGCGGATAAATTTCAGTTGAGAAACTGCCCCCGCCTCTCGGTGAGATACTACAAGAGAAGAGACCAGTTAATCTCCCAGAAGGGACTGGTGGCATGAAATTTTTAGCAAAGGGGACATGTCTCTGGAATTAATGTCTGTGATAAATTGCTATCCTAATGGAGCCAGTTGGGGGGTGGGAGGGGAGAGTTTTAGACCCAGATTTTCATTAAAACGTCGCACTCAAGACCTTCCATTAAGGACTGCAGAAGTTGCTGGGTGCTGAGCCCTCTTGAAAACCTGGCCTGATTTGTGTGTATTGAGCACTTCTGAAAATAATGAGCCTTACTATTTACTATATTCATCTGATTTTTGTTCATTTATTAATTGTTCATGTGCCCTAAGACATGGACTGGGTCAAAAGAAGGCTGTACCCCATCCAACTATACCAGGTACTCTCCTAGTACTTCTGGCAGCTCTTCTAGTTACAGGAAATCCTCGCTCTAGAAGCAATCTAGAACACAGCTCCATACAATATCTTTTGTGAGGGAGGTGGCTAGAGAGGGGAAGACTGGAGTCCTGTAAAGTGTGAGGAAGTTATGATTCAGGTATCTAGCACACAGAGGGCACTACTACTGTTGCTGTGTTCTTCTGTCTTCAACAGTTGGGGCTAGCACAGTAAACTTGCTGATTGAAAGAGAGTAAAGGTGTGTATTTTATAGATATTAAAGAGCTGCCTCTATTTTTAGTACAGTTACTGCACCACATTAAGATTCCCTTATCCTGTGATTACTAATGCAGTGGATACACCGGCTGAAAATTCCTTGCAATGCCTTTCTTTCATCTGCTTCCTTGCAATTCTTTGTTGGTTTCCCCCAACCCCCCACATTAAAATTGAAGGTTTAACCTATGATCAACACTGTAATGAAATACCATAGAAATAGATGTACCTTATTTGGCACTTTGGTGCTGGTCTTTCATTGAAGCCACCCCACAACGTTTATAGGAAACAGAAGGATTTAAATGCATTTGTGGCCACAATATTATTTAGGTGGAAGAGAGATGTTTGTGACTCTGTGTGAGAGGAAGATCAATACCGTAATCTGTAAGTTTCTAAGTGTGTTTTACTGCTTATTGTCTGGAATGTTTTATAAAGAGCTGGGGGATAGAGTGAGCTACAGTTAGTGATTACCTATCACTCTGCCTCCTGTGTTATGTTAAAGCTTTGAAAACGCAGCTGAGGGACAGCAGGTTTTAAAACACAACACTGGGATTTTTTTTTTCCTGTAGGTGGCTGAGCCAGTCACAAGCAATAACCCTATGTCTTTAAGTTTTGATGCATGGCCACTTCAACCTCTGTTTTAATGATAAATTAATCTTACATAACACCATGAAAGTCTTACATCTACATTACAATCAGTACACTAAATACAACTAGAAATTTTCTTTTGTTACCACCAGTATACATTCCCTTCATCCTCTGCAGGCTACCAGCACAATGGGAAAATGCAGGCAATCAGATCTATCTTGCAGTTCACCGAAAGTTGAAATGTACTTTGTTCAGAGATCAGTCATAGGAACAACTGTGTTAATGAAGATATATAGATTTTCATTATTTGCTTAATTTGTGCAATTCAATTGTAATTGAATAGGGTTCAGTAGCACACAAAGCCAGTTGTGGGATTGTGACTGTAACATTATAATTACCATAAATCATCAACATTTTGTGTTCACAATTGGGAAGCTAGAGAACTTAATATAACTTAGTGTTTAGGCTTAGAAATCCAAGTAGCAAGGTGTTTTTTGTTTGTTTAAAGAAATACAAGTAATGGAAATTTGGTCCTGTTATGCAAAAGAGTCCTAATATGTAGTACATCTTGCATGGAATGTGTCATATCTAGTAATTTGAGGAAAGAAAGAATACTGAACCCTTTGTAAGTCACTTACAGATCGCTCAGCTCTTGCTTCTAAAATGCATTGCTCCATTAAGAATCAGTGCTTCTAGTATTATCCTCTGAGAAACTGCTATAGTACTTAAGTTCAATAATAACATTCTGCCTGAGAAAATGTGAACTCTGTGATATACAGAGCAGTTTGCCTTACGAAGAAAATGTTGGACAAACAATTTATCAATTATTCAGATGAACTTAACATTCAGGAATTCAGCCATCAAGCTATAACTGTTTCCAATAAACAAGTCCAGATAATAGCCCTCAAAAAAGTACCTACTTTGAAACAAATAACATAGATATCCATTTCCCACAGGCAAGAAAAAGGAATAGACGAAAAACTGGAGCGCTCTGTAGACAGATGAAGTCGAAAGCTTGAAGTGAATTCACTCTATGATTCAGAAAAAAATTGACAATATATGTAGGGAAACCCTTAGCCTAATCGTTTTCACCTCTTTGAAAACAGCAGAGGAACCAGTAGATGTAAGAAAATACCTAATGTATCACATTTAATAGTTAAGAGAGGTTCTAGAAGCACCTGGAGAAACTAGCTCATTTAGGGATGGTCAACCTACATTTACAAATAGTAGTTTGACATTTTGTTACTACTGTTGAGTTTTTGGCAAGCTGTTCTTCAAACTCCTTTTTTGCTTTTCTTATTACATTTTTACACTTAATTTGTCAGTGTTTATGCTCCTTTCTATTTATCTCACTAGGATTTGACTTCCACATTTTAAAGGATACCTTTTTATCTCTTGCTGCTTCTTTTACATGGTTGTTAAGCCACAGTGGCTCATTTTTAGTTCTTTTACTGTGTTTTTTAATTTGGGGTATACATTTCAGTTGGGCCTCTATTATGGTGTCTTTGAAAAGTGTCCATGCAGCTTGCAGGGATTTCACTGTAGTCACTGTACCTTTTAATTTCTGTTTAACTAAACGCCTCATTTTTGCATAGTTGCCCTTTCTGAAATTAAATGCCACAGTGTTGGGCTGTTGAGGTATTATTTCCACCACAGAATTGTTAAGTGTTGTTATATTATTGTCACTATTTGCAAGCAGTCCTGTTATAGACTAGATCCTGGACAAGTTCCTGCGCTTCACTCAAGACTAAATTGAGAATTGCCTCTCTCCTTTTGGTTCCTGTACCAGCTGCTCCAAGAAGCCATCATTTAAAGTATTGAGAAATTTTGTCTCTGCATTTCGTCCTGAGGTGACATGAACCCAGTCATATTGGGATAAGTGAAATCCCCCACTGTTATTGGGTTTTTTGTTTTGATAGCCTCTCTAATCTGCCTTAGCATTTCATCGTTACTATCACTGTCATGGTCAGGTGGTCAATAATAAATCCCTACGGTTATATTCTTATTAGAGCATGTAATTACTATCCAAAGAGATTCTATGGAACATGTGGATTCATTTAAGATTTTTACTTCATTTGATTTTACATTTTCTTTCACATATAGTGCCATTTCCCCCTCTCTGTACGAGCTGTTCTCTCCTTCCGTTATATAGTACCCTGGAATGATTGTGTCCCATTGATTGTCCCCACTCCATCAGGTTTCTGTGGTGCCTATTATATCAATATCCTCCTTTAACATGAGGATATTTAACACGAGGCTCTAGTTCACCAATCTTATTATTTAGACTTCTACCATTTGTGTACAAGCACTTTAAAAACTTGTCACTGTTTATTTGTCTGCCTTTTTCTGATGTGTCAGATTCTTTTTTATGTAAATGTTTCTCATCTGATCTGGCCCATACTTTATCCT
This sequence comes from Chelonoidis abingdonii, assembly GCF_003597395.2. Taxonomy (NCBI): domain Eukaryota; kingdom Metazoa; phylum Chordata; order Testudines; family Testudinidae; genus Chelonoidis; species Chelonoidis abingdonii. Next base: position 26,765,778 of record NC_133787.1, read on the forward strand.
CTTCCATCATCTCCTCCTGACTAGAACCTAGAGAATCTCTATCAATAGATTCTCCTCTAAGAGAAGTCTCTGTCCGATCCACGTGCTTCGCTGCGGCAATCGGCTTTCCCGCATTTCTTAGGTTAAAAACTGCTCTGCAACCCTTTTAATGTTAAGTGCCAGCAGTCTGGATCCAGTTTAGTTTTCAGTGGAGCCCATCCTTCCTGTATAGGCTCTCCCATCCCCAAAGTTTTCCTAGTTTCTAATAAATCTAAACCCCTCGTCTCTACACCATCATCTCATCCATCTGTTGCTGTAATGGGGAGTGTCAACAGTTCACATTAGGGAAAGTGTTCCCAGGGAAAATGTTGCTCATAAGTGATGGTTGCTGTTACAAGGTGTTACTGCAAACAAGTGTCTACTGTATAAATGAAGTTTTAATGTTTTTACATGTCAAATTGCTATCTCAGCTCTAGTGATAAAGACCTAAATGGAATTCTATGAACTTACATAATCAGTCTTTCATAAACCTCCTATGTTGTTCATCCCTAAAGTATGTAAGATAGATTTTCTTTTCCTTTTATATTACTATTTCTAATGTGTTCTCACTTTCTAAATAGGATAGGAACTTTAACTTAAGGACAGATTTTAAACTTTGGGGTCATGTTAGTTTGCTTCTCCTCATTGCCAAGATTGTTTACTACCAAGGTCTGTTGTTATGACTTTAAAGAAATAAGTAACAAGTCACATATATGTAGAGGACAAGGAAAGTAATCAATACAAATATTGCAGTCAAAGGAATGACATTCACCACATGTGACTCGATAAGGAGCTAATAACCAAACAAAAAGATATTGTACTGGATTCCAAGATCTGTGGACTTGACTCATAATACTCCAATTTACAGTATTTCTAATTTATTGTACTTCTTGTTTGTTTCTAAATACTTTTATTTTGTGCTAACTCCTGGATTAGCAACAGAGGGGTGCAATGCTCATGTAGAAGAATTCTTGCTTATACAAAAGTCCCAGAGAACCCAGTGGGTCTACTCTTGTCATAAACATACAGCTAAGGGTAGCATAAAATCCCTCCTTACCTGTAAAGGGTTAAGAAGGTCAGATAACCTGGTTGGCACCTGACCAAAAGGATCAATAAGGGGGAGAAGACATTTTCAAATCTGTGGGGGAAAGGTTTTGTTTTTGTGTTCCTTTATTCTCCCAGAGTCAGCAAGGAACCAGAGCAGGGAAAATACATCTCCCTAAGCCATATCTGAACTAAGCATCTAATATTGCAGAAATAGTAAGTAACAGTAAGGAAATGTGTTAGATTGTCTTTTGTTGTAGCTTGTGAATTTTCCCCGTGCCAAGAGGAAGGTTTACCCCTGTCTTTGTAACTTTAAAGTTTTGCCTGGATGGGAAATCCTCTGTGTTTTGAATCTTTTTGTTACCCTATAAAGTTATCTTCCATCCTGATTTTACAGAGGTGATTCTTTTATCTTTTTTAAAATAAATTCTTTTAAGAACCTGATTGATTTTTCATTGTTCTTAAGATCCAAGGGTTTGGGTCTGTGTTCACCTCTACCAATTCGTGAGGCTATTATTCTCAAGCCACCCCCAGGAAAGGGGGTGTAGGGCTTGGGGGAATATTTTGGGGGAATAGGACTCCAAGTGGTCCTTTCCTTGATTCTTTGTCTAAATCACTTGGTGATGACAGCATACTGTTCAAGGACAAGGTGAAATTTGTGCCTTAGGAAAGTTTTAAACTTAAGCTGGTAAAAATAAGCTTAGAGGATCTTTCATATGGGTCCCCACATCTGTACCCCAGAGTTCAGAGTGGGGAAGGAACCCAGACAACTCACATGAGTAACTGCTCAGGATGGTGAGTATAGTCTCCACTATCTTGCCTATAGTGACTTAGAGAGGCAATTTTAACACACCCCCACACACAAAAAAAGTTTAATACCTGGACTTTATTTCATGTATTACAAATAAATACGTCTTTAAGCAATAACTTATTAAAATGGCACACAAGTGACCATTTTGTTTTTTGAAGGAAAAACAAGCTGTCCCTGCCAGCAGGTATATGGGATCTTGGGGAGCAATTACCACACAGGTGGGGTGCCAATTTTGTCCCTGCCAGCAGGTATATGGGATCTTGGGGAGCAATTACCACACAGGTGGGGTGCCAATTAATTTCTTTATTAAAGGAAAAAGGAAGTGGTGGGAATTTAACAATGAAATACGATGGGATGGGGTGTATAGGGTGTTTACAATAGACAATGATGGGGGGGGTTCTTCTTATTGAACAGTGTACGGAGTTCTAACAGTGGGGTTCAGTAAGTGGGGTTCAGCACAATGGGATACAATACAGTTAATAAGCAACTCAACTTTATATAGGAACAACTCTAGATACAGTGTGGAATGCAAAACGTACCAAAAAGAAATGCAACATAAAGTGTAGCTTCTATATAATGGTTACAATCTAGATAGAATTATTAAGTGGTTAGTGGCTTAATCATGTACACAATGTATAAGTCAAATACAAAATATATCAGAAAAGTGGAGGCAACCAATGGGTGTAATAGCAAGTAAAATGTAATTACAGTGCAATAAACAATATGTGAAGTGAAATTATGCAATGTAGAACATACTGACTTAATTGTGAGGCGCCGATGCAAGAGTGCGCAAGTAGGACCACGGAGCCGGGATAAGTGACTTCGGTAGGGAGGGGCAGCGAGATTTGGGAGTTCGGAGGCGATGCAGACGCGTGGGGGGGGAAGCAGCAAGGTTGAGTTTAAGGGGAAGCAGCAGGGGCGGAGTGGTAAGGGTTCGGAGGGATGCGAGACCGGGGGAGGGGAAGCAGCAAGGAGTTGTAACAGGGAAACACGGAAAGCACACAGAGGGGAATTGGAGCGCGGGAACAACAAACGGGAAAGCCAGGGAAGAGATCAGGACAGGGGAAGACGAATTCAGTAGCAAAAGACCTTTTATCTAACACGACTAGGCAAACAACAAATATCACATTCTAACAAAACTTAACAAGCAACTTACGAGCAACAAAACAGCAAACTATAACACAACACAGGAGGTGAATTACAAGCTTACATCTTAACTATGACTTATTAAACTAAAAAACAAAACCTGGTGCACCTTATGCGTGTGGGAATTACAGGGCAGAGTGGTATGTCCAGGATCCAGCTCAAGGAAGCCAAGGGATGGGCTGCAGGCAGTGGTACAGCTGGAAGCAGAAGCCAGGCAAGCCCAGGAAGCAGAGTTAGCACGGCACAACTTATTTTAGCAGCAAAGTGCCGTGGAGTTTAGGAGAGGTTTTAGACACAGACCAAGGTTAGCTTGAGTCTGTGTGCGGGGAGACAGAGCCAGAAGCTAAAAATAAAATAAATAATAGAAGTTCACAGAGGGATCTTACCACCCAAAGGTAGCAGCGAGGCAGAAACAGCAAGAACATCAGAAGGCTGGGTACGGCTCATAATCAGGAGATCTCTAGCAGCATTCTTCTTTGTGGGGGTTTCAAAAATGGGGTGCGCTCAAAAATAACGAGGCGGAGAAAGACCCCCAAACCCCTGCGATCAGAACCAGACAGCAACAGGAACCTTTTTGCTGTTAGTTCAAAATGTTGTTTTAAGGCAAACTCAGGCAGTCCCCCCAGTATTTGATAGGCTCCTCTGTCAAGGGGGCAGGAAAGAACTGGGACGACAAGAGACAGTCTGGCAGAGTCCTGTGCAAGTGTAGACTCAAAAGCACATGAGGCCTATTACCATGCCCGGATCTTAAAACACAATATGGTCTTGCAGCTCTTGACATTGCCTACCCTACACCAAGCCAGGTTAACAGTGATAACAGGACTAACCTTTCACAGGGCAGTGTCCAACTTAGACGCAGCAACAGTGGCTCCTTTGAGAAGGGCAATGACTCTTGGTAAACAACTTAAGGGGCCCTCCCTTTGAGAAGGGCAGTGGCCCTGGTAAACAACTTAACAGCCAGGGAGGGGCGGCCACAATAGGAGAACAAAATGGAGTATGGGGACAGCTGTAAGAAACAAAATGGAATAGGGGGATAGCTGTAACAGACACAAGCAAACTCTCTCTACCCCCAACCCCCATAATTAATTATGCATAACAGATGGTTATAGGGTGAGATATGCTTTATTCTTCATTGGAAGATCTGTTTTGCTTTAACATGTTATGCACAATGACATAAAATATGCAGCTTTTGTCCCAGAATATCCAAACTTAATATTTCCCATGTGGACAAAGGGTTTTTTATTAGAGGAGAAATTATCCCATACAGGGGGCCAGGAAAATGCCTATGCTTTGCATTAGAGACACAGGGTGGGTGAGGTAATTTTTATTAAACCAATTTCTGGTGCTTAGGCCTTAATACATTATGCTGTCCCTTGCCATGGGGTGAATTTCACCCTGAGAGATCAGAATTCACCTTTCCCTCTTGACATTATTATACATTTGTTGGCTTGATGACTCATTTTTGGATATACTGATTTGTTTAAATAACCAAACCATATTATCAGCCAGAGTTTATTACTTTCCTTTGCTCTTAAGTATTATCAGCAGGATTCTCAGTCCTAAAAGCTTGACTACACAATGAAAAAGAGATCTCTAGCCACTTAGGCTACCGGAAAAAAAAGGCATAATTAGCATTCAGTTATACTGCCATAAGAGTATGTTCTCTGCCCAATCTCTTCTGATTGCTTTTATGGCTCTTTTTACAGCCTGTAGGAACAAGTTGAAACTCACATTGTCTTCATATTATACTTTAAGATTACTGATCATCACCCAACCAACAATCTGTACTTTATGCCTCAAACCCTCTAGCAGCATCCACGTTGCTATCTTATCATAAATGGAAACATGAAAGAGTGAGAGAATTCAACTGTGTCATTTTTATTAGCAAGCATTTGTTGCCGAAGGCAGCAAAATATCAGTTCTACTTTCAGGTCAACAGGTTCCCCTTCTATTTACTATAGAAAAATAATGATTAGTAGTTCATTACATCCATTCTTTGGAAGGAATCTGGAACTGTAGAAAGCTGATCTGTAGTTGATTTAAGGAATGAGACTGTCCATTTCATGTGTTTTTTTTCTTAAAGGTGACAGCAATTATCTTAGTCCAGACATAGGTCTTGACAACTATAAACTATTTAATTTTATTTAGAATGGTTAAGTGTTTACAGCAGCCTCTGACTCCACAGTTTAATTATAATATATTAGGGCAGCTTGCCTCTTTGTCTGAAGCTAGGGTATGGGAAAGAGATTTTGTGGAGGCAGTTTTTGCTTTAGTTTTTGCTTCACAGATTATTTTAAGACTTTGTGGATCGTGGCCTTACACCTACAAAACAATTTCTGGAGCATCACTTAGCTCTTTATATAGCTGCTGACAATAGTCTGTCTTGTCATCTTCCTGTTCAAGTGGCATTTTGCCATCTGTTACTTAGATGATATTACAATGTGAAGTGAAAATTTTAGTATATTCGTCTGTTGTGATAAAGAGATTGTTTTCTTGGCTGTGCCATTCCAATTCTGTACAATGCTTGTTGATGTATCCCTATTTGTCTTGTCTGAGTAGCTATTATATTTTTCCATTAAGTTCTCTTATTCAGCTTGCGCAGTCCTCATTAATTTAAACACTTGTCTTCCCTTCATTAACAGCAATACCTCATCTGTTACTCAATCCTCAAATTTTTCCTACTATATTTTAATTTTATAATCTGGTGTAGACTTTTAAAACAAGAAAAGAACTGTTATATAACTCAGTTTATATAATTTTCACTAGGTTTGATAGCATGCAATGACAGTAAAGGATATCTGCAAACTGTCTTCTATCAATCAATTTTTTTATTGAGTCAAGATTATTTTCTGTTGCACCAAAATAGCTATGCAGATTTGCATTAGACACCAACGTTGACTTGAAACTTGATTGACATTTTGGCAAATAATGTTAAATTTGAAGTTGTCATTTATAATTTGAGCAATTCATGTTTTATTACCGTACAACCTGATATTTACACAAAAGTTTTGCGATTCTGACAAACAGCAAAGGATACAGTGAATGTTTATATTATATATGTATGGAATTCACAGCTAATCTTGGCATGGAGTATTGTTTTGTGCAAAAAACCCCAAAACAAAACAAAAAAACATGGTTTGCTCTTGGTTCACAAAAAGTGCACACACCACAACATAAATATATATGGGATAATTTTAAAAATTTACATTATGTGTGTACTAATAAATATTTTACAGATATAAATTATATGTATTGTTTATTGCCATATGACACACATGCTGAACTTTGGTAATTGAATTTTGTCAGGTTTGTTTTTGTCTATAAAAGGCCCTCTTAGAGATATGTTAGCTTCAATTCTGATTATATTCTTTTTAATCTGAAGTTCCATTTATCAAAATTTGCCAGAGCAGGCAAGCATTTTCATAGTACAAGGATAACTATTATAGGATGGTGAATGATACAGTACATGGAGTATCATGGCGTGGAATTAATAGGCACTGAATTTCAGTGGAATCTCCTGACTTAAATGCCTTCTTATCAAACTTGAAGGGGACAAAGAGAGATAGGGAGCATAGCCATCTGCGTGCATTGTCATTGCCACAAATGACATCTGATTTGGCATTTTGTGGTCTCCATACTATTTAATGCTGTTCTGTATTATGCATAGGATTCATTAGTACAAATTAGGTTCTGTTCGCATTACAGGCTGTAATCAATTATATTAGATACAAAATGTCTTCTTCATAAATCTGAATTATAATGTCCTTGGAGCACAGACCAGGTCCTCAGCTGGTATAAATTGTTGAAGCTCCACTGAAGCAAAAGGAACTTGCAGGTTTACGGTAGCTGGTGATCTAGCCCATGCTGTCTTCCATGCCTTGTGCAGTGCCGAGCACACTGTCTGCCTTCAAATTAGCTCAAATGGTACAGCGCTTACTTAGCCTGTGAGAGATAATAGGATTGATGCCTGCCTTCTTCAACAACAGTGATTGTTTCAGAGGCAGTGTGGTCTAGTGGGTAGGGCACTGACCTGGGTTCTAACTCAGGCCCTGGCTAACCTGTTTGATCTTTGGGAAGTCACTTCATCTGTCTCCGCTTCTGTTTATCTTCCTACTCTCTGTTTGTCTTGTCTATTTAAATTGCAAGCTCTGTGGGGCACTGTGTCATTGCATAGCCATAGCACAATAGAGCCTTAATCTTGGTTGGGACCTCTCAGTACTATTGCACAATGCTGACCAATCATGGTAATAAACAAATAACTGCCTTATAATGCAAAAATATTAAGTATTTAAGATGAAAAATATACCACCATTTTAGATTAATAATAGTAATTCTGTAGTCAGTCACTAGGTCAGTATTTAGCCATATGCAATGTGGATGTTTATTAGTGATGACCGAGTCTGATAAGGCTTGTTGGTCCAGTTTCTTCAGGTAGCTATTACTTGCCTAATCAAATATATCTCTCAGCCTATTTTAGTTGGGGAATAAATCCGGAAGAATTTTGAGATCCTGTTTCCTTCTGTAATTTCCAGTATTTCCTCAGTAGGGCTAGACCAGAAATAATGACTTATGCTACTGAAAAAAAAGGTTACAGTCGGATGGCTCTTTAGTGGCCTCTGCAAATAAGTGGGATAGTACCAGTTCACAATCGTATAACCCATCAAAAATTTGCATGAATTGGCAATCTTATAGAGAACCTGAGCATGGTCACCAAAAACTGAATTGTCGTGGAAAATGAATCCCTTCTCATTCCTAAAGGTGGAGGATGGGAAAAGTTTAAATTGTTACTCTCTATGTCAAATGTCTTCTGAAGGCAAAAAATATTCAATTAAAATTTTTACATTTTAAGAAAGGGGTGAAGTTTATTGTAAGGATTTGGTTCATTCATTTATTTTTCCTTCATCCTGTCATATCCCTCTGTTTCAGATATGGACTGGCTATTGAGCTTGCTCATACACACCCGATGTTTTCTTCATAAGAGAGGTTAATACTCTGCCAGAGTTCTGGACATAGCTAAGGTTGGCTTTAAATAAGGTATTTTACACACATCGCCACCTAGTGGCTGAACAGTATAGTGGTTTAGCATTCCATTATATCTCCTCCTTTAGGCTCTATGTTCCTATCATTTACAAAATATACACTGTTATGCTATCTTTGAAGTCCGGTACAGTTCAGTCTGTTAAATGTCTCAGAATCATGCTGTTTCTAATTACATGACCCAAATGCGTAACAGCTTAGTCATCTGACTGTCCATTAGTGGCACTGACTGGCTGTTGTAGGTCTGGAATTCTTGAGTTGTCGCCTTGTGCTTCATCTGCCATCTGTAGAGTTTGCTCTGTTGATTGCTGTCTCTGAGGAACAAACTGCACATGACAACTGTTTCTGCTGAGCTCTCCACTGTCAGTATTGATCATGTATGATCTGGGTGTTGAGTTCTTTTTCTTAATGACAACTGGATTGTGTCTCTCTTTTCCATCCAATTTGTTATTAACATGGTCACCAGGTTCTAGACCTGGTAGTTGTCCAACTGAGTGACATCTGTTGTAAAAATGTTCATAAACTCTTTTTAGCAGCCTTATCCAATTTGGCAGCTTTCTTCATGTCTGGCCACTTTGGAGATGGATTCTTTTCGAAAGTTGGAACAGTAGTTCTGAGTTATCTTCCCATCAGGACATGTGCTGGACCATATCCAGTAGCTCTGAAGAGAGCAGAATGAATCTTTGGGCTAGAGGATTTTCTTGGCTGTGTGTACAGCTCTCTCAGCCTCTCCATTAGCTTGTGTGTAACATGGGCAGTTAGTAATATGATCAAAATCCTATTTCATTCAGAATGACTTAAAATTCTGCTGCAATGAATTGTGGTCCATTGTCCATCACTAATTGCTCTAGAATACCAAAATAAGCAAAAACACACTTCACTTTCTTGATAACACTGTGGCATGTTATGTCTTTCAAGTATGCCATTTCTATATAATTGAAAAAATAGTCCAGGACAACCAGGTAATGATGTCCTCAGAATTTGCATAAGCTACAGCTGATCTCTTCCAAGGTCCCTCTGGCAGAAGCATTGTTATTAAAAATTCTTGGTGTTGTGTTGGTCTGTTAGTTCTGCAATGTTCACATGCAGATTCTTTATGTCCTTGCTGATGCTGGCGACTCTGGTTTCTCCTCTCATTTTGTTTGAAATTATTATGCAGTTGCCTTTAATTATGAGTCCACTTGATTTGCTTATTTGTGCATGTACCACAAAGTAATTCCTTGTTACTTTCTTTAGATTCTTGGGCCAGCTGTTCCTAAGGCAGAACTTCCTGAAGTTGAATATCTGTCAGGGTTGCTTTTTTGCAGCTGGAGGAGTCTCTTTTCTGACACTGGTCTGAATGTATCCACAGCATCCATGTACACCTTTATGTCACCTTCTAGCTCATGAATAGTTGAGTGTGATACTAGGCTCTGTGACAGAGTGCTTGCTACTGTCAGATATTTCACAGTAATATATCTAGCAATTGGGTTAAATCACATTAATTTTAGCAGCAGGTACTAGCATCCCAGTGGTTCTTGATCCATGTTTTTTCCATTGATGAGGGTTACAAGCAGTTTATGGTCTATCAGTGTAAATGTATCCAGTCCACACAGATATCTGTACAATTTCTCACATGCCCATAAACTTGCGAGGCACTCCTCTTCAATTGCTGCATATGAATTTTCTGGTTCTGTGAGTGTGTGAGAGCAAAATGCACAAAGAGTTATGTTGTTGCAACAATGCACCACCTAGATCATACCTGCTTATATCCACACTGGCCATTGTGGGTTTGTTCACCTTGTAGTACTTGGGAACTGGAACTGCTGAGATAATTTATTTTACCTTTTTTGAAGGAAATGTCTTGATTTGGCCCCCATAGCCAAGATATTTTGGACTTTAACAGTTCATTCAGTGGCTTAGTCACTGTGTAATGTTTTGTAGGCATCAACCAAGGTACTTACCATCCCCAGTATACATCTCTGTTCTGGTACATTAGTTGGTGCATTCAGTTCTTGAATTACTTTTACTTTCTCAGGGATAGGACTGTCCCAACAACTCAATTTGAGGTAGGCAGAACATGCCCTTTTTTCCTTGTTTAGGTTCAGTCCAGACTAATTGAGTAGTTTTAGGACTTCATTGAGGGTTTTGTTGTGCTCTTCCATCCAAGATCCATATATCAAAATACCATCCTTGGAAACGAAAACTATGTTTGTGTTCACCAATAGTTCTGCAATCTATCTTTGGAAAATTTCAGGTGCAGTGATAATCCCGAAAAGTAATCTTCTGAAGCAAAATCTCCCAAAGAGTGTGATGATATGTAGTCAGTTTAGTACTTTCTTTGGCTAAAGGAATTTGCCAGAGTTAGCATGAGGCCTCGTTAAGTCTTTCAAGATCCACACAGATTTGGATTGTTCCATTTTTCTTTATAACTAGTACCACAGGGGCACAGAGATTTTTTTTTTTTTTTTTTATTCATGCCAACCTACTCCATTCTCTTGAACTCAGTTTCCACTTTATGAGGTACAGGGATAGGAATCCTGCAAAGTATAAGAACAATATATTGTTCAGCATTGTCTCTTAAGGTTATTTTTACTGAATCTCCTTTAAATATTCCATCAAGTTCTTCTGCATTTCTCACCAGATCCATCATGGATGCCATGCTGTGGCTGGGAAGGCTGTTGGTCCTTTGATCACATACACTTTTGTCTTTGTAAGTAGTTTCTTTGGTGAACAGGTTCATGCAGTTCAAAATAGGTCCAGGGCTGGTCGGGGCTGTGTCAGCATCTTTCAGCTCTGGGAGGGGTTGAAGGTGATTGTAAGTCTCATCTGAGATAACTGTGATGTCAGCTCCTGAGTCAATTTTAAAGTAAATAGTTTTGCTGTGAATATTTCACTCTTCAGCCAGGCTCTGTGTTATCACAAGTGATAGAGCCCAGAAAAAAATGGCACTCAACTCTCTGTAATATGAGTAAATTCCTGACTTCTTTGGTATGGTAAACAGCTGAAAAATGTCCATATTTCATGCATTTACTATACAGTGTTCTTGAGACTAGATAGAGTGACCAGATGTCAGAATAAAATCGGGACCATCTCAGTATTTAGGCATTTGTCCTGCATCCCGACCGATCTTTGCTCAGGATGCAATGTGTCCCTATATTTCACGGGACTCTCTTTTTTTGATCCACCGGCAGCACTCAGCACTTCTTTTCTTTTTTTTTTTTTTTACTCCACTGGCAGCAGTTGGCTTTGTTTTTTCTCCACCGATGACACCCTCCTCGCCTCCCCCTTGTGTCCCAATATTTTCTTCCTCTCATCTGGTCACCCTAAGGCTGGACATGCATCATCTCTTGGGCTATGACTTTTTCCATACCATGGGTAGGAAGCTGGAATTTGTTCCTCTTAACCTTGGAGTCCTCTCTCCTTCCCTCTTTCATAAACCACTTTTTATGAGGTACAAAGTATGCATCAACCATAGCCAGAACCCCTTTATAATCAGAACCCCTTCATAATCATCATCTTCAAATCAAAGGATTTTAAGATGCTCTGCCTGCTTGCCTATAGTATAAATTGATAACGATACCTGTATATCTCCAGTTTCTTTGTGGAGTGTTTTTTTTGCAGTTTGAAATCTTGTGAAATGCTGCTTTCTGAGAGTCCATTGTAAAGGTTCGTCAAAGCTGAAGTTCTCTGAGGCATTGAAGAGTGGCATGTTATTGTCAAAACCCTCAATCTTTGTTGCTTTGTTCCTTCTTTTCTATTCTTAATTTATTCCTGATGTCATGCCATGTTCCTCTATACCACACATGGACTGGCTACAGAGCTTGCTTATACATGCCAGCTGTGTTCATCATAAGAGCCTTTAATATTCTGCCTGGTATGGCTAAGGTTAGCTTTAAATAAGATATTTTACACACCACATTACCTAGTGGCTGGACAATATAATACAGTTTAGCATTCCATTACACACTCCTCTCTTAAAATAAGAAGTCTCCAAAAATTGATTTCTAATGAAAAATTCAACTCAGTGTTGAGTATCATGGTACTGTGTGAATTATGCTGCTGCTATAAATTTTTTTAGAGCTTCTGTGCATTTGTGTTCTTTGTGCTTGCATTGAATCTGTAATAAAGAACTGAATGCAGGGTAATTATTTGCAATGCTGTTTTGGGGAGACAAAGGCCAGGATAATTTGATCTCAGTACTGTATTTTCTGAAAAAAGCCACCCCACTAACACAGGTCTTTGATGTCCGGCAGTTAGCAACTAAGGCAGCTAATAGCAAGCTTGAGGTTATTTTTGACTCAGCCATCAAAATTCACATATCTAAAGTCTCTGAGGTTTGTCATTACCATCTGAGAAGCATAACTAGTAGGTTGCAGTATTTTATGTCTCCTGCTGATACTGTAGTTCAGATTCAAATCTTTTTTCTTCTTTGGGATTGATGACTGCAATTCCCTGTTTCCTTGTTTACCCTCTACTGTTAGAAATCGACTTCAGCCTGTGCAGAAATGTGCTTACCTGAATGAATCTAGTCAGCACGTTTCTCCTGAATTTGCTACTCCACAATGGCTTTAAGTTAAATGTTATATTGATTTTAAGATTTTGTTACTCAGATACAAAGTTTTGAACAGCCAAGCACCTGAATGCATTGGCAACACTTGGAAAATGAAGATCATGATGATAGCATCCCTGTCCTCAGTATGTTCTAAAGAATGGCTACTTATTTGTTTTAGGATTTGAGGGCCACCACTGCACCATTAAGCCAGCTGTTATTAAGAATGCAGAGTATGTACTCTTAGGATACTTGTTCATACCTCATTCTTGAATTCACTTATACGTAGGACCCAAGGGGAAGAGACTGTAATTAGCTACAGTACCTATTGAGCTACAAAGGATAGCAAAATCTTGTCAAAAATTAAAGTTATATGCAAGGTATATTTATTTGTTTTGGGGGAGAGAGGGCTGTCTACCTGATTTTCTGTTTCTTGAAATTATTTGCACAATCATATTTTATCCAGAATCCCTTTTATGAAACTACAAAAGTGGAAAATAGAATACATTTTCTGCCAGATTTCAGATAATAGCTCTAGGAAGAAAGATTCTTGACTTCCATAACAATAAGCTTGTGTTATCATACTGAATCCTCTGAAGATGATTTCATGGAATCCACCTGAGCATCACATACTTTCCCATAAGCATCAGTTCTTTTTGTCACGGATAGAAATGTACAAATATAATCAGTGTATGAATAATTAACTACTCTGTAAAAAGCAATGTGCCACAAGTTTTGTGATGCACTCATACCAGTATTTTGGCAGAACAATCATCCATCAGAGAACTTGACCAGATCAGATATTTATAAAGAAACGGATAGTTGAAATCCCATCTCCTTTCTTTTTCTTGCTCCAAAACACATTTTTATTGTTACATGTCTTTCATTTGGTTTCTCCAGTCTGGACTTCATTGTCTAATGCTGTGGAGCCAAAGAAACTACCAGTGGGAATAGGCAAAGGTGTTTGTTGGAACAATTATAGCTGGAATCACTGCTAATGAGATATTGAGCATTATTTCTAGGTTGCTGGTTTGAATCCAGCCTAGGTTGGGAGTAATCAAAAGTCCTTATCAAATAATAGAAGTACTAACGAGCAGATGATGAGTAGATTAAATTAGATTTGTAAAAAACAACAAAAAACCCCTATTTTTCTAAATTCATAATCAATAAAATAGATACCAGTTCTACTGTAGTATGGGACCAATATGAGTCTCTTGCATTTAACATAAATTTTTTTTTAAATGAAGTGTATTCTACTAAGCTTATTCCCAGTTGATTGAAATAAGGTATATTTATACAACTGTTTTTGTAATGCAACTTTTTTTTCGTCTCATATTAAAGGAAAGTGATCTTATAAGTGACTAATACCTTGGATTGCTTTTTGGGAATGACATGCCTTTTTGACCTTGCTCTCTCAAACTATTTACTTATTTTAAAATATATATATATATATACACATACAGTGTTCTATAGTAATATTTAACTACAGCCTGATTTTGCCATCCTTGTATTGTATAGTACCACAACTGTTTGCAAGTAGTCCCACTGAAATCAAAGAGGGGACTTGTTTAGAGAGGAAGGGTGACCCAGTTCTTAGGCCACCAACCTAGGACATGGGAAATCCTGTATACAAATCTCTGCTCTGTTACAGAATTCTTGTACGACCACTCTGTGCCATCGGTAGAATGTAGTAAGAGTCTATTCCTGCTCTCACAGGGCTGGGTTATGGTTTCGCAAGCAGGGGACAGTTTAGCATTTTATCCATTCTTATTCTGTGCATGTTTTGTCTGTCTTGTTAGAACTGTTCTTTCAGTAAAGATGGCAACTTATATCCGTGTGTATGTGTGTGTTTGAACTGAAAGTCTTGTGATATATTTTGTGGCTTTGGACAAGCCACTCAAAACTCTGTAACAAAAGATGTATGAAAATCATGTGAGGTAAATATTTTACCCCATTTTAAAGTTGGAGAAACTGTGTTTAACAGAGGCATCACTGCTGTTGATAGGGAAGTTCAGAGTTCAAAGCATCTATACTGATGACTGTTCACTGAACATTGCTGAACAATGTGACTTTAGCTGTTTGCAGGTAATATACATCTGGGGCCTGATTTCAAAGAGGTTTGACAAGTAATGGGCTAAAATTCGTTTTTGTTTTGAGATATTATCCCTGTTCTTGAAGAGGTTGGGATGGAAAAGAAAGAAGAGAATATTAGTTGTATTAAGTATTTCCAGAGCAACATTGTAGAGAAAGAATTGAAATAAAGGATTGGAGAACTTCTGGAAGCTCTATATACACTGGAGTCTCCTAGGACTTAATCATGTCAAAATAAAGCCATGTACTACAGGACAAGTGTCATAACCTATGTTCTACCATTCCATTATAATTTTGGATTGATTTTGGATACACTTTCAGCATATTAATTGTTAACATACAAAACATATCTTTTGCTCTCGCCATATGAAGACTTAGAGGGAGGCTTTCAGAGGCTCAGGCAGGAGTTAGGTGCTCAGCCGCCATTGAGAGTCAATGAGTTAGGTGCTTATTTCGCCTTTGTTCCTTTGAAAATCACCCCTCAGCCATTTGGATACAGCATAGGGTTAGTACCACACTTTAGAAGTGGCCTGAACCTTGCCTCTCAAATTTACACTTACAAGATTTGTACATAGAAATCCTATTTTTATACAACTGAGTAGTTAGATGGTTAGCAGATCAATCCAGAGGCATAGATATAGAGTTTCTACCTGTAAACAATTGTGCACCCAAAACTTGTGGATGCTAAATTGGGAGGCTACTCCTGAGAATCCATCCCATTGTGTTTCAGTCTGTACAATACAGTACTTCCTCCTTAACGTTCATTTGGCTGGCAGTCTGGAAAATAACAGCAATCTAAGAAGACTAAATTTTTCTTCCACTACTACTTCGTTTGATGACTGTCATGCCTTAGAATCTCCAAGTGCTTTGTGCTGGTTGTCACAGACTCATGATGAATGCTATGAAGCTATGAATGCTAGATAAATACTGACAGTTCTATAAACCTTAATTACTGTAAGTCCCACTCAGGGCTTTCTTAGGAAAAGCTCCCTTTAGCTGCAGTGGGAGTTTTTCTGAGTAAGGACCAAAAATTAAAATATCAGGCCCATAGAGTATATTGATATATTTTAGACTTTTTAATTGTTAAGCAGTTTTGAATATATTTGAGAGTATAGTTGTATCATGCCTGCCCTGCAGTGGCATGCTAGGAGATTTAAGCACAGGAAATGTCGCTCCTCTCCCCCACAGATAAGCAAGACATAAACTGGTTCCCAGTGCTAGAGATGTGGAAAAAGCTAGCACTGCTGGCAATACTAGGTGCTCTAGAGAGGGCATTTTGTGGGTGGGGTGAGAGATAGACTATAACCTTAGAACTCCCACACATCATGTACTGGGATAGCTGAGTGTTGGTAGAACTCTGGTTACCCCTCAAACAGTTGTTGCAAGGGGCATCTCTTTCCATCCTACCTCTCTTTAAAAGGCCAAGACCGCTTGGGCAGTGCAAACCCACACCCTCCCTGGAGCTATGAAGATTCTATGAGCCATAATTGATCTCTTGGTTTCTTCTCACAAGATGATACTTCTAAAGCCTTTGAAATACTTCTGAATCTAGTTAAAGTAGTATTAGGACAAATATAATTGATGTTTAAATGTATTGTCACCTTGAAGCACTCAACAGATGCAAATTGTATAAAGAACAATTTTGAATTCTTGGTAATGTCACGAATCTTTAGCTGCTGTAATAAATTTTGTTGTCACGTTATATAGGTTAAATGACTAATGATGGAAGTGTGTTCTTATTCATGAAAGCAGCTGCTGAGAAGTGTGTTGTCCTAAGATATACCTTCCTGTCTGTTGAGCTGACAACCATGAAACGATGAAATCAAGCTCCTGTCCTTCAATGTTGCTTACAGTTTAAACTGTCACATACTTTTTTAAAAAGGTTGTCAAAGAAAGAGCCATAGTTCTGACATAATGTGGAGAACAAGCACTTGGAAATCTTAAACTACAGACAGTGTTAAATGCTGCAGTTCAGAGCATTTTTCACTTCCTGTTTCATTTTTCACCACTCTTGACTTTTTTTTTAAGCCTCTCTTGTACATTTCAGGCCACCTTTAAAAAAAAAATCAATAAACCAAGGTATTATAGCAATGAATTTAATGTAACTTGCCTTCCTGAAATATACCTCAGGGATTAAAAGAAGCATCACTTTTAACTACTCAGTTTTTAAAATAAAAATTCAAAGTAAATCGGACTGACACTGGTTTGGAACAGCTTTGGTCCTCGTTGGAATTCTTTGGAGGTCTGAAAGGCAAGGTGCCTTGCTGACCCTGGCAAACACCAAAACTAAACTTGTTAATTTCATGTTGTTCTAATGCTGTCGTGCTGCAGTACAAGTACATGAACCTTTCCATCACTAAAGCCCTTCTCCTGCAATCTTATCAATACATGTGAGCCTCTGTGCACGTGCAAAGCCTATCAATTCCAGTGTTGCTCCAGACAGGTGTAAAGGTCCATTGTGGCCTATCAGATTGCAGGGTCAGAAAGATTTAAAGATGAAGCACTGTAAAACCAAAGTCTGCACTAGAGTTTCATCTCTCACAGTATACTTTGTTCGTGTGCCACCACAATCCTCTATATACAGTAGTTATTTAAGGATAGATGCAGAAAACAGATCCCCATGCACTCATCCGTGCACTTGCAGAGTGCCCCATCACAGTCAACAGGGTTCTGTACGGTGCAAGAGTAAGCTTCTGCCACAGAGCCACTTGAAAAACCTAGTCCTTAATGGTCATTAACAGAGCAACAAGAACCACACAAACATACCAGAAGTGATGGTCCCTGCACCAGTGAACTTACAGGTTAGAATAGACCTGAACAAAACAAGGTGTGAAGTAGTTGGAGCAGCTGCTTTAGTATTTTTCTTTGATGGAATGGAGAGAGAGCCATTTTTAAAAGAGGGATATGAAAGTGTTGTCACCTGAAACAACAGTGGATATAACTGGTTGCTTGTTAATAGTAAAAACATGGGGAAAGTTATGCTATGGTTATATTACAAATGCAAAAGTTTGGGGGAGAGGAAAGTTTAGTTTGAAAAGAAAAAAGCTGTATCATGCAACATTGCTATAATTATGATTATTTTACATGTAAAATGGTAAAAATAGGTGTCATGTTTATAAAGTCTGTTAAAAAATGCGTCAGTAAGTCTTGTTAGCATAAAGCTTGTGAAACATTGTTAAATTGTCATCTCTAAACAGATCTTTATAGGCACAGAAGAGATGACAATGGACTAGATTCTTTGCTATGTCTCAGCAGAAACAGCACAGTCTGGAGTGGTAGGAGTTTCAAAGGTGGTTGCATTCCTCACTCCTCACCCCAGTTTATGCCAGACTGGTTCCCTAGTGCAATTTACAGCAGTGTGGTCACAAGTGTTTACAGGAGTGAGCCCTTAACAATTGATAGTCTCTCCATAATGCAATAGAGCTCAATGGCCTGATCTTGAGAACTACTGATCACCTGGTACTCCCATTGATTTTAGCACCTTTCAGGATCTATCTCCAACACCTGTGTTTGAAACATGCACATCAGTGAGATTAAATGTATAATTTTTTTGTACAATATCTTAAAACACAATAAGGCTTAAGACCTGGTTGGTACACAATTGACCGTATGTATATCACTAATAATATTGCAATGAGTTTAATATGTAATTGATTGTTAATTTTCATTAAATATTTATCTGGATATGTATAAAACTTGAAAGCTATGTTTATAAAACTGTATTTGTATAGCTCCAGAGATATTGGGAATTAGATTACTCAGTTAATTGGATTACTTAACAAATATTGATTAGCATTTTTAGCAATCAACATTAAAGACATTTTAATATATCATTATCTTTTAAATTTTAATTAACTGTTTAAACATTGCTTTGAAGTTTAAAGTTTCCAAGACTATAATTACATTATTGCCTGTGCAGTTTTGAACTAATTATACAACATTCCTATAGACTTGATAACCCACAAAATGTATCCTCTTAACAATCAATTGCTATTAAATTACTTTCAATTAGTTTTTTTCAAACCAAATTAGTTTCATTTGAGATACCATAAGCGAGGTACACAGATCTTTCCATACAACAGTGATTCTGTTTCTGCTGCACATAGTGATTTCCAGATGTCTAGCTGGGCAGACAGTAGGAAACACTTTAAAACTGACATAATGATGAGCCTTAAAAAAAACAAGTCACTTGAGTTGCTGGCCTGCAGACACTGAGATCTGACCTGAATTCCGTTTGAAATTAATGTAAAAAGACTTATTGACTTGAATGGACCAGATTATCAGCTGGTGTAAAGTGTCATAACTTCATTGATTTCAGCTGCACTGTAGGAGTGGCAGGACTTTGGAGGACAGGATTAGAATTCAAAATGATTTTGAAAAATTGGAGAATTGGTCTGAAATCAACAAGATGAAATTCAATAAAGACAAATTCAAAGTACTACACTTGTGCATTTGATTTTTGCTTTCTAACTGCAAAATGGGGACTAACTGGCTCAGGCAATACTATTGCAGAATAGGATCTGGAGGAACAGTGGTCACAAATTGAATACGAGTCAACAATATAATGCAGTTGTGAAAAAAGCTAATATTAACATGATATATAGTATTATATAAAAGTTGCAGGAGGTAATTGTACCACTAGACACTAATGAGGTCTCAATTGGAGAATTGTGTCCAGTTTTGAGCACCACTCTTTCAAGAAAAATGTGGACAGAGGAGAGAACAATAAAAATTAGATTTTTTTTTTTTTTTTTTTACAAAATCCGACATAAGGAAAGTATGGAAAGTTGGAAAATAAACTCTGTTTATGCACAGTCTTCAGAAATAAACATTGAGGCATGGGAGGCCTGATACCATGTTCAAATATACTAAAGGCTGTTATGAAGAGGAGGAGGATTAATTGTTCTCCATATTCACTGAAGGTAGGAAGAGAAATAATCAGCTTAATCTGATGGGGGGATTTAGTTAGATATTAGGAAACATTTTCTAACTATAATGATAATTAAGTACTGGAATAGGTTACTAAGGAAGGTTACGCAATCCCTGTCATTGGTGGTTTTTAAGAACAGGTTAGGCAAATACCTATCTAGGATGAGCTGGTCTTTTCCTCAGCATGTAGGGGGATGGACTATATGTGCTTTCTAAGTTCTTTTTACAGTTCTATGATTCTTTTTTACTCTGAATTTCATATACATTGTTCTTCTGAAGCCTTTTCCTTTCAGTAAAAATGAATTATGTAATATGATTTAACCCAGAGGAAACAGTTGATCAGATTTCTAAATCAGAATGACCTTAAATTGTGCATATTTCTACAAAGTGCATAGGGAAAGAAATAGCTGTCCCCCCCCCCCCTTTAGTGTCATAATAAGATGATTGATTGTAATGTTCACTTGCATAGTTGATGAAAGTTAAAACTAATCTTGCTCATGGCTTTACAGAAGATTATCTTTGGCTAGAGATTCCCAGATTACTTTGGGGTTAAATCATTAAAAACTCTAATCTTTTATAATAAAATAAATTTAATCTGGATTGGAAAAAATATAATGCACTGCATTTCTATAGTGTTGTTACATAATTTATAAAGATTCCTAAATAAATGTGTGGGGGTTTTGTTTGTTTGTTTTTGTTTTTTTAATTACTGGCTTTCAAAAGTTGACCCGTTGACTTCATTTGAGTTGAGATTGGTGCCTCCTGGGATTTGCAAAAGTTTCTAAGCAAGTTAGGCACTATCTGCCTCTGAAACCAATGAGACCTAGGAATCTAACTCGGGCACTTTTGAAAATGCCACTAGGCACTGATCTCCCTCTTTAGGTATCTACATACTTTTGAAAATCTGGCTACTTATCTGTATTCAGAGATCTGTCTTTAGACTCTTACTTTGAAGTACCTTGGCCTTGATATTTCATGGTGAAAGCCATTTTTCCTAAATTCTTAGAAATCATCTGCCAAAATTATTCACATGAATTCTTTGATGCATTTTTCAGACGTACAGAATATAAAACTGGCATTCTAGCTGAGAAGTAGAAATTGTCAAATGGAAGATTGGGGATGTCAACCTGCATGCATTGTCTTGAGAAACTGTTTCTAGTAGCAAAAACAGGAGAGTAGGAGCCAAGTTTTTTCCTTTCCTTTTTTTGCTTTTCTTAATTGCAGTAATGCTCAATCAGGACGTCATTTTACTCGGCATGTACAAACATAGAACAAAAAGATAGCTTTTTGAGATAGGGACTAACAATCTAAGTATTCTTTATTATTTCTCTTGCTCTGCCTCTGTTATACTGTTTAGCCTCGGGCAAGTCACTTAACCTTTCTCTACCTCAGTTTTGTGATCATTATCTATTTTACAGGAGTATGTGAAGTTTAATTAATTACTTTTTATAGGTTCTTGGATGAAATGCATGATATGTGAAATGTTGTAGCACTACAAACAGGTTCAGTAGATCTATGCCTGGTTAACTATATTCAAATCTCTAGCTTTGTATGAAATTATCTAGCACGTTACATTATATTCTGTGGTTAATTAGAAATAATATTCATGTTTAAACTGATATGCATGGAGACTCTGCAAAGACACCCGTTAGGCTGCAAGAGCACTGTGTGAAGTATTAACAATGAAAATATTATAGTGTAAGAGAGAGTAAACTAAAAATGGACCCCATAGATACATTTCACTTCAATCATTAAGAAGAAAATGACTACATTCCTTACTTGGAATAATGAGCTATACTGATTGTCATTATAGTATGCTACAGGAAAATGATAAGAGGCGGCTTGAGAATAGAATACTAATGCAATGTTTTCTTAATCAAATATTTTGTAATTGATTACCTGTGGCAAAAGAAGCAAAATCTTTAATAAGATATGATGCATATTATACCTGTCTCAAAGGACAGATGTTAGTTATGCCAGCTTCATAACCTTCCCTTTGGATGAAAAAATATGACAAATATTCTATCATAGTCATTAGCAATTTTATTCTAAATAGACACCAGGACATGCTGAGTTTATTAATATGCAGGCTATGGTATTATCCATAAGATAACATTTCAGTTATTGTATTCTTATATCTAGAATGTATGACTGGATTATTCATAATTAGTCACAATTTTGTAGCCCAAATCAAATGAAAAATCATTTACAGTGGTCACTGTTAAGAAGTCAGCATTTACCTGAAGTCACACACTGGGGTATACCACATTATTTTCTTCTACTTAGCCCCTATATATTTATTTCTTATTCTATCTAAAAACACACACATGTAGGAAAGTAAGTTTGATATATACATATAAACTATTCCCTCCGTATCAGCTCCAGCTCTGAGGCTGTTGAATGGTTTATTACCATACATAGGATTTCTCTTACGCTCAGTAGAAAGCAGCAAGGTTTTACCTGAGTACAATACTGGGTGCCAAGATACCTCTCATTAAAGATTTTTACTTCGGATGAAATATAGGGAAGAATTAACTTGCCTCTTTCATCAGCAGACGCACAGAACTGTGAGGAAAGGGAAATAAAACTCATTTCAATATGTACAGAGGGAGCATTTCTTATTTCTGCTGATGGCTGCCACATCTTTTCAGTGGGAACAGCTGGTATCTAAATGGCTTCTTCAGCTAAAACAATGTCTATCTCGCTTTAAAATTTCAGCAGGAAGCTGCTGTTTCATCATTTAGTCATGTCACATATTTATAGTGTTGTGTTTGTTGTAGTGTTTGAGAAACAAAAATGAAAGAAAACTGATGCACTGTATGTCTTGATGCCAGTGAATATATAGTTATAGTTAGTCATAAACTCAGAATCCATTGTAAATGATACAAACAAAATCCCAAACATCATTTTAAAACTCTTTAAATTAGAACAATTAGAAAGTCTCCAGCAAATAAGTCCCAGTGCAGCAGAGCATTTATACACATGCCTATCTTTAAGCTCATTGACAGTCCCGTTAAAATCATTGGAACTGCTCATGTGCTTACATTTATTCAGGCACTTGCTCAAAATCTTTGCTGAATCAGGGCCTATATGGCTGCATGTATTTTACAGTAACTTTTGATCTAGATGCTGGAATATTTCTTCTTGAAAATTTCAATTTGAAAATGAAATGTGAAAAACAGAAGCAATATCTTGTTCAGAGCCACAATGGAATTGGGTGATGAAAATTAAAAACAGGACAAAGGTCAAATTAAAACAAGGGCATAATATTATAGTCTTCACTTAATGACCATGTGAATCCAACAGGATTTCTTAACCTAAGTGCCTGGCTTTCCTTGCCATAGTTTTTATACTTGGAAGTCAACATTAATATTTAATAAAAGCCAGTGCTGTGCTTTTGAAATGGAAAGTACCAAAATAAGTTTATTAATATAAGCTGAATAAAAGCTACAATCTACAAAAAAGGGAAACATTCCTTCTCACTTGGAGCTCAGACTCCCCTTCCCATGGAGTCTTTAATTCATCAGACTATGTTTGGACATACCCAAGCCTTGTATTAGTTATGCAAGTATCATGTGTTTGCTACAAACATTGTTTTCAAAGAGTCTCCTAAAATAGAGAGAGAGAGAGAGAATTAGGAGCACAGTTCTCAGCAGACAATATGGCCAAAATGTCACCTCCATCACTTCAGTTCTTTAAAAGGTAGTGTCGCTCCTGTATTTTCTTTGATCCACATTTGTAGAAAAGCCAGTGTCCAGGATATTTATACCCTAGTATGGATTTACTTAAAAATAATAACTAGGTGAAGAAATCTAGGGACCCCCGAAATAGAGCCTCTTGTAACAAGAGTAAGTCCTGTCCCATGCTCATGACATCTCAGAGGAAATTTAGGTCGTCTTCATCCAATAGCAGGATCAGCTGAGTGGCTGTATTGGGCTGTAGATACTTTCAGTGAATCTGAGGTTGGGAAGAGTCAGGGTGAAGTAAGTCCACGCTCCAGAAACCAATAGTAATGACAGTGGGACAGTAGACTAACTGGCCCTCCAGGTATTTGTGACTAGCAATTCCTCCCCCCTCAGAGACAACCAACTGGTAATAGAGGTGGGTGGGTGGCTGGAGACAAATCACAACTTCCAAAGAGCCACAGCTACATATATTTTGAAGGCTGGGGATACACGGTTGCCAGCGGAAGCTGGTCAATTATTCTCTGATCTTCTCCCTTCTCTCCCGTGCTCTCAGTGCTGCTGCTGGACTCTCTTCTCTCACTCTGTTGCTACCCAGAGTAAAGAGGGACTCAGGTCTATGTTACTCTCTCTCTCCTCATCCATGCCTTCTTGGACCTCCATAGGTTGGTGCTCATTGCTTTCTTTACTGTATTATATGGCCGTCCAATATCTTGACAGATGAAAGTAGATGTGACAAAATCAGTTGGTCAGTGGTGCTTAGCAATGGTATGGGGAAAGAGCCCGATGCATGAGCGGCAAACCTTCCCACAGTGGCTACAGGTCCACTCACCAGATGAAAGTTGAAGCATACTCCGCTTCTTGGCTGACCTGCAGGCCTCAACCTGGGCTCTCTGGTGGCTTTCCATGGTGAATGCACCAATCTTAACTCAGCTTCTCTCAACTGAATGATTGTGGGCAGAATTGTCCCAGTTGTCAGGGGGAATATTGAATTTCTTCAGGCCTTGCTTGACCGTCTCACTGTACCAGAGCTTTGGCCTTCCTCTGCCTCGTGGGCAGTTAAGTTGGCTGTCAACATAGCCTTCCGCAGATGATCTTGAGGCATGTGCTCCATGTGTCCCAACCAGTGAAGCCTGCAAACATCCAGTATAGTCTGCATAGACTGTAGGTCGGTTCTCTCAAGGATCTCGTTATTGGTGATCCATTGCTACCAAATAACTCCAAGGATTTCTCTAAGACTGGAAAGGTAGAAACTGTTCAATCTCTGCCCCTGCTCAGAGTATGTAACCCAGCTTTCCCAACCATAAAGGAGGGTATTGTCTTCATGTTTGTGTTCACGGTTAGCAACCTTTTGTTCTGAACACATGAGGTAAGTTTGCCAAAGGTAACAGAAGCTATGCTAATTCTAGTATCAAGTTCCCTATCAAGGTTACGTGAGCTGTTAAGAATAGATCTGAGATAGCAGGAGTGATCCACGTTGTCTAGAACTTCATTATTGACATAGATTTTGCGTGGAATATTGGTACCTTGTGACATGACAACTGTTTTCTTGATACTCATTACCATGCCAAACTTGGGGCATGCATCAGAAAACTTATTCATCATGATCTGCAGTTCATCAGATGAATTAGAGACAAATGCAGAGTTATTTGTGAAAGGCAGATCCGAAATAGTAAGCTGGGTGACATGCCTTCTGCTCTGGAATCATCTGCTCTTAAACAAGCGGTTTGCCGCTCCAGGCCAATGGGGGCTGCGAGAAGCGGCGCGGGACAAGGGATTTGCTGACCACCGCTTCCCACAGCCCCCATTGTCCTGGAATGGCGAATCGGGGCCAGTGAGAGCCACGATTGGCTGAACCTGCTGAGCCGGCAGGTAAACAAACCAGCCCAGCCCACCAGGGGCTTTCCCTACAAAAGCAGCGGCCCCAGTTTGAGAACCACTGGTCTAGGATCACTCTAGTCTCTAGAATCTAGTAACACAATAATATCCCAGACACATTAAGTAACCATGTCAATAGGAATTCAGCCAGCCACGATATGGGGTACTACAGTCACAGTAAAAAACAGTTCAAGGGTGAGCTGGACAAATTACAGGGGGTGGAGGGAAACAGGTAGCATACTTCTGTATTTCCTAACTAGACTTCTGTAGGTATTGTGATGATGAGCTCTAGGCATATTTATTTTCATAAAGCCCACTGTTAATAATCATCTTTCTGTTCTCTTTTAACTTCCCTGCTCATTAAACACAATAGAAACATTTGGTTTGGTCATTTCATGAATCATTTGTTTAAATTGCATTTCAACCTGCTACCAACTCAATGCCTATACTGGCTGAAAATGGGAAGGCATCATACTAACTTAATAAATCATGGATAAGTTATGTTATTTAAAACCAAAAATCCTGTAATTTTGTGTTTGTGGAGATTGTGTTTGTGGAGATTGTGGGAATAAGAATGAAGGTACAGTTAGATGTCTTATATTAGTCTGTAAATGAGTCAACTGTCAGCTTGAAGATTTGGAGTGAGGAGAAGAAATTAATGTTTGAAGCAATATTATAAATTAATCAGTTTTCTGTTTGGGAAGTTCAAAGAGTGGTTTTAATAGCTCAAAATCCTGACAATACTCCCAAAAAGAGTGTCCATACCAGGTCTGTAGGGCTTTTCCTCAAGGAATCCTCAAAAATGTGAACCGCTAGATCTCCAAGAGGAAATCAGATACAAACAATACTCCAAATCTATGCAATATAATCTTTTATTAAAGCTGGAAAATTGGAAAGCCAACATCTCCTCCTACTTCACATCCCTCCTTGAGAACCACAAGAGGCTGCCAATGTCCCTGGCTAGGTAGAGAATGAATGAGCTTTGGTGACAATTTTTATTTATTTAGGGCCTAGCCACACAGATGAGCGTATATGGATATGAATATGAAGCTCATGGTGTATGAGAAAGGGTTTCGCAATCTAGTCCTTAGATTGCATATGTCTGTTTTTTTGCTATCATCTCAGAACTATCAACTTATGCATGTTGTTAGCCAGTATCAAAACCTAGTATCACAAATATTCTCAACCAGTCTCTTGTGACTTCCCCCTTCTTGCTTGTTACATTCACCTGCTTCATCTTTAAATTAGATTGTAATCTGTGTGACAAGGGCCATTTCTTGCTTTGTGGTTTTATAGTACCCAATACAATGGGCCCCTGATCCCGATTGGAACTTTGAGGCATTACTACAATATAAGTAAAAATAAATATCTGTCCTTTGGTCATCCCAAATCAGGACACCATGTGTATGGTGTAGTTCTGATATATCTTAGGCCATTGTGGCCCACTTGAATTCTACTCAGGAATGGTCTTTCTGGGTGGCTGTTAAAGGGTGGTTAGAATCATAGAACTGGAAGGGACCTCGAGAGGTCATCTAGTCCAGTCCCCTGCATTCAAGGCAGGACTAAGTATTATCTAGACCAGTGGTCCCCAACCTTTTCATCTGGCAGGCACCAGACAAAGGACCGTGGTGGCGGTGGAGCATCCGCTGAAATGCCGCTGAATTTCTGCAGCATTTTGATGGTAACACCTCTCGATGAAGTGGCTTGTCAGCAGCAAGTGGCGTCATCGAGAGGCGTTGCTGCCGAAATGCCACAGAAATTTGGTGGCATTTTGGTGGATGCTCGACCGCCGACCAGGACGCAGGCGCATTTAGATGCCCCCACGGGCGCCATGGCACCCACAGGCACCACGCTGGGGACCCCGATCTAGAGCATCCCTGACAAGTGCTTGCCTTACCTGCTCTTAAAAATCCCCAGTGATGGATATTCCACAACCTCCCTAGGCAATTTATTCCAGTGCTTAACCACTCTGATAGTTTGGAAGTTTTTCCTAATGTCCAACCTAAACTACCCTTGCTGCAATTTAAGCCCATTGCTTCTTGTCCTGTCCTCAGAGGTTAAGAAGAACAATTTTTCTACCTCCTCCTTGTAACAACTTTTTATGTATTTGAAAACTTTTAACGTGTCCCTTCTCAGTCGTCTCTTCTCCAGACTAAAGAGACCCATTTTTTTTTTCAATCTTCCCTCATAGGTCATGTTTTCTAGAATTTAATTCATTTTTGTTGCTCTTCTCTGGACTTTCTCCAATTTGTCCACATCTTTCCTGAAATGTGGCACCCAGAACTGGACACAATACTCCAGTTGAGGCCTAATAAGCGTGTAGTAGATAGGATGAATTACTTCTCCTGCCTTGCTTACAGTACTCCTGCTGATAGATCCCAGACTGATGGTTGGGTGCTGTTAACACCAAATTAACTGAAATAAAGCTGCAGCCTCTGCTTTTAACCAATATGTTTATGTGTCATTGTTCCTGTGTTATTTTGGAAGACAGGTAATAGATGAATAAGCATTTTGTAAGGGAATAAATACATATGCCTACATTGTTTTTCTGTATGAAAAGAATAATTTTACATTTATAATACTATCTACCATTACGATAAGGTGGATACACAACTGGTCGAAAAACCATACTCAAACAGTAATTATCAAGGGTTTGCTGTCATACTAGAGGATATATCTAGAGAGGTTCCACAGGGGACAGTCCTGGGTGTGGTACTAATCAATATTTTCATTAATGACTTGGATAATGGACTGGAGAGTGTGCTTATAAAATTTGTGGATGATACCAAGGTGGGAGGGGTTGCAAGCACTCTGGAGGACAGGATTAGAATTCAAAAGGACCTTGACAAACTGGGGAATTGGTCTGAAATCAGCAAGATGAAATTCAATAAAGACAAGTGCAAAGTACCACAGTTGTAAAGAAAAAAAAATCAAATTCACAACTGCAAAATTGATAATAACTGGCTAGGTGATAGTATTACTGAAGAGATTCTGGGGGTTGTTATAGTGGATCACAAATTGAATATTAGTCAACAATATGTTGCAGTTGTGAAAAGGGCAAACATTCTGGCAAGTATTAACAGGAGTATCACATGTAAGACATGGAAAATAATTGTCCCACTCTGCTCGAGACTGATGAGGCCTCAGCTGGAGTCCTGTGTCCAGTTCTGATCACCACGCGTTAGGAAAGATATGGACAAACTAGAGAGAGCTCACAGGAGAGCAATAAAATGATGTTTAGAAAACCTGACCTATGAGGAAAGGTTAAAAATACTGTGCATATTTAGTCTTAAGAAAAGAAGACCAAGGTGGGACCTGATACCAATCTTGAAATAATGTTAAGGACTGTTATAAAGAGGACTGTGATCAATTTTGTTCTCCATGTCCACAGAAGGTAGGACAAGAAGTAATGGGCTTAATCTGCAGCATGGGAGATTTAGATTACATATTAAGAAAAATTTCTAACTCGAAGGGTTTTAAACTTTGAAATATGCTTCCAAGGGAGGTTGTGGAATCCCCATCATTTGGTGGTTTTTAAGAAGTTAGATGCCAGGAACAGTCTAAGTTTACTTGGTCCTGCCTGAGTTCTAGTCCTACATTTCCAAGGTGCTGTGATTTGGTAGCAGTGCGCAAGATTATTCAATTCACAATAATCTGATCTCAGTGTTTGTGCAGGTAACTCAACTGTTATACTTCATATGAAAGTGATGGATTAAGACATTTTTAACTTTACTGTTGTATCAAAATAGCATGCTGTGGCATATTATCGGGTGTCATTTGCAGCTGTATTAGTCACATTCTAAACCGTTATCAAATATGTTCTGAATATGTGAGGAATGATTAGTGGAGTTGGTCAGTGTCAGGAATTGGAGCCTACAGCAGGGCCAGTCTCTGGGCAACCTAATAAGCACAATTGGCTTGTAGTAGGCTGCCTGATTGGCTACTTGGCCTGATTGGTGGGAAGAGTCAGCAAAGCAGTTCTTAAGCCAGCAGTAGTTTAGTGGCTGCTCAAAGCATTTGCCCATGGCTGCAAAAGCTGCTGCCTCTGCCTTGTTCCCAGCCCTGCTCCTGCACTGGACTCAGCCTGGCCCTGCCTTGCCTTACTCTAGGGAGCTTTGTTCTGATCCTCCACTCTGATTCCTAAACTTCTGACTTCAGCTCTGACCCACAGCTCTGACATCTGGCCTCTGACTCCAGTTCTGACCCTTAGTTCCGATCCTTGACTTCTGACTTCAGCTGTGGGCCTTGGCTCTGGTGCCTGGCATCTCATACCTGGGATCTGATTCCTGGCGCCTGACTCCTGCTCTAATCACTTAGCATGACTGCCCACATCCCAGTATCTGACAGTCAACAATTTTCCATTGGAAGATGCCATTTTATAAAAATTGAGAAATTTCCTGGAAATGTCAATTCTGATCAATTTTTATTTTTAAAAATTGGGAAAAAAAATTGGTGAGGTCTAAAGGGTTTTGGTTTTCCATTGTGAAATGATGTTTCATTTCCATTTTTATCTGATATCAACTAAAAGTAGAATTTGAAAAACAATTTTTACCAGAATTTTATTTTCCAGGAAATGTTTGAATGTTTATTTTCATTCGTATTTGGAATGAAAACAAATTTTCTAATGTCATAATTTCACAAGGAACAGAAATTCTGTGTTTTGACTACCTCTAATAATCATTCATCATTTAACTTGGGGATTTTCCAAACAACCGCATTTCTGAATTGGCATGTTGGACTCTGGCTTGCAGAAAAATATGAAATTTGTTTCATTATTCACGTCATTACTATAAATACTTTATTTTTCCCCCCAGTCAAACATTTAAATTTTGAGCATGTGAGCAGTCACAGTTACTTCACTGGAACTAGTGATGTTTAAGGCTGTGTACATGTGCTGTGTGGATAGGGACCATAATGAACCATGCCTTGAAATGAGAGGGGTTAAGAACATAAGAACGACCATATTGGGCAAGACCAATGTCCTTCTAGCCCAGTATTCTCTCTTCCGACAGTGACCGATGCCAGATGCTCCAGAAGAAATGAACAGAGCAGGCAATTACTGAGTGATCCATCCCCTCTTGTCCTGTCCCAGCTTCTGGCAGTCAAAGGTTTAGGGACACCCAGAACATGAGGTCGCATCACTGACCATTTTGGCTAATAGCCATTGATGAGTCTATCCTCCATGAATGTATGTATTTTTTTTTTAACCCTATTATACTTTTGGCTTTCACAACATTCCCTGGCAAAGAGTTCCACAGCTTGACTTTGGGTTGTGTGAAGAAGTACTTTCTTTTGTTTTCTTTAAACCTTCTGCCTATTAATTTCACTGTGTGACCTCTGGTTCTTGTGTTAAAAGAAGGAGTAAATAACACTTCCTTGTTCACTTTCTCCACACTAGTCATGATTTTATAGACCGCTATCATATACCCCCTTAGTTGAAGAACATATTGAAGGACATTAGCTGATTGAATGAGGAGAGGTGACATGCCGATACCATCCATGTAATAAAATTGCACAATCTCTGATAACACAGGAGCTGTCACATCGAAATATCATTGTTTTCTATGGAAGCAATAGAATCCCATTAGCAAGGATAAGCACAACACTGTGCAAAAATTACATCCCACACGGTGCTGGATGTGAGGTTAGTTTGTGCTGCCGTGGTAATAACCCACAAATCAGCTTCGGATCCTTCCCAGTGCTCAAGGAGAGGCTGTACTGCTGTTAGTACTGTAGCACTCCAGTCAGGTAGCAACGTGATCAGCAGAAAGAACGTGCCAAGTAGAACTATGTTATTAAAGTAAATTGCCGCCAAAGGAATGCTTTCCTGGTGGATATTATTTTCTGAGAGCAACTCAGAGCAGATGATAGACCAAAAGACATCCATATGAAATAAACAAAATCCTTGAATCATAATGAAAGCTGTAAGGTTCTGAGAAGCTGGAGCGCTGGAAATCACAAGGCATCTATATTTCAGATCCAAGTTATTGGATAGTACAGAGCCGCGTATACCCACTATTAACTCAGTAGTAGGCTGAGAATAACAGTCAGGTATTACAGCTTTATTTAAAATCAAAGCAGTATCCAACGTTGTCTTCCTAACACCTTCAGTGTTTCGGGGGGGAGGTAACTGCAATGTTAGAAATCCATGGTGATACATAAATGGACTCCATCCTTTTTCTTAGTTAATACCAAAGCGGTACATTTCTTGGTTATCTCACCAAGGAGCTGAATTTACAGTAGATACAGTGGGTCAGTCCTAGAACTAAGACAATTTCTAACATCCCAGTCCTTTGAAAAAAGGCCAAAGGACTTCTTGGAAGGAAAACAAACAAACACAAAACAAAGAAGAAAAAAGACATCCTGCACTATAAGATTAATACATATTTTAGTTCAACCTAGGAAAGAAGGTGAATTTAAGCCCCTTCAGGCTCATCTTTTGAAAATGGTGTGCAAGTTTCCTTTTTGTATGCATTCCCAAATTAGGGAATACTTAGGCACTTTACATGCCATTGTGTTGTGGTAAAATGGGTGTGATAGATGAGGAGGCTCTTTCAGGTATGAAACTATTGCTGTAGCTGTGTGGAAGATGGAGGAAATGATCGTTTTGCAGAGGAGCATGAGGTTATGTTGTATTTAAATCATAATAGCTTAAGAGAGGTTCAGAAACATTAAAGGATGATTGCAAGTAGGTGATGAGTTAGACTGTTCTACTACCGAGAGCAGGTAAATTTAAAGCACCTGAGGGAAGAGTCAGCTAGCAAATATATGTATTTAGGCATCTTTAAATTTTATGTGGTAAAAAAACATTGACAGGCTTTCACTGTTTCTACTTAGGTTAATGACTACAGGAGAGGAGGGTGAATTAATAAAAATGAATATCCTAACTAGGAAATGCCATCCAAATTCACACATGCAATGACTTCTTTCCTACCACACACCAGAATTTTCTGTTTTAATTTTGTTGCAAGTTGATTGATTAGAATACTGATGGAAGAGAGATTATCTTGAGTCTCAACAATCACATATGAGATTATATGATCTTGATTTTTATCCCGACATTCCAGCTGGCCTGCAATATTTAGGGAGCCTTTTTTTGCCTCTGTGATTAAATGAAAGAATTTGTTGCTTCATAATTGCTTCTGCTAATATTGCACCTGCAATCAGTTACTTCTAACCTTAATTTAATTGTGGGAGCAAATCTACATCCAAAATATGTGACTGTTTTTCAGAGTGTCTGAGCAGGGCTGCCCAGAGGATTCAGGGGGCCTGGGGCAAAGGGGGGAGCTATGGTGCTCGTACTCACCCGGCAGTGGTCCGGGTCTTCGGCAGCAATGTAGGGGCCCCTGCCACCAAAGACCCAGACTGCCACCGGGCCAGGGCTCGCGGGGCATTTCAGAGGCAGGGGACCCTTCAATTACTCCGCATCTTCAGCAACACTGAAGGGCCCCCTGCTGCCAAAGACCTGGACCTCCACCGGTCCAGGGCTCACGGGGGCCCCTCTGGGGCTGGGGCCTGGGGCAAATTGCCCCACTTGCCCCCCTCTGGGCACCCCTGTGTCTGAGTTACATATCTGAGAGTATGTCTACACCGGCAGAGTTACAGAGCCGACAGTTATAGCACTGCTCAGAGAGCACTGAACAAAAACTGCTCTTATGTGTTCACACTGTCAGCTGCCTGTGCAATAGTGTGTTCATACTTGCGGCACTTGTAGCTGTATATGGAGCGGTGAACTCTGGGCAGCTATCCCACAGAGCATCTCAGCAGCAGCAGCAGCAAAGGGTTGTGAGAAGACGGAGGGAGTCACGGGGCATCCTGGGTCCTGTCCCAGTGCCCCGTGATGCATTGCTTCGCATCCCAGCAATCCCTGTGCTTCCATCCGCATTTGGTGCCATCTTTCATCAGTTTGTGTACTGCATGCTCTGTTCTGCCTCTTTGGTCTGCAGGAATGAATCCTGACCGATATTCTGCTCACTGTCCCTAACACGTCACGAGTAGCAGTGGAATTATTCCTTGAACTATAAAGACAAGAGCAGTTTGACATAGATCTTGCCACGCATAGTAGCTACGACATGAGATTGCTTGTGGCATTCCCAGAGGTGCTGATCACAATGGAATGCTGCTTTTCGGCCCGGGAAACAAGCTCTGAGTGGTGGGATCACATCGTTATGCACATCTGGGATGATGAGCAGTGGCTACAAAACTTTCAGATGAGGAAAGTCACGTTCATGGGACTGTGTGATGAGCTTGCCCCAGCCCTGCAGCGCAAGGACATGAGAATGAGAACTGCCCTGTCACTGGAGAAGCGCGGTGATTGCACTGTGGAAGTTGGCTACTCCAGACTGCTATCGATCGGTTGCTAACCAGTTTGGAGAGGAAAAGATGACCATTGGATTCGTGTTGATGGAATTGTGCAGGGCCATTAAGCACATCCTGCTCCAAACGACCATGACTCTGGGCAACGTTGTGACATTGTGGATGGCTTTGCACAAATGGACTTCCCTAACTGCGAAGGTGCAATAGATAGCACGGACATGCTAATTCTGGCACCAGACCACCTAATCACCAAGTACATTAATTGCAAGGAGTATTTCTCAATGGTTCTCCAGGTGCTTGTGGATCACCGGGGGCATTTTACAGACATGAGTACAGGCTGGTCCAGAAAGGTGCATGATGCTGGCCTGTTCAGGAAGCTGCAAGCAGGGACTTTCTTCCCAGATCAGAAGATCACTGTAGGGGAAGTCGAAATGCCCATTGTGATCCTGGGAGACCCTACCTACCGCTTAATGCTGTGGCTTATGAAGCCATACATGGGGCACCTTGACAGCAGCAAGGAGTGGTTCAACAGCAGGCTAAGCAAGTGCAGAATGACTGTTGAGTATGCTTTTGGCCGTTTAAAGGCCCGCTGGCACTGCCTATATGGGAGGCTGGACCTGGCTGATTACAATATTCCTATACTTATAGCTATATGTTGTACGCTCCATAATGTTTGTGAAGGGAAAGATGAAAGCTTCACCCAGGGCTGGACCACTGAGGCTCAGTGCCTGGAGGCTGAATTTGAACAGCCAGAGACCAGGGCTATTAGAGGGGAACAGCACGAGGCCATAAGGATGAGGGACGCCCTGAGGCAGCAATTTGAAGCTGAAAGCCACTAATATTCATTGCTATGCTCGGGAATGCAGTGTTTATAATGCTAGGAGGTGATTGTGATTGGTACAGATGATGCACTATGAAGATTTAAGAAAATTGCCTGTTGCTTTACAGGGCTCTGTTTGCTTTCAATTAAAGGAATAACAATAGCTTTCAAACCAAAACAATTTTTCTTCTTCTTTTTTATTGTTGTGTTGTTTTTTTTAAATAAAACCACCAGAGGAGAGAGAAACAAAAAAACACATAATCTCTGATGAGGTTAGGGGAAGGAAGGTCCCAGGAGGAAGTGGGATCCCAGGCTGGTTAAAGATTTATGTATGTCCTGGTATTATATCCAATCTTCTCCTTTGGTACAGTGGGTACTGTACTTCAGCAAGGCTAAACTGCAGAGGGATGGGTGTTGAGTACAGTGGGTACTGGGAGTCTGTAGGGCTGGACTGAGAAGGGGCAGGAGTGGAATGCAGCGGGTACAGACTGGAGCCAGGAGGTTGGTAAGAGTGTGTTGGGAGTGTCTGGCGGGTGCATGGGAAAGAGTTTTGTGACAGCAGCTGCAGGGGAGGACGGGCATGGAGCTGCTTGGTTTGCAGTGCTAGTAGCACCTGGAGCATATCCACTTGGCACTCCATAATGTGTAAGAGCCGCTCCATGGATTCATTTTGACATACCACATTCTCCTTTTGGTCCCTCTTCTCGGTGTCCTGCCACTCCTTCAATTCTTGTTTTTCAGCCACGGAGTGCATCACAACATCACGCAGAAAGTCCTCCTTAGTTCTTCATGGCTGCTTTCTAATTCTACACAGCTGTTCTGCCAGTGATAACAAAGAGGGAGGCTGGGCTCCCAAGGTCATATCTGTGAAGCGAAAATGCAACATTTTACATTTTGCAGTATTGTTAGCAACACAGAGGACACTGATTCAGTGATTTAAAACGCAACCACTACCTATCACTAACTGGCTGACCGCAGGCAAGCACATGTGAGCCACTGTACCCCAAAATGATGAGAAACCACAAGGACAGGGGAAATCAGTGTTCTGGGACTGTAGTGTACACTGAGCATGTGGCCAGCCCTTGGGGGTGGGGGGAGCTTATAATAATTATTGTCTCCATTTTTTCCAGTCTGTGTTCATTATGGAAGATATCACTGCTGAGGATGAGCAGGGAATCAAGAGAGGATCTTCTGGAAGACTGAGGCTTCTGCCTTGGCCTTTATGCAGCTCACCTGAATACAGCAATGGTTCCCCCCACCCACTCCCAGTGATGGCAGAGTGGCATGGGAAAGTTACCCTTAATGGGACAAGAAACAAAGCAACTCTGCCAAAGAACCTGTGGCAGTGAATTGCCCAGTATCTCTGTGAGAGTTTCCTGGAGATCTCTGAGGCAGATTCCCATGAAGTGAAGGAGTCAATCAGCACCCTGTTCCACTGCTTAAACTAGGTATGTGGTAGTATGTGCATCATACAGACACAAGCCTGCGTTCTGCAACCCTCCTGCCCCCAACAACTTGCTTCAGTGATTCCCAAAATTAAAGCCACTAAACAGAGGCCTCCCCTCCTGTTTGTGCTTCACCAAGCTCCAACAGCTGTGACTGGCTATCCACCTCCAGAGTAGAGAAGAGCTTCTATCTGCATGCAACTATGACCTCCGAGACGTCGTATGGGTCCCCCTCCACATCCTTGTCCAAGATTTCCTCTTCCTGGCTCAGTCCACTCTCAGGTGGTACTCTAGCCACCAAGTATCCACAGTGGCCTTCACAGTGGAGATGAGGTCACCACCAAGTATTGTGTTCAGCTCTTGGTAGAACTGGCAGTTCATGGGCGCATCACTGACATAGTGGTTTGCCTCCCGCACCTTGTGGTAGGCGTTCCACAGCTCCTTCACTGCAATGTGTCCTGGTCATGGCCCTATTCTGTCATGCATCATGAAATCTGTCCATAGGTATCATAATTCCTATGGCTGGAGCTCAGCTGGGACTGGACAGCCTCCTCTCCCCAAATGCTGATGAGGTCTAGCAGCTCAGCATTGCTCCAAGCAGGAGATCACCTGGTGCATGGAGCAGGCATGGTCACCGAGAAAGATGCATTGAGAGCACTGCATGCATCACCGAGCAAATAGGAAGGGGACTTTCAAAATTTCCAAGGAATTTAAGGGGTGGGGCTCACAGTTGTTTACTTGAGAGCAGGGCAGTAGAGTTCACACCAATGACCAGACAGGTGAGAATAGGCATCACAGTGCTGTAATCAACCAGGGTGTCTGAACTGGCACCACACACTGTAGCCCCGGTGCAGAAAGCTGTACACCCCTTGTTGGGGTGAGTTTTTTTATAGCACTGCAACTGCGCAGTTTCTGCACACTAAGTGGCTTGGCAGTATGTACACCTCAGGAGTTACAACGCAGAAAGGTGCTTTACTGCGCAGAAACTTGTCAGTGTAGGCAAGGCCTCAGTGTTATACAGGAGCAGAAATACTGTAATGTGTTCATTTGCAGCTGGTCAAACAGCAGAATGAGCATGTGAATTATTTGCACTGGTATGGTTGTATTATCTTCTTTCTAGACTGACATTTATGAAAGGTTAACAGGAATAAGACCTGATAAAAAGCTAGCAGCATCAGGGGCCCTATCTGATAGAATCACTTCACCACTGTTTATTTTCCAGTGAGATTTCTTCAAACATGAACACCAGATGCTGCAGTACCTGTCAGGTTTAGGCCAAAGGTTTGGAAACTTTCAACTTTCTTGACTTCTCAGAACAGAAAGAGAGAGGGTGGTTTTGTTTTTTTCGGGGGGTGGGTGGGTTTTCACTTGGTAACTTCAATATTACAAATGCTATTTCCTAACATGCTGCTATTCTCTAATATGAAGTGCAAGTTCTGTGACAACCCTTTCATAGATTCTTTCTCCACTTTTACACTTCAATACTGAAAAAACTCAGAATCAAAGCTGAATAAATGCCCGCTACACAGCTACCAGAGTTAAATCCATTAATTCAGAATCAATATTTCAACACTGTCTTCAAACAACAGAAGATCCTCAAACCTATGTATTTGTATGATAAGACTAGTGCAGTGTATATAAATAGAAAGAGAAAAAATTTTAAAAGACAGACTAGAATGGACAACTAAACTCTATGGGTTCG
This sequence comes from Chelonoidis abingdonii, assembly GCF_003597395.2. Classification (NCBI taxonomy): domain Eukaryota; kingdom Metazoa; phylum Chordata; order Testudines; family Testudinidae; genus Chelonoidis; species Chelonoidis abingdonii. Next base: position 26,803,229 of record NC_133787.1, read on the forward strand.
GAAGATCCAACTATATCATTCCTACAATCTGCTTGGCAATAATGCATTGTTGCATATTCACTAGCAATGTATGGATATCACTGAGGCTAAATGTCTTGTGGAAGTATATTAATTTCAGTATGTTACCTATCTGAAGTGTTACCAGAGTCGTTTAATAAAAATTACCTCCACTGTGTATCCTAAAGCATTCTTCTTTCTTCAGGGCTGAAAAAAATAGTTTGGCAAATATTATATTTTTATTCAGTAAGCGCTTGGTCCAAAGAGCCCATTGAAGTCAATGGGAGTCTTTTCTAGCTGGCTGTGAATTGTCGTATTGATTGTCATCTCTGTCACTGGAAATATGAAGTGTTTGCTTTGTGACACTGGCTATCTTTGTGACCCCTTTCATCGGTATCCTTTCCAGACATAACACAGATACAATAGATATCACCTAAACTGCATGAGACTGCTGGCACCTGACAATCCAAACAATTCTGGAGTACTCGGGGAAAATGGTCCCTGTCAAAGTGCATTTCAATACCAGGATACACAAATTTCAAGTCCGTTCACCTGCAGCTAGTATATGTGTGTGCACCCAGCCAGCATTATGTGTAAGTGGCAGCTAGAATCCAGATTTAACAATTCCCTAATTGATAAGCTATTCAGTGGCCAACAAACGTGCAGCACTTCTTCACTCATTGATGGTGAGGCTGTCTAGGAGCATGGCCATGTCCTCCTGCTTCCCAAAAGCCATCGTTGCTGGAGCTAGGCCACTCACATTACACCTTCTTAAAGGAACAATAGGCAGTGGCAGGGATCATACTGTCACCAAACCTCCCATGATGCTGTCTTTATATCTACCCTGCATGGGCAGAATGGCTTAGGTTGCCAGCATTTAGGCCCAATGGATATGTTTCCTCCTCCTCCCCCTGTGCGCTTCTGCCTGAAAAAACTGGAATTTTTTTTCCCTATAGCATATTAAACGTTGCTGATACATTCAGTGGAATAAAGTGTTGATTGATCACACTGGGCTCCATCGCTTTATGTCAGGTCGTGTGATTTGTCTTGTCATTAATTGAGATGAATGAGAGGCTACACTGTAAACGAACATGGCCCAGTTCATGCAATTATCAAATAACCCGACAGAATTCTTGAAAGAGGTGGAAGATGGTGTGATGAGTGCAATAAGGGAACATAGATGGATGTGTAGAATTGGAAATGCATATAAAAAATCTTTTTCAGGCATGTTCAAATCAAGCAGTTGCATGCTGAGCTCTGAGTCCAATAACAGGTTTGTAGGCAGTTGTCCCAAAACTTAAGAAAATTTCAAAATGAGGACAGTTCCAGGTGCTTTAAAAGTCATTAGAAAACATTACAGTTCTATGACTTCAGCTTCCATATGCTGACTACAATCTAGAAATAATGTGGCATTATGTGGCATTTCACATAAATTAACTCTTAGGCATTCTTAACATGCAGACTTGTTTATATACATTGCTATCCTAATGTCCTTCAAGGCCTCTTCATGAATGTTCAGCATGTATCAAACCATTGATAAATGCCTATTGCTGCTAGAATCACTGTAACAATAATATATTCACGCACATGGTTTAGAGAAATCTTTTCATTCTGGCACAGAGTAAGAACATCAGGGAGGGGGTTCAAAATAGTCTTTATACTTCATACTGACGGAACAGGAAGAAATAAGCAAAAATAATAAACAAAAGCTCCTGTGCTAAATACAGAAAGACGTTGAGATTGTTCAGTCCTTATATCTATATCTATTAACATGAATCCTCATGTGTTTTTCTAAAATAGCTTTTCTACGGCCAGTTTCAGAATATATGAATGTTAAAAGTATGAGACTTTATTTCCTGGCAAACATGTTGAACTGCAGTATATGGCACACTGAATACAAAGGACCAATGTTTCAAGTCAGAAAACATATCAAAGCAGTGTATAAATTTACCTTGACACCCCTCAACATCCATAAGAAAACAAAGTTTCATTTACTTTTAAAAAGTGAGAGATGTTTTGGCTGACACTGAGATTTGTTTTGTTTTACCATGTCTTAGTATAGCAATACATGAATGAGAGAGAATTGGTTGTCCCAGAATAATCTTCTTTAATATTTAATGCAAAGACGAAGTTTTTCATTAAGGGTAAAATTAACTAGTTTGCAGAGGGTCAGCACAAGTCTGGGTGACAGCTCTCAATTAACCCTGAATTGTGCATATGCCTCATGCTGGATCTCTGTAAAGGGGGTGTCAAACACATTAGGCACGTCTCCAGGGTCACTCCAACTATGCAGAGGACATTGACTTTTGAGTAGAGCTGTTACACGTAGAGATGATTGCAGTGGCCCCAAGCAGCAGTGGTGGTTGGACCCATGGATCAGCCTGGTTGAGGTGCAGCTGCCATTGCAGCCCATGTGGTATTCCAGCCCATGCTGCAAAGTGGTAAGCATTGTCCTTTGGGAGATGCATTCAGAAGACTGAACTGTGTTGCTGTAGCTGCTTCTCTGGTGCCCTGCAATTTTGGCTGGGGGTGGAAAGTTCTATCTCCCACACAAATCCCACTTACTGCACTTAGATTTTGTGAAGGATGTAAAGAGTTAGCACGAAATCCTGGCATAACTGAAATCAATGGGAATTTTGCCATTGACTTTCAGAGGACTGAGATTTCACCATTGGTCCTTACTGAGTACACAGTATTTCTAATTTATCAGTTGAAGCACCTTCTCTAACTGTCCAATAAAAAGTATTTGTGTAACTATCTTCTCTTACCAGAAGCAGGACTAATAGGGGGTCTTTTGGTGTATGTCTGTTGCCTTTTCAAACATGTTATACACAGAAGTCACTCTAGACATAGGCAAACTTGGCACTTGTCTAGTGTGGCACAGCTACCTAGATTGGCAGATTTGTGGCAAACTGGGCTGTGATCTATCCTGTATTAGTTTGCTGTGCTACAAAGTAACTGTCTGTGTGCATCCTGATGTGCACTAATGGTTCCTTAATGTGCTCTGATCTAGTCCTCTTTGAAATGGGACTGGACCAAAGTGCACTAATGTAAATAAAGTTAGTGGGCGTTAGCAGAGTGATGGGTTGGACCCCCCTTCTGGGATGCCACCTGATGTACTGGAGTTTCACTGCTCCACCATCCTGGATTCCCTCTCCCTGTTTTGCTCAATTAGGCTCTCCAGCTTCTTGCAGCACACATACATAGTTGGGCCACACCCAGCTGCAGACACAGACTGAAGTCAGATATGTATGAGAGGATTCATCCAGCACTCACGTGCCCACTCCCTTTGGGAAATAAACCCAAAATAATTCTATCTTCCGCTGTATAGAAAGATCTGCATAGCGCAAGCTCATAAACATTCACCATCTCCCTCAATGTGAAGAGATATATGCACAACTTCTTGCCTCCCCAGTTAGAAATTGCACAAACTTGGTTAATAATACACAAAACCAAATTTATTAACTATAAAAGGCAGATTTTAAGTGATTATAAAGAAGAGAAAACATAACAAAACTAAAGAAACAGGTTACAAAATGTAATGTCTCACCTAAGTGTTGAATTAGGCAGGATGCAGTGTTTCTGTAGCTCAGAGTTCCAGTTATTTCTTTTTACAGACTTGACCCCTGTCTCAGTCTGGACTCACCCCTGCCTTTTACTTCAGGTAAGTTCCTTTGTCCCTTCTGGTTCTTTCAGCAGACCTCCTTCTTGGGTAGGCAATGGAGAAGGGTCCAGATCAACCCCCTGTCCAGCCCTTAAAAAGGATTTACCTAAGGTGGGAATCCTTTGTTTGATCCACATCCCCCTACAGAGGAAATGTATCAGCAATGTCCAAGGTGGTATTTTGTATCAGGTCATCTTATCACCTGACCTGGTAGTGTCACAGCTACGTCCCAGAATGCCTCTCAGGAAGGAGAGAGATTAGTATCTTCACAGTCTTGTTGTTTCTTCTTAATAAGTCATTCAGGAGGATTGCCTGTGTCTGGTGGGTGTTCCCTCCAAGTACACACATGGTTGTAATTGCTACATAGTCAATATTTCTAATTTTAGATACAGAAATGATACGTGCATACAGATTGGATAATCACATTCAGTAAATCATAACCTTTCCAATGATATTTTACATGAGCCATCTTGCATAAAGTATATCTTAGTTATCCCATATTCATATCATAACCGTATTTCTATGAAGACTATGGGGTGTAACATCACAAGCAGGAGGCATATATTGTGCACTCTGTGCACATTAATACGTGCTGAGGCCTCAGCACAGACCAAGTTGCTGGAGGACCCAGCCCAGTGGGGGACAGATCAAGGGGAACCCGCAGCTTCTGGCCCCTGATGGCCTTTCCCTGGACAAACCCAAGAAAAAGAGGTTCCCTGGAGTGGGTGGCAACGAGATAAGTGGTACCCTCTGCCCTCCATCTGTCCCCTGCTGCTTGTCTCTACCCCTCCCCACCTTCCCCAGTGTCCTATTTTCCCTCCCCCAGCTATTCCTTTCCCCTCAAGGTCAGGACCCATGTCTTAACTGCTGTCATCCCTCCTGGTTGCACAAGCTGACTGAGTCACTGCTTTTGTCATGTAATAACTTTGTTTGTGACATTCTTCCTCTCTGTCTAATTTAAATGTCCAAATTTGCCTAGAAGATTTTTGCAAGAGAAGAATCCTTATTTCTTGTAATTTGAATGAATTAAGAGCTTCATTGTAGGGCTTTCTTGTTTAAATTACAGAAGAAGCTGACGGAAGGTAGCAAAGCACAAATTACAGAACAAAATGGTAAAGTGGTTAAAATTGGAGAATTTTCATAGAAGGTTTGCAAACCCACTGAAAATCTTGATCTTAAAGACAGATGTTCTGGAAAACTGATTTAGGTAGAAACATTGCCTTTGCACTATTAGAAAAGAGGATGCTTCAGTGTAACTGTTTCAGAAATATATTAAATGCATGGGGTTCAAATCTCTTCTGTGACCACACACAGACTTCTAGCTGTTGAGAGAGGACAAAATACATCCATGAAAAATAGTCTAGAGTTTTTCCATAAAAATCAGAGATAAATGGAGATAGAATCACAAGAAGGTCTTTAATCCATATGTTTCTCTACTATGTTTGCCACCTGTATTGACTTGTTGTGAAGAACACCATTGATTATACAGGGGTCGGCAACCTCTGGCACGCAGCTTGCCAGGTAGGCAGCCTGGTGGACCAGGCCAGTTTGTCTACCTACCGCGTCGGTAGGTTTGACACATTGAGGGATGTGCTGGCTGCGGCTTCCCACCGCCCCCATTGGGCTGGGACGGTGAACCGCGGCCAGTTGGAGCTGTGATCAGCTGAACCTGCCTATGTGGCTGGTAAACAAACTGGCCTGCACACTGGTGAGCTGCGTGTCAGAGGTTACCGACTCCTGGATTATACTTTCAGGGCTTTTATCTGGATGAGATGTAGGAATATGACTTGAGATTTACTTGGTTCAATGTGCAACCTCTTGCTTCATTTAGCAATGTCCTTGTCTTGATATTCCTTTAAATAGAAAAGGTTCTGTGCCTGAAAAGCAGGATCAGCCTGTCACCTATAGATTGAGCTGATGTGTGTATATCAAATATATACAACAATTAGCGTACAGTTGTAATTATTGCTCCATCACTACATTTGGTTAGGTATAGCTGAAGTTGTGTATATTAAGCATTTGAGGGATTTGTGGGCTAAAATCATGTTAACCCATCCATTTTAAAAAATAAATATACACCAATATATGAGATAAAGTGTACATAGGTTTCCTTTTATTGCTGAATATTAAAGTTACAGAATAAGTTCCAAATCCTAATGTAGTCTGAAACTGATAATTTATCTATGAAAGAAATATTGTCTATAATAGTAACTGGCTTGTAAAGTTTGAATTTATAAATCAACTAACATAATGGCCAGTGGGAATATGAGGTCTGGATTCAAAGGAATTTCCTGTTGAAAGAAAATTCATTGAAATAAATGCAGTCTCATCTGTTTTTCCCACTCAAATGCATATTAATTCCTGCCCAGATTTTGTAATTATTGGTCTGATTAATGGACCAAGACAACACTCACGTTGCTAAATAAGGTATTTCTCCCCTGAACTATTGTTCCATTAAATTGTTTTAGAAAGACCAAAGGAAAGAACACACACACAAGCATCTCTTCCCATTCATTAAAAATGTAACATAAAGTATTTAGTTTATGAAATGTTTTGTTCAGGCTAAAGTGAATGATTCAAGAGGAAAATTTAATGCAGTACATAATAATCTACAAATCAGCCAATTGTATAAGATCGATAGTACTTTGCCTTGTTAGTCACCTAGCTAGAAAAATACAGTACACATGGATTCCAGAATGTAAGGTTTTTTATAGAACTTTTTTTCTTTTACAAATTAAATGATTTTAAACTATAAAAGTACTTAATATTACATCAGTATTCCTAAAGGTCTGTGAATATGAAGTCCTGAATATATTTGACTTCACTTTTATCTACAATAATAGATCCAGCTTTATTTTCCGATTATTAAAACGCTGATGGCAGTTACTATTCTCATTTTTTTTAGTGCATGTATGAGTTTTGAGTGTATTGCAGATGTTTGCAGCACTGTTGCTGATGCACCCCAGGTTGTTCCTACTAGTTTCTGAATTACGTTGGCTCTCTGTCTTTGCAACCACCTTCTCAAGATGATCAGGAAAGGTGAGGTTGTGGTCGAGTTTTACTCCAAGATGTGCTGGAGTGTAATCATTTTGCGCATTTTTACCACAGAAAGTTACTTTACGTGTGGTTTTGGCACTCCTATTATCACTATGAAATGTGCTTACTATTGTTTTTCCAGGGTTTGGTTTGAGCTTCCATTTCCAGAAATACTGTTCAATAATTTGAAGGTCCTCAAGTAATGCTTTCTCAATATCATGGAGGTTTGATGCTTGTATTGTCATGGGAAGATCATCTGCATATCCAAATTTTCATGATTTAGTCGGAGGCATGTCACTTATGTAAATATTAAAAAGGGTTGGCACAAGTACAGAGCCTTGTGGCAACCCGTTGTTTGTGATATGGGATGAGCTGGTCTTATTACCCAGGTACACCCGTAGGCGTCTGTTACTCAGCACAGTCCACAGCAGGCAAAGTGTTTGGTAGCAAGCTATAATTTTAGCAAGTTTCAGCATCAGGTCCTTAATCCATACAGTATCCTATGCAGATGATCGGTCAACAAATACTGTGCCAGTCTTTAGGGTTTTTTTTTTTTATAGCCAGCCTCAATGTGAGTTGAGAGTGCCAGAATTTGGTGACAACTACTGCATTTTGGCTGGAAGTCTGCCTGTTCGACAGGGATAATTGGCTCAGTAAAAGGGCATATTCTTTTGTGGATGATACGTTCAAGAAGTTTATAAGTCGTATATAGCAGAGAAATTGGCCTATAGCTTCCCCCTTCATTGGGGGCTTTCCAGGCTTTGGAATGGCAATTACCATTTTCTCACACCATATTTCAGGGATTCATGCTGTCATTAAGATAATGGAGTACAATGGTGCTATCCGTTGGAGTCCTTTGTGGCCAACATGGTGAGGAATTCTGGCGGAATACTGTCAGGGCCTGCAGCCTTCCCTTTTTTCATCAGGGCAACTCCTCCTTTTACTTCCTCAGTGCTGACAGTGGAAGGTTCTCCTTGGGGGATTGATGCAAGTGTTCAGTAGAGTTGTTGATACACTTCTCTTCTTGTGTGTCCTTTTGTGTCCCCCACCAGTCTGGAGGCTACTGAGTTTGACCGGATTTTTGGTGGCTGTGTAGCTATGCTAAAGTGAACATGAGTTTCAGTTCAGATTGAGAGTAGAATTACACTTCTTGCCTGAGCTCTGAATCTCTTAACATTTTCATTTTCACTGAGGACTGTACACACTATCTCTAGTTCTCTACAAATAGATAGTTGGCTGCATCAGGGACATGGGGAAAAAAACAAACAAGATATTTCAGGGGAAAAATACAGTCATTTAGCAAAAAAAAAACAACCTTTCAGTGGTTTGAATATCTTTCCTTCCCCATTCCTTGTCATTTCCTCACTCATCATGATGATATCCCTGGAAATGCAAGGGTGAAAATAATCTTACAGGACAGAATAGTGTGTTAATAGTTTTAGGTTCGGGAGTATCCAATTGGATTAAAGGTATATTAGTCTGTACATTTCTTAAGGATGAATCTGAAAGGGTATATAATATATATACATACAAATATATCAATAATAAATTTCTCTTTATATATAAATATGGACTTGCATCTCAGGAACACCAAAAGGCTTTTCAAAAAGTCACTGGGAACAGGGACCCTTTTAAATTGAAATCTCTTCTTATGTTATTTTTCTCTAATCTTTGAGGATCATCTTGAGATATATATAATAAAAGTATCCTTTTGCAAAAGGGAACAGAGAAACAAAATCTGTGGAACAGCTGTGATTGTCAAGATGACACAATGTGCTGCTAGTGACAAAGCATGTTCATACACCTCACATTGAGATATAGACATATTAGTTTGGGGACTGCTGCTTTCAAAGCAAATATTATCCTGTCACAAGTAATGTACCCTCAAGTCAAGGCATATATTAATGACTTTATTATTAAAATTTGGTTACCATTTTAGATCTATAAATCCATCTGTTATGATAATTTCCCAAAAACCAGAAACACAAATATTAATAAAAGTTTTCAGTTCAGCAGAACAATGTGCAAAGTAAACATATATCATCCCAGGCCTGGTTTGAAACATAGAATGGGTTTTGAGTTGTAATAAAAATATTTGTTAATGCAACATTTTATTTTCATATTTTTGTGAAGCTCCTGTCATTTCATAGCCCAAGGGTGATGTGCCTCCTTTATCCTGTAAGAGTTTGAAAAAAATGGAGCTTGCTTCACCACATGGGAGAGTCAGGTTTAGGAGGAGATTCAAGACTCCCTATTCATTTTTCAGAAGAAGGTGAAAAGGGTCTTGGAGGTCATGTATGTGGGCATGGGTCACGGCATCCCTAATAACCTATTCAAAGAGCAACACACAGGCAGCAATGAAAGGAAAGCTGTTAGAGTGCCATCCCGTCACGAGAACAAGTACTGAATCAACATCTCACAATTCAGTGGGCCCCTCGACATTCTTTGTTTGAGGAGGTCAACAATTGAAAGGCTGCTCTGCATTTTAGGAAGCTATTAAAACATACCAAAAAAAGAGTGACAATAATTTGCACAATAAATAAATAAAAGAATTTACAATCCATTGTCCCTGTGTGGGCTTTTCAGGGAAACCCAATAAAACTAAGCATATTTTGGGAGCCACATTTTGATTCTCTCATTCTCATCACATGCTACCTTATTCCTCAAGCAATCCCATAAAATGAGCCTAGGACCAAAAATTAAAATGACATGGTTTCAGCTGAAGAAGAACCAGGTAATAAAATATAATTAATAACCCTGGCTAAAGAAATGCTTTTGTTTTTCATGTGTGGCCTTGTCTACAATAGGGATTTTTGTATAGTTGTAGATTCACCAGTACGGCCAGCTAGTGCAGATGTCTTGCACTGAACAATACAGCACAACATTTGCACACATGTCAAATCAAAGTTAACTGCACCAGTACCCAAGTGAGTGCCTCTACATGAGGAGCTTTCTCTGGTGCAGCTATGCTGCAGTAGCAATGTGAATGATGATCCTGGGCTTCCCAGAAACAAACCCTTCCCCAAATCTACCTGACTAGTTTCTTTTACTTAAAAGCTAGGAGAAATAATTCTGAAAAACAAATATACCTTAGACCAATCATACGTATCTGAAAGTACATTACTGAGGCAAAGAAAACTGAATCTTATTAACAGGATTAACTTCCTTATATGCAACTTCCTTATAGCAACACCCATTAGAAATATCTGTGTCTGAGTTAGTAACAAGACCCTGAGAAATTGTTTAATTAAAAGCTTTTTTTACTTTTATCAGCATATCATTTTTGCATCAAGATGACTTTGAACATTAAGGTCTGTCATATTGAATAGTTCAGTTACAGTATGTTTGTGATGTAAAATCTGGTAAAGCAATCCAGCCGAGTCTTAACATACCTGGAACTGCGGATGAGATTTATATTGTAAAGAAAACATTTATAAAGGGTAGAGTAGAAGAAGAGGAAATTAATACTATAAACCTGTCATGAGGCATTTTAGTCAAAAAGGAACCAAGGAAAAATGAATGCTTTGTGGTGGCAAAATAGAATTTTATTGAGAGTTTTAGCCATGAAGCCTGCATACAGCCTTCAACTTCCAAATAATAAAAACAATTCAAGGCTTTCTTACAAATTCTCTTAAAGAAATTAATTAATTTTAAATGGATTTTTATGGCTATAAACCTGGAGGGCAAGGAGAGCTAATTTTCTTGAGTTCCTCCTTTCATAGTTGTGTATGAATTTCTATGTGCATGCATGTTATGATGTCATTTAAAAGAACATCTTTTTAATAGGCTTCCAGCACTGACCAACTATTCCTCTCTATTCTTCACCCAACAATCAACCAGCTGAATAAGCAGTCGGTCTTCACTGTTTGTTCAGCCTAATTCACAATGTCAGTTGCAAAATTGTATTTAGTTGGGTTAAGCCCTTTAAATGTATACTTTAGTTCACTCCTTTAACATTTAAAGTCAATGTATTTCTTCCTTTTTTAAGTGAAACTTTCTTTACGATGCAATTAATAGCAGATTATGAGCTTGATATGCAGTGCCCACATAAGTAGTCCCAGGGACGAGGCCTCTCATGAGAGAATATAACAGTACAGAGGTACTGCTGCTGAGTTAAACCACTGAACAACCTAGACCCATATCCTCTCTCTGAGAGTGATGATTACCAGATGTGTTAGAAGAAGGTGCAAGAAATCCTGTAGTGAACAAATATGGAATGAACTACCAATAGGGAAAACTTTCTAACCCTGTAAATTAGTGGTTGGCTATGCCTTGAATTGTGATGTGTGGGTGGGGGGGAGAGGAGAGTGCGTGGGTGTATATATGAATTTTAAATACTATCAATCTACGTAATTATGATTAAGAGCTAACCGGCTTGGTTTTATGCTCTGATGCAGTTAAAGGGTCAAAGTCATATGAATTTCCAATGCAGTACTAATACATATTTCACAAATCAAAGCTAACAGAGTTCCCTGATTGTTCCATAGACTGATAGTACCAAGGCTGATGTATGTCTGGGTTTATGCACCTCTAATGCCTGACCAAGGCTATGACCACATTGAAAGTCATTGTTATTGTTGTTATTATCATTTATTATTATTATTATTTTTAAGTTCTGTGGCCCAGCATCATAAGATGCTGTCAGCAGGGAAACCAAACTTTTTTATTGAATGAGCTAGTTATCTGTTAAACGTTCCTATTACACTGTTAGGGTTAAATCCTTTCAGATCTAGTAGATCCAATATAACCTTTTCTTCTAGAAAATATGAATTAGCAGTTTTTGGAAACACTTTCTTTTTCCCTACCCCAGAATGAAGCATTGACACACTTTTTAAAAAAATTATTGCCTCATTTAATTAACTTTACTGCCTACCATCTTGAGTGTCTGTGTTATCTTATATTTCTTAATGTTAAAACAATGAATGGAGAGTTAGTTAATTGCTTTATTTCAGATCTGTTCTGTTCATTAGGGTAATGCTTCCCTTTGAAAGTTGTCATCTACTCAACAGCAATGCAACATATGCTTGATGTCACATAATAAAATGTATTTCAATTTTGCCCATCCTATAGATTATCTTTTTACCATCTATTTTAAAGGTTTTCATTTTCATCAGTATTGTTTTATTGGCATATTCAGTGTTTGAAAATGTTTTGTTAACTACATCATTGCACAGAAGGATCTACATCTAAAAATAATTTTACATGGGCACTCTCTCTCTGCCTTTCTTCCCCATGAGATTTAATCTCTATTTGGGACTTATGTCTAAATTTCATTGATATTCATAGGAAAAATGTGTGCATATCATGGGGAGAACTGAAAGCTTTGGCCCAACATTGCTTTTGGTTATATTGACACCACAGTCTGCAGAATTTGACCCAATGTCTTGTTTATCTTCATTCAGAATATTGACTCACCCTTTGATTTACCTAGCTTTCTTCATGCCATTAAATTCCTTCAGTTTACTTTGATTCGAATCTTACTTACTTAGTCTTTTGAGGTGCTATTCCCACCACACCTACCAGTAAGGCACAATCATCTTAATTCATCACAAGTAATATGATTCATTATATATCCCCATGGCAGCTTTTCTGATATTACAACTGTGTTTTCATGTCCTCGTGTGCCATGCTCCTTAACAATTTTTCTATCTGTAGTAGGCATCCTTCAGTCTTGAGAGGCCATGGATATGCACCCCTGAGAGGTAAAGAATTTACTCAGTTGGTTTTATGGTTGATGTGAGCTGAAGAGACCCAATCAAAAGAAACAATATCTGCTGCATCTGTCACATTTAAAGGTGATGTTCGACCCTTTGGGCTCTTCCAGCTTAGCAGAAGAGAAAAAAGATTGCAGAAGAATTGCTTCCTCTCATAACTCTGGAGACCTTTGTTAAACTCTTGTTTCCAGAGGCTGCGATCTTGAGTGTGATCTTCCCATTTGTCCACATCCATGTCCATTTCTTTAAGGTCTCACTTGCACAGATCCTTGAAATGCAATTTTGGACGTCCTTTGGCTCTTTTTCCAGATGCCAGTTCACCATAGAGGATGTTCTCTGGGATGTGCCAATCATTCATTCGGCACACATGCCCAAGCCGACAAAGGCTTCTCTGTTTGAGGAGTGTTTACATGCTTGATATGCTGGCCCATTTGAGCACCTCAGTGTTGGTGACTCTATACCACCAGGAGATTCCAAAGATTTGATAAAGGCAACACATATGAAAGCTGTTGAGTCTCTTTTTCTGATCAGAGTATAAGATCCATGTCTCATTCCCATGCAAAAATGTGCCGATAATGATACACACGGACCTTTGTGTGTTCTGTCAGACATTGTTGTGGCAGCTTTTCCAATGTGGATGTTGAGTTATGTTTCAAGTGAAAGGTTGACTGTGATAGTGGACCGCAGGTCTGTGAACTCATTCACCACTGTCATAAACAGATAACTAAGGGTTAATGTCTCTTTCACCTGTAAAGGGTTAACAAACAGTGACCTGCAACCTGACCAGAGGACCAATTAGGAAACAAGATACTTTCAAATCTCGATGGAGGGAAGCCTTTGTTTGTGGGTTTTGGGGTTTGTTTTGTTCTCTCTGAGTCCTGGAAGGGACTAGAGGTGCAACCAGGTTTCTGCCAATCTCCCTGCTACAGTCTCTTATATATTCAGAATAGGTAGTAATTTGAGTAAAAAGGCGGTTATAGTCTTTTGATTGTTTTGTATTTGCAACTGTGTATTTGGCTGTAGAGTTTTTAATGAGTATTTGCTGAAAGTATTTTAAAATTATATTTCTGCTGAGAGAAGCTTTTTCTCTATTGTCTATAAGCTGAAAGACCTGTCATATATTTATCTCTAATTACAGAGATAACTTGTACTTTTTTCTTTCTTTTTTTTATTAAAAGTTTTGCTTTTTAAGACCTGTTTGATTTTTTCCTAGTTGAGGCTCAAGGAATTGAGTCTGTACTCACCAGGGAATTGGTGGGGAGAAAGGAAAGATAAATTTCCTCTTGTTTTAATTCACGGAGCTTGAATCTGTATATGCCTCTGGGTGAAGGGAGAGAGGAGGAGTAGAGGTGGAAGCCTCTGTTTTAAGATTCAAGGAGTTTGGATCACCTATTCTTTCCAGGGTAAAACAGGGAGGAAAGCCTAGGAAAGCACTGGTGAGGAAGAGTTTACTTTCTTGTGTTAGGATCAGGGGATCTGGATCTTGGAGTCCCCAGGGAAGGTTTTTGGGGAGACCAGAGTTTATCGGGCACTCAGAGTCCTGATTGGTGGCAGCGTATCAGATCTAAGCTGGTAATTAAGCTTAGAGGATTTCATGCTAGTACCTCATTTTTGGACTCTAAGGTTCAGACTGAGGAAAGTATACTATGACAACAACTTTAAGTTCATAGTTGTTGATCTTGATGGAGCGTGCTTCCTCAACTTCTTGGCACATTATGTTAGTCTTTTTTAGGATTATAGGAAGCTCAAAGTCTTGGCAGGTTTTGGAAAAACTGTCCATAAGGATTTGAAGATGAGCTTCTAGGTTAATTGTCACTCCGTGTCATCAGCAAAGAGGAGGTGGTGGATAAGGGCCTTATGAGTCTTGGTTTTAGATCTGAGTCTTGCAAGATTGAATGGCTTTCCATCAGATCTTCTGTGCAAATAGATTCCCTCAGTTGAGGAACCAAAAGCGTGTTTCAGTAGCAGGGAGAAGATGATCCCAAACAATGTAGAGGCAAGCACTCGATATTGCTTAATTCCACTATGAATCTGGAAAGCTTCAGAGACTGAGCCATCATATTGGACTTGCTATACATGTGTTCATGGAAGGACTGAATCATGCTTAAGAGCTTGTGGGGGGGCATCCAATCTTTTTTAGAAGTGCAAGTAGTCCACTCTACTGACAAAGTCAAAAGTCTTTGTTTGATCAATGAAGATTATGTAGAGGGGCTTTTTTTTGTTCTCTGAGTTTCTCTTGTAGTTGTCTCAGTGAGATCATCATGTCGATAGCAGACCTTTCAGCTCTGAAGCTGCTCTGTGATTTAGGATAGATTTCATCTGCAAGGGTCAGGATGACACAGGGAAATCCTGGAGAGCTATTCCATAATGCACAAATTCAGCAAACATTTTGATATGCTTCATAGCACAAAAGATTGGGAGGTAGGAGTGGACCAACTAATTACAAAAGTATGGTATGGGGATCTTGTGCACACATAAATGAAACCAATTCAGGGAGGAGAGGGAGCATATACAAAACTAGGCTGCTGGCAGAAGCAAAGCAGTGTTGGACACCAGAATTACCGAGTGCTTTAACCATGCCATATGTAGATTACCCACATGAAGGGACATGAATAACAGCTGGGTATGAATTACATGATTTGTTGAAGGCAAAATAATAGAAGGGGAAAAAACTTCTGGAAGGTCTAATATGAGAGTAACTATTTACATCTGGACAATGTGTGCTGTGGGCTCTTGGCTGTATCTTTTTTAAACTGCTATTTTGTGTTGTGCTGTCTAGAGGCTTGAGGCAGGCCCTCTTGATTTTTTTTTCCTGTTAAATATATTGGGATTGGTAGGAGAGATACAGGGAAATTGTTTTATAGTTATAGATAAGATTTATTATACGTGTGTGGAAATATGAAATTATGGGGCTAATGGTAATAAGGAGACATGTCTGTATAACTTAAATGATTACATTTTCTCAGTCCATATAGGTTAATAATAATAAAAAGAATAGTCAACCATGCCTGTACCTAGTTATAAACTTGGTTAGAAATAGCAGCGTAAACAGGGATGTAGTAAGTTTTGAAGAGTGTTTCACCTTAAACCACAGAAGGGCTGCAAATGTTTCTACATTCACATAACATTGAAAACTCAACTATATTCAGAAATTGAAAGCCAGGAAGCTAAGTATGTATAATTTTCAAGAACAGAGCACTAAATATTTCACCTTATATGATAGTTTGTATTGTTCACAGGGAGTTTGTGCAATTAGTGGTTTTCATGGCCTTGAGCTTTTTACATTTCTTAATTGCTCCATGTTTGTTCTCATTAAAGAATAGCAACACCGTATTTTCCTTTGTTCAGCTCTTTCTTGCATTTTATGTCTATGTGTTCGGTTTTGAGGACTCTTTACTTATGGGCCAGCCAGTGTGAGAGTGGTGGGGTGGTGATGGGTATGCTATTATGGTTATTTTTTAGTGGCACAGGGGCACAGACCTTGGGTCATGAGTTGAACTGAGTCTAGAATGAGTTTGCAAGTAGAAGTTGTTGTCATGACCCATTCTTTTGTCCTGCTTCACTGAATGACCTAAAATCCGTGCCCTATAACCTACCAAAATGAATTCACAATAGTATATTTATAACCCTGTCCTCTGGAATTAAAACACTCTGTGGTGGACATACACTAATAATCCTGAAAGGCTCATTTACTTGCTGCACTGTTGATTCAGCTTAGTGACAGATGGATAGATGGAGTCAAAGGGGGAAATCCATAGCAAAGTGCTGTCAGTTGGAAATCTGAATCTTCTTTTTTTCAAATAATTCTTTCTTTCCAAAACTAAGAGTGGTACTGAAGTTCTCTCTGTCTCTTCTCCTGTGCAGTGCAGCTGGTGTCCATTCTGACTCCATTCTCTACTTCAATTACGTATTGAGCCTGCTCCTATGGAAATCAATGGGAATCTTTCAGCTGAGGTTAATGGGGACAGAATTAAAGCCCTTATTATCCTGCCTATGTTTGATTCAGATGCCTAAATAGGGTTGATGAGAGAGCCTTTCACAAAAGTGTATTTCTCCAGTTCCCTATTTTAAATCCCTCCTCCTCCTAGGGTGACCAGATGTCCCAATTTTATAGGGACAGTTCTGATTTTTGGGTCTTTTTCTTATATAGGTTTCTATTACCTCCACCCCCTTTCATATTTTCTGTCTGGTCACCCACCCCCCTCCCCCCAATAGTGCACTGCACGAATCAATAAAAACTCTCAACACCCAGAATGATGGGTGGGAGAGGGAGGAAGTAAGCAAGATCAGATTAGAGGTTAATGCTTAAGAGTCAAATAGTTGGCACCAAAACTTTCATATGAGGTAAGAATTATCATATTTTTTTTTAATTTCCATTCTTGGCCTAGGGCCATATTGTCTTGGGCTGTGATCTTGTGAACTCTCAAGCTATCAGTCTCTGGCCTGCCCAGTAATGTAGGCTAGAGGAGTTTTATGCGTTAAAATCTTCATGAATTGAAATCAGACTGTAGCACAGAACAACTACAGTAGCACATTGCTGTTGCACTACTTCTCCCTCTTCCACTTAGCTCAGGCTTTGCAAAAAAAAAAGAGAGGAAATCCTCTTGGAATGCAGCATGACACACTTAGCTGCTAAATGACAAATGCTTCCATCCAAAGCTGTTGGCAAAGTGAAATTTCTCTCTGAAGCCTGATCTACACTAGGGACATTTTTCAAACATTTCTCAGTGTTGCCAACCTTTTCTAGTGTATAGCTCTCCTACTTTTAGCAATGTTGGGGTCCCTAGAGGAGACTACCCACAATCAGGATAAGCACCACTTTGATTAGACATCTGAGAAGTGTGAGGTGAGTCGGCACTTAAAAATGTCACGTCGCTGCTCCAGGGGAGCACAAAGGTTTATAACCACCTTTATACATGCATACCAGGGTATTGTGCAGTTGGTCGCTGCTGAGGATCAGGTCCGTAGTCTACAGAGCACTTTGACATTCTGTAGGACAAAGGATGTGATGAAGAATGCAAGTCCCTATTATATTTTATTAAACGAAGCTCCATTTCATAGGGATTTTTGTGCAATGTTTCCTGCCCTTTTTATATAGTAAGTTTGCACATAACAGTGTTTCTTGCAGTTGTAACATCTTTCAGTGACACTTTAAAAAAAGAGACTAAAGGTACATGACTTGAAACATTTTTAGTATAAACCAGAAATAGCACGGAACTCCTGAGTTAAGGGTACCGTAGAAGCTGCTTCTTGACCCTTCTGTATGCAGATATTGTAGCAAAAACCAAGTGACCACTGAACAGTGGGTAATGTTACAAACTGAATATGATTCAATGCCAAGCAAAAGGATTCATTTTTGTAACCTTTAATCAAAATGTTCTTGCATTTGTTAGTTTCGGTGCCCGCTTTAACTTCACTTTTTTGCTTGCTTTGGGGTTTTTTGTTTTTTCATTTCAAAATTAGTTAATACTATTCTGAAGTGTAAATAAATCTAGTTTTTTCCATTGGGCTTGGTTCAGCTGCCTTGAACTAAAAGCATGTTAAAAAGTCCCAGATTGGTTTCTAAGGAATGTAGTGGGGGAGCGCTGTGAATAAAAGTTACAAAACGGGATGCTGAGTGGGAACCAATAGTTAAAGGGAATGTTCTTAATGCTATTCCCACTTTTCCAGTGCTGTTCACATCAAATATTTGTGATGTTATTTCTCACTGAGTTAGGTCCCATGGGACCCTCCAGTAATGCCATCTGACAGTGGTACTGATTAAAGGCCCAGTTCTCTGCATCAGACTTTTACTTGTTGTTAGTAATGACTGGAGCTGCATTGGTGCTAGCAGTTGGTGCAGTCTAGACTAGCTTACAGGGCTTTTCTCAGTATGTCATCAAATCCTTTGCTGATTGGGAGTGTATAACATGAGGTGGAAAATTCCTGAGTCCAGTTTGGACTGTTGTTTATACTGATGCAAGCAATGTTGCAGCTGCACTTGTGTATAATAACTTGTAAAATAACTTGCTATGGTATTTTGACTATGCTAGCAAAACTTAGCAGAGCAGTACAGCATTGAATTTTTCCCAGTGAGAGTGCAGCATTTCTAGCCCTGTAGCTTACAGACAGCATTGCTGGATTTTAGAACAGCGAGGATGTTATACCCAGCAGAAATGCAAGAAAACTGCAGACCGCAAACCGGTAAGCACTTTGCATAAGGCAGTCAGGCCTAGGAGCCTGAGCATAAGTTAGTTGACCAGCAGTGACCAAAGTCACAAGAGGGCATCAAATGTTATTTTGCGATATTTAGTTTTGCTGAGATCTTACATAAAATGATGACAGGTAACAGCAAGAAGTCAGTTTATGCCAATTTTGGGTATTTTGAGATGGGAACATGAACAGATGTATAACAGCAATATTGCCATAGTAAAACAATTAAAAAATATTTTGGATCAGCCTGCAAACTGAAAAATCAGTTATTTGCACAGCTCTAATTGTATATGGCTTTTCTGTGTCTAAGGCCAGGTCTACACTGCGACTTTAAATCGGTTTAATGGCCGATATACCGATTTAACGCTGTATCCGTTCACACGACGTCGTCATTAATATCGAGTTAAACGGCTCCTTAAATCGATTTCGGAACTCCTCCCAAACGAGAGGAGTAGCGCTAAATTCGATAGTGATAACTCGGATTAGGGTTCATGTGGCCGGAAATCGACGTTATTGGCCTCCGGGCGGCATCCCAGAGTGCAGCACTGACCGCTCTGGACAGCAATCTGAACTCGGATGCAGCGGGCAGGTAAACAGGAAAAGCCCCGCGAACTTTTGAATTACATTTCCTGCTTGCCCAGCGTGGAGCTCTGATCAGCACGGCTGGCAATGCAGTTTGAAATCGAAAAAGAGCTCCAGCATAGACCGTACGGGAGATACTAGGTCTGATCGCTGTATGGGGAGACAAATCTGTTGTATCCAGCTCCGTTACAGAACACGAAATGCCAAAGCGTTTGAATAAAAAACTCCAGGATACACAGCGCTGCGTGACAAGCGTAACGGGAAGCCAGAGACTCAAATGGACGCTCATGAAGGGAGGGAGGGGGTACTGAGGACTCCAGCTATCCCACAGTCCACAGCAGTCTCTGAAAATTATTTGCATTCTTGGCTGAGCTCCCAATGTCTGTAGGTTCAAACACAGTGTCTGGCGTGGTTCAGGGAACAGCTCCTCAGTTTATTTCCCCCCACCACCACGTGAAAAAAAAAAGGGGAAAATTGCTGTGCTATGGCGTTTGCTCAATGCACTCCGCGAAAAAGGCGCCAAAGGGTTGTCTGCTGCCTTCACAAAGGGAGGGGTGAGGCTGTACCCAGCACCACCCGGGGCAGTGTTTTCTGCCCCATCAGGCACTGTGCTCTCAACACGGAAGTGGGAACTATGGGATAGCTGAGGAACAGCTACCCACAGTGCACCGCTCCTGAAATCGATGGTAGCTTTGGACCATGGATGCAAACAATCGATTTCGGGATCCCACTGTGGACGCGTTAAACCGATTTTATTAGATCTGTTTTGTAATATCGGTTTAAGCTAATTCGAAATAATCGTGCAGTGTAGACGTACCCTAATGGAAGAGCCTGTATTTCTTTCCGGTGTGAATGTCCAAAATCTAAATTTTCAGTATGCAAGGAATCTTTACAGGGCGGTATTTGTACTGCAGTGTTTGAGGGAAATACAGCATGACGGGGATTGATACAACAGAATACTTCTGTATGTGCTTAACATTATGCATGCACTTAAGTACGCTGATAGATCTGGGCATAGATCATCAATTCAGGCAGAGGAAAAAAAGTCCTTAGCACCTTGATCCTTTTCACATTGAATTTAGTGATGCAGAAGTGTGGCCTAAACTGGCAGTTGTGTGTGTGTTCATGCCTGTGTGCATGTGTTCATGCTTGTGTTTGCAGATATTGGAGATCATGCCTCACAACAAAGCAAATGGTCCTTTTGAGAGCTTTCTGACTTTATTAAGACTTTTTATGCTCAAGTTCTGTTAATTTTAAGCTTAGCCCTAATTCTTTTCTGTTAGAAAAAGCCTATTCATATCCAGATCTGGTAGGAGAGCTATGTGGATTTTTTTTGTAACATTCCAAACTGTCTGCCAATATTTCTTAATATTGACTATACTTCAGGGCAGCTGGCCTTTTAAGAGGGGGTTCACATCAGCCCCACCTTGATTAGTCAGTGGTCTCCCTGGTATGGCCAGGTGATAGCTTGAAAAATCACCTGGTCCTCATA
Source organism: Chelonoidis abingdonii (assembly GCF_003597395.2). Classification (NCBI taxonomy): domain Eukaryota; kingdom Metazoa; phylum Chordata; order Testudines; family Testudinidae; genus Chelonoidis; species Chelonoidis abingdonii. The sequence continues at coordinate 26,823,906 of NC_133787.1, forward strand.
AAAGCCACCAAGTAGCTCAGCTGAGCTGGAGAGCTGCAGGGAGTGGGAAGGCTCCTGCAGGAGACCCTCAAAAAAAGACCAGTTTATATGTGACATTTAGGTGTTAGGTATATAACCCTGCAGGGAGTAGATGGACCCAAAGTCCTCTGCAGGAACCAGGGACATGGTTGATATGTGGAACTTGTGGTACATATTCTGAAGAAATCAAACTGAGTGCCTCAAGAAAAGGGGGCTGGAGAGTGTTCTTTGGTTTATGGGCTGGTGAGTGAGCCCACGACATTACAGCCAGTGACTTATGGATACGTGAAAATCAAACTAAAGTACACATTTTAAATCAGCAAATAACTGTCTGGAGGTATATGATCCCTTTTGTTTTCTGTGTGCATTGCATAGGAAGTTGAGTGTGTAAACACCCTTGATCATTTATTACGTATAATGAGTTTGCATTCATGGTGTCATATAAAACTATTACTAAAGTAGTTGGAAAAGTGCCAGAATATTACTAGATAAAATCACTAGATATTGAGAGTAGCAGATGTGTAGATCCTAAGTAAGCGTCATTCATTTTATTACAGCAGATCAGCCAATTGTATAATAAAATATTCTTCTCACTGATCAAAAATCACTGGGCACTACTATAGACTAACTCCTTTAACCTTTTATTTCAAAGCTTTCAAAAGTGGGAGTATGTTTACAGTGCAAAGGCAGACTGTTTGATAAAGCATTCTCTCTCTGTCTCATATACTCTCACAATCTCAGAGCCTGTTACTGCATGAACTGATTTTTACCTTAATGCCAGGGCACTTCTCAAGGCTTTTTCTATTGCCATGTGAAGGTATTTCTTCTCTCAAGCCTGAAGATGAAATCAAGAACTCAATAACCTTTAAGTGCGGGAGTCATAATGTCTCTCTTCTGAAGGATGGTGTCACATAGAAACCTTTAAGAAGCACTTTTCATTTGGCTGAAGGACTGGATTTACAGTCTGTGTCAATCAGATTTATTGTTGTTTGTGGGTTTAGTATAAAATATATACTATTTATATGGAATTTGAATTAACCAATCGGCTAGGGCTGAATGTCATCCTTCAATTCAGCCCAGCTGTCAGTGTAGCCCTGTTTTAAATATTGTTACATTGAACTCACTAAACACAGTGATTCACTATGATGCCCTACCCACTGGCATGGTGTATGTACCCTCATACACTGGTCCATATATTCTGTAGCGATTACGTAAATACTTTCAAATGACAGTCTCAAAGCACAGTGCAGGAATGAACACAGATACCACACAAAGAGCAAACTACACAAATCTGTGGAATAAACACAACCTATTTAGCTGTACAAAAATGTGTTTTCACTTGCTCCTTCAGGGGGCCTTGGATCAGACTCTTAAGCTAATGGAAACGTTTTCACCGATTTCGGTGAGCTTTGGATCAGACCTTAACTGCTTGTACGTCAGAGCTGCAAGTAGGCTTAATAGGCTGCAAACCATAGTCCATAATCCTATAGCTGTCACCATCCAAAATAAAACATGTAGTCTGTAACATTCAAATGAGTTAAGGTCAGGGGCATGTGCATAGTTTTGCACTTCTTTGCCTATACAAAGCTAGAAAACCTTTCTGACTTTGGTGGTTGTTACTAGAAGCACCATAGTTAGTAGATTCAAATGTACTGTAAAGCAAACTCCATGCAAGCCCATCTTACTACAAGTATGTTGTCTATTAGCTAAGTACATACTACCACTTATGTTGGTATTAAGTTATGTCACCCAGGGGTGTGACTAAGCTACCCCCCAAGCAGCGTAAGTTATAGTGACTTAGTGGAGGTGTGGACAGAGCTATGTCAGCAGGAGATTTTCTCCCACTAACATAGCTACTGCTGCTCGTGGGGCTGGACTAATTAAATCAATGGGAGAGCTCTCTCCTTTTGGCTTAGAGAAGCTACAGGAGAGATCTTACAGCGGTACATCTGCGCCACTGTAAGTTCTGTAGTGTAGCCATGGCCTTAGTTTTACTCTTCTCCTTTGCCATTACTCTCCCTTGTCTCATCTTTTCCATTTGCATCTTCATGTATCTGTCTTTTGCCCTCTTCAGGTGCTGTGATTGTTCCCTCAGGCTAAATTGATTTTCATCTTCATTGTTACCTTCCTGTCCTCCTTCCCATCTCTGTACCAGTTGATCATCACCATTCATCTTCTCTCTCTCTCCCTCCCCCCATCCTTTCTCTTGGATTTCCACCAACTTGGTTCTCTGTTCCTCCATTTTCATCCAAATGGATAATCACTTTTATTTATTCCCCAAGGCTTTTCTCCTCTCTATATTTCACCCTTATCCTCTTAGATGTGGATCTACTCAAAAGGTGAGACTGGTGACGGCGAGCAGTGACAAACCGAAGTTGGGCTGAAATTTGGTGAACTGAGAGGGTCTCATTCCAGTTGTGCATTGGCAGTCATGTTACTCAGCATGAATTGGAATCAATGGCACTGGTTTTGCCTGAATGAGGACATACATATTGGGTCCAGAACAAGTATTTGACATAATGCCATACCGTGTATTAGTTAAAATATTCATACCTCAGTCAACATATGCTTTGACATGCTATGATTTAAAAAAAAAAAAAATCAAAGGAATAACAGTCAGATTCTGTCTGACTTCAGGAGGGTCTTGTATACAAAGCCACTGCAAAATCAGGCCCTGAGAGAATGTTGCTTTACTCAGCTAAGAAAGCAATGCTGTATTCTTAATATAACCGATAGTGATACAAAAAACACAGTTTCACTCTTTAAGGTTTATGAATGGGACATTGTTCCAAGTCCTGATAGTAATACTCAAAATACTGGTTAACTTATGGGTATAGATACTGTTAAGTGAAACAGAGAATGGCTTTATTGTAAGGATGAATTAACTGATTCCCAGATTTTTGTTAAAATTCTTTTAATTTATTATTCTTTCCTGCCTAAGCCCTTTCAAATGCATATTCCATCAGCCTCCTGTGAATGCAGTGAGTGGGTTTAATTCTTGATTTAGCTGGATCTTCTGGTGATTCTACAATAAAATATGCTGAAATTTTCCGTTAGTGTTGTGCAGATTGAAAGACAGATGCAAGCTGTGTACTGTGATCTAAATCTTTATCAGACGGTCTAATCTGGCTGGATAATTTACACAGACTTTCATAAACCCCTTTAGCATGTCTGCTCTGAGGGCAAAGCTTTAAGATTTGCTAAATAGACTGCAAAGCTTGTATTTAGGACTCTTTCTTGTTAAGATTAAAACAATAATAACACAATAGAAAAACACACGGGGCATTGGGGAGAGGGAAAGTTTGAGAGTGTCAGAGCCAATGCAGTGGAAAAAGCATAGCTATATCTGTAATTTGGTCATTGAACTAGCTCAGCAAATAGCGCTGCAGTTTTTCTGCATCACTGAAATTGCAACAGTTTTTGACAAATCCCTTTATATCCTATATTGAAATGAGATTCATATATACATTCCTTTTATAGGGAATTTGAACATAGTTCTTTTAAGTCACATCAAAGCAATAAAATGTTCTCAGTTTTTGCTTTGTTTTTAAGATCAAGAATGTTATTAATAAAATATAAAACATTTATTGTTTTTAGCTGAAAATTGTGGTATCCTTTTAGATATAAAAAATGAGAGCTAGTACAGCAGGGATGGAACACGAGATGCCACTGAATTTGGAATTTGTGCAATTACTAGTATTGCAAAGCAGACATGATTTTGGATTAACTTTTTCTTGAGACTGACAGTCTGAATGAACTGTTCATTTACACTTAAGAAGCTGGTTTGATTTCTTTGAGAAATAGGCCTGCTGGGGCATTGCAATAACAATGAGCATCTGGATTCTAATATACCAGGGAGTATGCTACTCTGGGAACTGGTCAAAGAAGAAAGGAGCAAGTGTGTGCATGTACCTTGCACATGTTACACTGAGCGGTATGAGTGACTGGATCCATGTAGCACTATCATAAAATGTTGGCTAACTGACTTTTTTTTTTCCCCATTGTTTGCATCCAAAGAAGGATCAATGATAAGGAAAAGGAAACTGTAATATATGCATAAAAAATAAGATGATTTTCAAATACTGTAAATTAGACATCCCATTTAAGAATAATCATGTGATTAAAAACTAAATCTAAGTTTCCAGCTCAGAGCTATGCTCAATCTTACAATTTTGTGTATCTTTTCTACCAGCATCATTACAGTGAGATTCCTATTAACGTATCATTAGAAACAGTAGATATTACAGGATGTTCAATGTGCTGTATTGGTTATTCTCACTCCACTAGTGTAATGGTGGGTAGTACAGCCTGAGGCATACATGATATAAACTCACATTTATACTGAAGAAGTTTGATTAATGTATCTGCCAGCATAATCATAGTATTTGGAGACACTGTGCACCTTGATGGTGAGCTGTGACAAGCTGCTTTTTTAGTTAAACATTAGCAAGAAACTCTGTTTGCACAAGATTCTATGACATTGTTTAAACAACTGTCAGGTCTGTTGGCACGTTGGGTTGAAGAAGGCTGTGAGCGGTATCACTGAGGTAGTTTTATGGTATGTGGCAGTGGATCTTGCTAACTTTTGACCATGGGCCAGATTTCATCATTAAGGTCTCTGCGAAAGGCTGTACTACTTGGCATATTGTCATATTAGGTCATCAGCAGGTCTTTACTCAGTTAATTTGCCAGAAAGTGTCAGTTATTTTGGCACACATCTCCATGGTGGTTGTATGCCAAGACGTCACTAAGTCAGTCCCAACAGCTTGAAGCTGTGCTGGTCCTAAAAGTGGAAGTGGCATTTTGACTGATTTCAGACATTTTAAAGTGAGATTTATTTATTTTTTAAATGGCAGTGGGGACCATTAAGAATGTAGGAAAAGGCCAGAAGTGAACCCTGGCCAACTGGTGCCTTCCCTGGAGCTACTCACACAAGCATGCCTCACCAACATCAGGGTTGCCCAATCAGCCTCCATCCAGAAGTCAATAGGACTTACTCATATGCTTAATTTTAAGCATATCTGTAAGTGTTTTACTAGATGAAGGGCAATAATGAATAGCAAGGCTATGGGCATATAGTAGGAAGTCCTTTGCTAGAAGAATGCTTGCATTGATTGAAGTCATTTAGGCAAAGGGAGCACTTTGTGTAGTATCCTATCTACAGTAATGGGAAAGGATGAGAAAAAAGACTGGAAAAAGAAGAGGAACAATAATATGCTTCCTTCTTATTTTACTCTATTCCAAAACCAGATTACTTTCATGTACCTTCTGCCCTTGTTATTCAACTTTCAAGTCTGCTCCCAGAGCTTGCACTGGATATATTATATATTTAGAGGTTACAGTAAACCTCTTTATCGCTTTAGGAAAGAGATTTAACATTAGCATGGATATTTGTCCAAAAAATATCTGATTATATATATCAGAGATTTAAGGTCCTTAAATATAAGATGTTTTCATTTCAGCAATAAATATTTCCAGTTGAATACTACTAAAAACAAAACAAATGCTATATCATGAATGATTAGGTTCATGAAAACTATTTTTAAGACTATAGTTATCTCAAGGACATTAAGATGTGTAGATCATTTCTGATAATGAAATTAATTCATAGACCTCAAAGTTAGAGCTTTGGTATACTAGTATATTTATATTCTCAAATGCGTGTCTACAATTTATTGAAGAAAGGTCACTTCAATCATAGTAGAGTGACCTCTGAAAAGCAAGAATACTACAAATATAATTATGTTAACAAGCATATTGAAAAACATAATTTAGACTTTCAGACTTTAAGGCTGGAAGAGGTCATCATGATGTGCAGATCACAGGCCTCACAACCTCACCCATAACCTCTTGCTGACTTACTGAAGTCCACAAGGCCAGCAAGTCAGTAAGGGTGAATGCTCAGTGCAATGCAAAGGGATAGTCAAAAACCTCTGCCATTGATCTGTTTGTGACTATAAGTTAATTGGTTTCATATGAATATAAACCCAACTATTTCAGACTTCTCTCACAACCAGCACTGTTTTGAGCTAGCTGCGAGCCACAAGAACATTCTGGTTACTGACCTTCAGATAAGCATACCAAATAGCTCACTTTGCTGTGAAATTTGCATATCCTATCACAAGTAGCCTTGAACAGGTGAAAGGTTTTCTTAGGCCAGATATGTATTATTCACATGTTTCACCCATCTAGCAACTATTTAGTAGCAGTTCCAGGGGAAAAAAAATAAACACAGAAAAGTGGTTCTATTCTGTATGCTCACACAGAACTCAATCCCGAGAGTTGTTCTGTACCTCAACACTGACTGATAGCAACTGAAGTTAAGAGAGCTCAGTGCCTCCCATAGCTGCTCCGCATTTGTAGGATCAGGCCCCCAGGAATCCAAAGGGTCATGTGCTTCCCTCAGCTGAGTGAGAGAACTATTTTTCCTCTTCTTTATAGAAAAGAACCAGTAAACACCAAAGTAGGTCAAACGTCAACTATAATTCCATAGTTACCATAGTTGTGTGCTGTGCCAAATGTAAGAAATATGAGAGCAGCATAACATGGAGAGGAAATTTTCTTCATACAATTACTGGAAAAAACACACAACTTATGGCACTTGCTCTGTTATTGCACATTACTTTTCTCAGTGAATCTCAACTCTGTGCATGCACTCCTATGACTCTGTAACCTGTCCATGAGAGCATCTACATTCAGAAATAATTTCCCCCATGAAGTGTTGGAAGCCTTGTTTTTTGGGTCTAGAGGTGTGTCTAAACCAAAATCCTGGATGTGGAAGTTGTGATTGGCTCCTATCCCTGTACTGCATGAAACCAAAACCACAGATCCAAATGACCCTAAGGTTTGGGAAGTTTTTCAGGTCAGTCCTATTGCTACTAGGATGTTTAAATTAGACTGCACTAGAACATGTACCAGAGGGAGAAGCCAGCATTGGCACTGAGGTGGACTTGGTGATACCATGGCTTTTTTTCTAGTTTCAGTTCCTGTGATTTTTATGAAGATAGTTATTTTTTCCATTTACCTGTGTACACTTCATATGGTTCCATGGGGCACAATATATCAATGGAATGACACTGGAAGAGACTAGGTGTCCCGATGTAAGAGTCAGTTGCAAAGATTAAAATGCTGGCAGTCCTCCCAATATTGAAAATAAGCTGCTTTTTTTTTTTACTACATACATATTCATTTCCTCCTCCTAAATTTGAAGAGTGGAAGATCCTTTAGTCCAGTTCACCAGGTCTATTAAATATTTTGCAGAACAACTTTATTTTTTCTAAAGATAGAAAAGTTATTTGCAACAGAAGGAAATTTAAGCAGCCTCATCATGGCATGGAATCCTATTTACCGTGTTGGTGGGATGGGAAAAAATATAGGAGGAAGAAGACTGATATAATCTAAAAAGTGAGGCTCAGAGGACAGACTTTCTAATTAATCTTCTAGAGAGAAGAGGAGTCTTCATTTGGATGTGGATTGATATGGTAAAGGGAAAACCTTAGAAGATGCTGACAAATAGAAGGGATCCTAAGGGATAATTTCTAAAATGTGGACAATTCCAAAAAAATAGAGAGAATGCTGCATTTGTGATTCTATGAATCTTGGGAATTCTAAGCACATTGTCCCCATTACAGCCATCCCTAATGTAACTGTTACAATGTGCTTGTGGAGAGGATCCATAGATGAGTACAAAAGAAGATGTTTGAAATGGATTACGATAGACAGGTTCTAAATGAAGTTCTTTATTTATAACCTGATTTGTGTACTCCATTACCATTATTATACACACGCCTTATTTTCATGTATGCTACTACAAACAGGAGTCTAAGTATCTGGGCTTGAATCTGAATCTCTCCTATTGTGTCAGATTCTGATCTTTCTTACATTGGTGTTAGTGCAAGCAGAATCTGGTCCATTGCTTCTTTTGGCAGTTACTCTGTATTCAGAGATTGTCTTTGAATGATCTTACAACCATCAAATGTACAGTTTATTAGCAATGCTGACCACTGTACAGCTATTAAATGTTAGGTTCCACATTCTAAGGGGCCTCAGCTCTGCCCTCGGATGTGGGCACACAACTTCTATTAACTTTATCAGACTTAACATGTATATGTGAATGTACACTGCTCTCATCTGGCTAGCTGTAACTATATGAGGTACATTTGTAAGTCAGTCATGAAAGACATCTCCAGGTAATAAAGAAGTGAAATGAAACAATTATGGGAGCAAAGATCAGAAATCTTGGTCTTGTTATATATCTGGAGCCAGCGGAGAAGGAGATAGATGGACTGACACAGAGGGAGTTGATAGACACACAGCTGTGTGCTGTGCCTGCTTTATTGTTCCGGCTTCAAAGCTGAAACTAACACACAAGCAAGGTTTTGCAATGCAGAGAACTCAGACATTTAAAGGGACAGGACAGCATAGTGTTTGTCAATGAAATTCTAGAACTAGTGGTTGAATAAAAATATTCACACCTTTATTTGCATTTATTTAGTTAGTTTAAAAATAATAAAGATTCCTATCCAAGTTCCTAGATGCCCTCATATAATTAAACATACAATAAATATAACTGAATAAACCTCAGCAGTATTGAAATCACTTCCACAGGAATTTGGCTGGGGAGCCCTGCATCCTTTACCCTTTCATCATCTAAGAGGCACAGTGTTGGCCATCTCCAGAAACCTTATTGAACAGATGTGTTTTGTAGCATGCCTGACAAGTCACAAAACATTAAAATAGAAACTTTAAAAATAAAGCTTGCATGTTAAGCAGAAAAACTCCAAAGTCTAAACTCCAAACTCTCACGTTTCATCCTTGGCCAAATTCTGACAGCTGCAAATCCCGCCACCTTCTATTTAGCTCTTTGTGAACTGTAGGTGTTCATTACTGCTCAAAATTTGGCCCATAGATTCTTCTACAAGTCCATAGATTCATAGGCTTTAAGGTCGGAAGAGGCCGTAATGATCTAGTCTGGCTTTCCACAAAATGCAAGCCATAGACATTTGCACACAGTGATTACTGCACAAGCTGTGCTGTGAAGATCCCATACAACCACTTAATTGAACCCACTATATTGTACATGGTGTATGTGGCAAAGAATCACTGCTTATAAGTTGAAAGCAGTTATGATCTGTCTTCAGAGAAGGCTATAAACTGTAAAGCAATAGAGAGAATGTCTACAAATTCGTTGTATTTTTTTTCCAAGCACCACCAGAAGAGGGATAGGACAGGAAAAGAATTTAACATTTTTCTTTTGTACTTATTTGTGGTTCTGATCAAAAAGTTGTGGGATGTTTAGAAAAATGGAAACAATCACTTGGATAATAAGTCTCCACTAATAACTGTCTGATGTGGCTTCCGCTGTGCTGCAAGTGAGTAACATCTTGAAATCCAACACCTCTGGCTAACTTCACATCCTGCTAAAATAATTTGCTGTGCTTCCTTTTCTCAGACAGATTTTAGTGCCTGGATTCTTTTGAGGGGAGTGAGGAAACACAAGCTATATCAATCCGTATTATTGCAGAAGCTTTCAGTAGTGTGGACTTTCGTGTAAGATCTGCACTGTTTGTTATAGTTTTGAATGCTATATTCTGCCTTTGTCAGTACTGCAAAGCAGGAAAGAAGGAGAAGATTCTTGGTCTGCATTTGGAAATTTAAAACTAATAACAGTGCATTACAAAATGAGTAATTTATGCCTAACTTCTGGAAACCCACACTATACCCAAACAATTGGTTTTTATGCAAGTTTTCTATGAACGGCTGGGTTGGAGAGGCAGAGAGAGGGAAGAAATCCCAGGGTCCGAATATTAGGACAAGAAGAGCAGCCACTTCCCTTTTATGCCTAAACACCCCAGAAGTCAAGAGGAGCCTTTCCACTGATGTCAGTAGGCTGTTTGAGCCATTATGCCCTACTCAGGTATTTGGCAACTGAATCAACAAAAGTGCAGATTTAGGGGTCCTGCCCCTGCCCCGCTTCTCTGTGCTGGCTTATTTGGAACCCAAATGTGAGGTTACTGTGCACATCTCTGTTGAGCATGACAACTTTAAGCGGTGCAGTGAGGCAAGAGTGAAATTTACCTTACAGAGTTTGAGTGATCTGTGGTTCTTTCATGCTCCTGAAAAAGATTAGCGGCAGTCATCTCTATGTGGTGGCTAAGGCTGCAGTTTGGGCACTCAAGCTGCACCCTCAGGCTTGAGAGCGCAAACTGCAGCCCAAACTACTGGAGCCTACTAGTGCAAATCTGTCTACCCAGAGTAGGAGGAGTGTGTCTAGCTTCAGGGCAGACATACCATCTGAAAGTGGTGAGGGGATGACAGTCATGTAGCTGCTTCATTAACAGTACAGAGTCTTATCAGATAAGAAATCACAAGCACTTATTCCATTAGAGTGCTTGACTCTGACACAGAACATACATGATCTTAGCAACAGCAAAAACTAAAGGGATGTCTCATTAAAGCAGCCTTTGTTAAAACATCTTACCTATAATATAATATTTTTGAAGAGTAGGGAGTCGCTTGAAAACATGATCTTACCATTCTCTTTATTGAAAATGTTTCCAGAGTATGAAGCCATTCTGATCCTGCTGTCATCTTTAATTAACTTTTTGCCCAGCCCAGGAAATACTCCAAAATATGACTCTAACTGTGGTATTTAAATTGAATTTTAGACTAAACCAAATGATCCTCAATTTTAAGGTAGCAATTGTAATCTTGGGTGTGCAGCATGCACTGCTGACTCTCTTCTCTTTTTTCTTAGGGATGTATTCATACTGCATAGCAGGGACTATTTAACAATGCTTTCCATGTATCTAAGGTACATGAAAGCAATCTCAAGCAACAAAGTGCATTTAAGAACCTGTTTGATTTCCAGACATTCATCACTCACATTACAGAACACTACTTGACAGTGGGTACAATTAAAACATTTTTTCTTATCAGTTTAAAAGAAATTCCTTGTTTTAGAGAGTTTCTTTAGACCTGAGAATATCCCAACAACAGGTAAAAATTTAAAAACAGTAAAAACTTGAAGTGTACCCCAATATTTCCAACCTTTTACACAGTGAGGTACTTTGATTTCTGTGGACCTGTCATTGTTTTTTGTAGATGTAATTTATACTTATTAATGCAGTTGTATTATATAATAAACCTTTCCTGTATAAGTTCTAATGATGACCCAAATTAAGTGCATACTCATCTTGGGCCAAACTCGTATATTCTTGTTTATACTGAGTAGTACCTTATGCCACAAATAATCCTACTAAAATCAAAGGGACTACTTGTACAGCATGATGTCACTGTACATGACTTAGAAGCTCAGATGCCTTGCCCCAGAGATCTCATCCTACGTTCGCCACAGTTTCAATCTGAGCTGGAGTGTGCAAGTTATGCAGGGGAAGAGCTCATGTCATACCACTGCACAGTAATATCAAGTAACTGCTGTTATCAGGGGTCTCAGCAAACTTTTAGATCTTGGAATGCCATGAGTATGTTCCTATTATTGTGTCTGAGTAGTGACTCAGAAGTGGATGGGAGTTACCATTGTAAAATATAAAGTGTTTTACCTGAAAATAATTTATCTTAAATTTGACCTATCCTCGTTCCAGCTCCTCTGCAGTGAGCATTTGAAAAAATATAACACATTGTGGAACTTAGACGGAAATGTAGAGGTCCAATAGTTCTCCAGTAAGCCTGCCTTGTCAAAAATTAAGTGTGAGCTCAGAGCAACTGTAAAAACATGTTACTTGTGCTTAATTCCACCAAAACAGCATCTCTTGTTTCACTACTAAAATATATCCATTTACTTTGAAAAAATGCACTGTCAGATGCCCCCCTCTCAAAAAAAAAATAGAATTTGTAGTTTGTTAGAAAGGAGAGGGTAATTGTAGAACACATTATTGAAATGCTTTGGCAACCAAAATGGCATTATATGAGGGCATAAGGAAGACACAAAGATTCATTTTGCAAGGCAAAGTAATATAGGAAAAGCGGAGTCCCATAACCTGCCTGCTAGCTTTTTTATTAACCACTGAGTGATTTCAGCCAGATCTAAGCAATAAAATGTCTGAAGCTGAATAATTCAGGTATTGATTATGTGACAGACCCAGACCAGTGGGGTACAGAAGTCTGGTAGAGGGCAAATATACTGGTCACTGGATGAGTAGTTTTCTGTTCACTGAGTGACCAGAGCAGGGGCTGCACTAGAGTAATCAGGAACCTGCTAGAACCAATTAAGGCACACAGCTGATTAGATCACCTGCAGCCAATCAAGGCTAATCAGGGCACCTGGAGGCTAATCAGGGCACCTGGTTTAAAAAGGAGCTCACTCCAGTCAGGCGAGGAGGAGCCAGAAGAGAGGAAGTGCATGTGAGGAGCTGGGAGCAAGAGACACAAGGAGCTGAGAGTGAGAGTGTGTGCTGCTGGAAGACTAAGGAGTACAAGCGTTATCAGACACCAGAAGAAGGTCCTGTGGGAGGGATAAAGAAGGTGTTTGGAGGAGGCCATGGGAAGTAGCCACCAGGATTGTAGCTGTCGTGCAGCTGTTACAAGAGCACCTATAGACAGCTCAATCCACAGGGCCCTGGGCTGGAACCCAAGATAGATGCGGCCAGGGTCCCCCCCAAACCTCCCAACTCCTGATCAGACACAGGAGGAGTTGATCCAGACTGTGGGGAAGATCACTGAGGTGAGCAAATCTGCCAATAAGCGCAGGACCCACCAAGTTAGAGGAGGAACTTTGTCATAATTAATTAAGGGTGAATTATAGGCTTCTTTCCTCTTGCTCTTAATTTAGGGCCAAACTCTTGTGTCTTTATTGTGAGCAGTTGGGAGAAGGCTAGGAAACCTTTTTGTGCAGTAAGTATTCTAACTTGGAAAAGCAGGAAATTCTCAGGTAAATGACTAAGCTTTAAAAGGTTAATTATCATTAATCATTATGAGAAGCAGGCCTTTTATAACTTCAGAATAAATATATTTTGCTGGCAAGCAACATTTTTGAAATTGACCTCTTGCCCATGCTTATATACTGTTGGCTCTTAGTAATGTGGAAATTAATAATTTTACCAATGAATTATAATGTAGTTTTTCTCCCAAAGTTTTCTCTCTCTCTCTGTCTCTTTCCATTCAAAATGTAAAGACATTAGCTGAAGTAAGTTACTGTAGGTGTCCGTCACGGAGGTAATCACCTGACTATTTTATCAATGTATTCTATTGAACTGAACATTGAAAGAGTTCAAAGGATATACATGCGTTTTATATATCCTTTAAAATGTTTGAAATATTCAGTAGTGCTTTATTTTGTTTCTGGACAATTTTTCTGAAATGGGACAGCTACTTGTCTCTAGTTAGGGCTTGTCTTCTCTACTGGAGTAAGTCAACCTAAGTTACGCTACTAAGTAATTCACATAGCTGGAGTCAACGTCGCTTAGGTTGACTTATCCTGGTGTCTTCACTGCACTGTGTCGACTGGAGATGCTATTCCATTGACTTACCTTACTCTTCTCGGGGAGCTGGAGTACTGGAGTCGACTGGAGAGAGGTGTGCCTTCAAATTTAGTGGGTCTTCACTAGACCCGCTAAATCGACACCTGTTGCATCGATTGCAGCAGTGTCGATTTCCCTGTTAGTGAAGACAAGCCCTATTACAGAGCTAATCACCTGACAATATTTTATCAATGTGTTTTATTGAACTGAACATTGAAAGAATTCAAAGGATACACATGCATTTTATATATCCCTCAAAAATGTTTGAAATATTCAGTAGTGCTTTATTTGTTTTGTGGACAATTTTTCTGAAATGAGAGAGCTGCTGGTCTCTAGTATCTGATTCACATTCTGAATTCATGTGCTTCATGAAACTCTAACAGAAATGTACCCAGATTCTAATTTTTGCATGCTGGCTGTAACAGACATACCCATGCTTCCCAGCCGGTGGCCATTTTACATAGCACACATTATCTCCGGGGGAGGCAGACTCCTTTTGATGAGTGTTTCTGTGTGTGAGAGAGGGGAAATCTGGAGTAGACATTAGAGAAGAGCAAAATCCAGTCTGTTGTTAAATAGGTATATCTAATACAAGTCTTTAGTCAGGAAACAAGAGATTAATTTTATAGAAGCTTCTAAAATAAACAGCAATGTTTGAAGCTGTTGACTATACAGTGTTGCTGCCTTGTCTGTGGGGTCTGGACAGGACTATTCTTCAGTGGCTCTGTTACTTGCTTTTTCAGCCATCTCAGTGGGCTGTGTTAGGTAATTGCTCATCCACCCTTTCTCAGCAGGATTTTGTTCTATCTTTCTAATTTAAACATTTCTAGGTGCCTGTCACTGGAATATGTTCTGTTGGCCCTCCTGTTACGAGGTCGCTAGAGGAAATACCAAGAGATTTCATATTACATTGTCATCCTTAGGCTGATGACAAGGGCTTCTGTTATGACCTAGGATAAAAAGATCCTGTGACTTTTTTCCCCTTAAAAAACATTTTTTTTTTAAATTGAGTATCAGAGGGGTAGCCGTGTTAGTCTGGATCTGTAAAAGCAGCAAAGAGTCCTGTGGCACCTTATAGCCTAACAGATGTATTGCAGCATGAGCTTTCGTGGGTGAATACCCACTTCGTCGGATGCATGCCAACAATTTTTTTTAAATTGTGTGTCTGAAATGCAATGAAGTGAAATATTAATCCGTTGTTCTTGTTGCTGGTGTGGAGTAGCTGCAGGCAGGAGCAATGAGAACACAGAAGCACTTGTTATTTCAGCAAGAGTAACTACTTTATTACAGACAACTTGGAAATGATACAGATAGTAAGCACTACTTCCACATGTAGTAAAACCTTCTGGATTCACTCCTTAATCCAGAGACAATTTGTGTGTGTCAGCACAATTGTTGCTATAGCGCCATAAATGTTAATTGAAGACTCCAGCCAAATGCTAATATACCACCTCCCCCAAAGGTTCAAAGATAAGTGCTGAAGACCAGGAGACCAAGGGGATGAAAAAATGAGGGATGTTCCCAGGGACCATCAAGCATAATTGTATGACCATTGGGGAGATCTGGGGAGATTTTCAGAAAGGAAACAAACACAAAGCTGAACACGATGTTTTCTAAGATGCTGCGGAAAACAAAGCCCTGCTGGCACACTTAATAAATACACTTTGTGTTCAAATAAATAAAACCTCTACTGCCATATATTGTGTGAGGATGGTTAAAATTTTCAATGGGCTTTAGGAGTCTAAGTCACTTTGATGTGTTAGCCATATTTACCTCTAGATTTGTCTTCTCTACTATAATGTTATTTATCCTGTAATGTTTATATAGATGGTGTTTTTAGCTACTAGTCTCATTATCTTACATCTGATAGCCTGAACTTCATAAACTCATTGTCTGCTAATAGCTAAATCTATTCAGATCATTCTGAATTTACTATTTGCTTGCTATTTCCCAATCATAAAGTGTAATCTCTTTTGTAAGGTCCTCTACATACAAGTTGTTGGTTTTTTTAAGTTAATCTAATACTACTTTGGAGCCCCTTTGTTACCCTCCTGCTCTGACTTTTTTTGCAATACCTTCTAAGTTTCCTAATTATGCAAATTCAGGACTGGACCTTTGATTAAAAAAAACAAAAACAAGTATAATATCCTTTAAGAGTATGTTGCTAATGCAGAATCCGTGCCTAGAAGTGTGTTTAATTTGCACACACAAGTACTTCAGCTGCCCATGCAGTTGTAATCAGAGAATGCTGCTTAACTTGCAGTCGTGCTGGGGCCCTGCCACTCCAGGGACTGGCTCAGATGCCAGTGTAATCTTTATTGCTTATATTCCAGTGCTGTGTGGTGTAAAGTGAGGCTCTGCTTTATGTTTATGAAGCATTCCGTGGCAATAACAATACGTGCTAAAGTACACGGATGCTAATCAAATTACTTCATCTATTAGCACAGATGGGCTGTAGTATTAAAATTAATATCTAGGTATCAGGGGTGTTCAGAGAAGTGGTTTAGCGCATTATGAAGGCAAGCTTCAAACATAACATTGGGATACTAATTGGGATCCAGATTTGGGGATTTTTTTAAATGTATGGCTCAAGTTTCTTGTCATCTTTATAGGTCACTGGAGTCTGAAACTTTAGCATCCTCTTTCACAATGAAGTAAATCCAAATCAAGACCAAATTCATACTCTGAAATTCTCTCAAATATTATTTCACATTATGAACCATACAAACATTTCTATTATAGTAAAATAGCATATTTACCAGAGTTTCTCTGTCTCTCTCTCTTTTATTTTGCATAAGATTGTGCTCAAGTCCCAAATCCTGCAAATGAAGGCCTGGTCTACACTACGCGTTTAAATCGATTTAAAGAGCGTTAAATCGATTTAACGCTGTACCCGTCCACACTACAACGCCCTTTAAATCGATATAAAGGGCTCTTTAAATCGATTTCTGTACTCCACCCCAACGAGAGGAGTAGCGCTAAATTCAATATTAACATATCGGATTACGGTTAGTGTGACGACGGAAATCTGGGCGGCCATCCTCACAGGTTGCCATCCACTGGACCGCCTGGATCGCAATCTGAACCGGATGCAATGCGGCAGGTAAACAGGGAAAGCCGCCGCGAACTTCTTGAATTACATTTCCTGTTTGCCCAGTGTGGAGCTCTGTCAGGCACGGTTTGGTGCGCGATGCAGTCTCAAATCCAAAAAAGAGCTCAGCATGGAATCTGTACGGGAGATTACTAGATCTGATCGCTGTATGGGAGACAAATCTGTTTGTATTCAGAGTTCCGTTACAGAACACGAAATGCCAAAGCGTTTTTGAAAAAAAATCTCCAGGATTACACAGCGCTGCGTGATCAAGCGTAATTGGGAAGCCAGAACTCAAATGGACGCTCATGGATGAGGGGGTTTACTGAGGACTCAGGCTATCCCACAGTCCACAGCAGTTCTCTGAGAAACGTATTTGCATTCTTGGGCTGAAGCTCCAATGTTCTGTAGGTTCAAACACAGTGTCTGGCAGTGGTTCAGGGTAATAGCTCCTTCAAGTTTCCCCCACCCTCACCACATGAAAGAAAAAGGAAGAAATCATTTCTGACTTCTTTCAGTGTCACCCTAAAAAAAAAAAAAAAAAAAAAAAAAAAAAATTTTTTTTTTGTGTACTTGAATGCTGCTGGTAGACGCGATGATCAGCAATGACAGACAGTATCCCTCCTCTCCCCCTCCCCGTGGTAGACGGTACAATATGACTGATATCCATCGTCGCCATCAGCCGTGAGTGCTCCTGGCTGGCCTCAGGTGAGGGCTGGCTGGGGGCTGGCGGGTAAAATGGGAATGACTCCAGTTACTCCCCAGAGATGGTACAGAACGGCTAACTGTCTTCATCATAGCAACTGGGGCTGAGTTCATCAGGTCCCTCTCTCTTCCTGTGTAAAGAAAGATTCGTACTGCGCCTGGACTTCATAGCCCCCGGAGGCCTGGCGTCCCCTCATTTTTATCTCACTAACAAGTCTCTGTTTTTTATTCGTGCATTCTTATAAGCACTTCATGTCACAAATGGGGGGGGGGACACTGCAACGGTTAGCCGCAGGAAGGTTGGGGTGGAGGGAAGCAACGGCATGTGGGGTTGTTGCAGGGGCACCTCCCATGTGAACTACTGAACGGAGGGCAGCTGTGCTCTGATACACTGGTCCTCTAATACACTTGCCCCTTATTCTAGGCAGGACTGACTCTATTTTTAGAAAACCATAAAGGGAGGTTGAACTCGAGTCCCAGTGAGTCAATCCAAATTTTGCTTTTGCGGTTGCCACCCCGGCAACGATTTCAGCCAGGGACACATCATAGCTAGCAGCAGACAGTACAGAAGGGGGAGAGATAACCGTCATCTCATTGCCAGTTTTCTCCGCGAGTAGGCGTCCAGAACGACCGGTAACCATCTCTGCTACATTGCAAAGCAAATGAAGCTGCTGATGTAGCGCTGGAGTATCGCCTCTCTCTCCACGGCATCACAGTACACATACGGTGCGGGAAAAAAAAAGCTGAACGGGCTCCATGGTTGCTGTGCTATGGGTCTGCAGGGGAATCCAGGGAAAAACGGCGTGAAAAGGTTGTCAGCTGATGTTTTCCTGGGGAAGGAATGACTGATGACATTTACCCAGAAACACCCGCGACAATAATGATTCAACCCAGAATTTCCAAGCGGTGGGGGAGACTGCGGGAACTATGGGATAGCTACGAAGAGCTACCCACAATGCAAACGGTTCAGAAATCGACGTTAGCCTCGGACCATGGACGCACAACGCCGAATTACTGTGCCTAGTGTGGCCGCATGAAATCGAATTTATAATATCAGTTTTATAAAACCGATTTTAGCTAATTCGATATTATCCCGTAGTGTAGACTTGGCCATAGATTCAGACATAGTACATCAGCTAAAAGAAGATGGTCATTAAACAGATTAAAATTCAGGAAAATTACCCAAATATAAATCATTAGATTAAATGATTCAACTACAGTATATTATCCTGATGACTCTGGAAACTCTATTTGAATTATAGCAGTACTAATGTTGTGCAAATCATATGATTAAGCAGAACATTACAAATCCTTTTTTCCTTCCCACTCCCCAGTTCCTCTTTCTTTAAGAATTTGCAATTTCAATTTCTCTAAGGTTTAATAAACAGTTACCTCAATAAAGGCAATTTCAGACATTCTGCACCAATCTGCATTTTGATGTGGTGCAGCATGAAACCTTATCTCAGTGTGGCATGTTTGCAGAAATAACAATATTTAAATAATGTCTGAAATGGAGCGTAAAAATCTTTTGTAACTAAAAAGAACGTATTGAGGAATCTTAAGCTCAGTTCCTGTTACTATTTTGATATTTCCTTTCTGTGGCTGACACTTATACATCATACCCTCTGCAAAGCATTTCTAAAAAAAAATTTAAAAAAAATTGCATATTTTGATTTAGACCTGTGTTACATATACTTTCCATATCATTCACTGACTGCCACCTTTGGCTTTAATGCTCCAGCTGTTTCATGAAGTTTCATTTTTAAAAAAAAGTATATTAATATATCATTCTGTTTTTGACTCAGCCTCTCAATCCAAAAGTATTACTTCTGTATGGCACTGTTCTCAATATATAATCTCTCGAATGAAAATGTTGGTGTGATTCTTATGTCTAAGGATTTTTCCCCACTGTATACTGGAGTGGGGAATCACAATATGTTTTTAGAAAATTAAATGGTTGGTTTTCTGCATCAATTTATTTGGTCTTTCTGTTGATTTCAATTGGCTATTTTTATTGGGGCCTTTAAGAATGAATATTTAGTTATGCCTTTACCTGCTACCTTGTTATTAATGAAAAAAGAATTATCTGTGTATGCACCTATTCTTTTACTCCCAACTGATGTTCACCGCATTTCTATTATACCAGTATAACTCCCATGGATGCTACAGTGGATGAGAATTAAGGTAACATGCATCAATGGATGGATGTCCAGAGGAACCATCAATGGAATGAAATTGCATGTGTGTATGCACAGTAGTTCCCACAGACATAAGTGAGTGAACTTTATAATGTAGACAGCCCTGCCA
This sequence comes from Chelonoidis abingdonii, assembly GCF_003597395.2. Taxonomy (NCBI): domain Eukaryota; kingdom Metazoa; phylum Chordata; order Testudines; family Testudinidae; genus Chelonoidis; species Chelonoidis abingdonii. The sequence continues at coordinate 26,843,505 of NC_133787.1, forward strand.
AGAACTTTCCTCAGACTCCCTCATTCCTCCCACATGGCTGCCTGGTAATAGGATGACCAGGTGTGCAGTTTTCAAATGGAACACCCGGTCGAAAAGGGAACCTGGTGGCTCTGGTCAGTACCACTAACCCAACCATTAAAAGTCTGGTCGGGGTGCTGAGGCAGTCTAATCCCTACCTATCTTGGCTGGCACTGTGCTGCACCCCAGAACAAGCAGCCAACAGGTCCAACTCCTATGGGGGGGGCGCACAGGGCTCCACATTCTTCCCCCACCCCAAGTATCGGCTCCATGCTCCCATTGACCAATGGGAGTGGGGGGGCAGTGCCTGCGAATGAGAGCTGTATGTGGAGCTTCCTGGCCACCCACCCCCACCTTGGAGCCAGACCTGCTGGTTGTTCGCTGCTTCCGAGGTGCGCGCAGTACAGTGCCAGCATAGGCACAGGACATAGGGATGCTTCCTACACCTATGCCCTGCTCCCGGCCCTCCACCCTCCAACCCCTTACCTCACCTTGAGGGGGGTAGGGGCTTGGGTCCTGGCCGCAGGCCCTGCCCCCAGGCCTCCACTGCTGGGGTTCTGTTTCTGGGGCGCCGGCTGCTGGCCCCATGCCAGAGCCCACACCCCAACCCTCTGTCTCAACCTACAGCCCCCTCCAGCACTCCGAATCCCTCGACCCCACCCCCCCAGCCTGGAGCTCGCTACTACACCCCAAGCCCCTCATTCCCCAGCCCTACTCCAGAGTCTGCAACCCCAGCAGGGGCCCTCACCCCGTCCCACACCCCAACTCCCAGTCCCAGCCTGTAGCCCCCTCCCGCACCCTGAATGTCTAATTTCTGGCCCCACCCTGGAGCCCACAATCCAAGTAAGAACCTTCACCCCCTCCCGCACTGCAACCCCCTGCCCCAGCCCAGTGAAAGTGAGTGAGGGTGGGCAAAGCAAGCCACTAAGGGAGGGGGAATGCAGGGAGTGGGGCAGGGCCTTGGGGAAGGCGCGGGGCTAGGGTGTTTGGTTTTGTGCACCTAGAAAGTTGGCAACCCTAACTGGTAAAAAAAATTAAAGAAACAGTCCTCATTCTTACATCTGGGCCTGTCAACATGTGGGTAGTACGGCCACGGTTTGAATTAATTCAGCATATCCAGTAGGCACCCTTTGCTGCAGAGGCCACAGAGATTACAGTTGCCCTCTCTCAGCAGAACCCTTTGTAGAGGATTGCGGTGATGTGAATCATTACATGGTGCAGCATAATATAAAAAATAGATAATTTGGCCTTGCCTCGTATCTGTGTATTTTACAGAATTCCCTGTGCATTTTTCTATGCATATTCCTCTCCGACATGGTCTTGCTTGAGCTATTTTAATATAAAAAAATCAATAACAAATCCTTCATTTTTAGAAGCAGTTGCTAATGATGCCCGATATTTTCATCATTAGTGACCACCCCATCTCTTTTTAATCAATACAGTGTAAACCATGCACAAGCACTGAGAATTTACACATCCCTTTCAAACAGAGCACCCCATTTAGAAATAATTAATTTTTCATCTGAAGGGTAATCATGCCTAATCATTTTTAGATTTGTTTATACTTTGAAATCACATCCATCAAAATAGTGTCAATAGAACAATTATAGCCCACCCTTATTAGGAGATTCTTATTTATAGCAGCATCCCTCTTATGACTCTTCTACCTTAATTGATTCATAACAAGATTCGAGCAAGTATATCTGTAGTCTTTAAAAAATTAGACATATTTTTTCTTGTTTCACATAAACACAAAAATCCACACTTTTCCCTCAGGAAATATATATAGTGAGAGAAGCAAAGGAAGGCTTTCACATATGAAGAGAGAGGAATGTATAAACCCAGGCCATCCTCCTGTAGAGTATAGAAACTTAGCTGTTATACTTGTATAAACCCATCAAACTAAGATGCTTTTTGAATACATTTTTAATAATGCCTTCTCAATGGTTCCCATGCAACTTTCTGCTGGCTATGTTTAAGATGGATTTTAACATTCTGGGAAGTCAGGAAAAGTGTGTATTAGACTTCTAATGGTTACCACCAGGTTACAGGCAAAGCTGGTAGAAGAATAATCATCAAATATTTTTTTCACTCAATATTTTTGTCGTCATTTGACTGTCTTAGAGTGTAAAAACTACCATAGAGATGCACAAATATATATTATGATTTTTTAAATATATAGAGATAATATTTATGAATATTTTTTTCATTATTCACCATCATCAAATATACATAGTCTATTAAGGACTGTTGAGTCAGCCAGAGTAACCACGGTTGATAGCATAACACCAAGCATCATGAATTCACTCAGCTATAGTTAAAAGATACCACAAGAAAATCATAGATTACATAAGACATAACCAAAGTCTTCTTTATGGTAAATCCTTAAGAATATGTTAGTTGGAGCAAGCTCAGCTTTGCTTAAAAAAATTATCAAATAAGGGCAGTGATGGTAAGTTCCAGACATTTAATATTTGTTTTTTCTAATCTAAAAGTGAACATTGTGAATATTGAGTGGTGGCCTATAAGTCTTCTCTTTTGGTGCCCCGGGCAAACATCAGGGTTCAAGTCATCCATTTCATTTTACTTTTCAACTAAACGTTGAGAGGTTGGAACAACTTGTTATATTTGCACTATCATGGCAATAGATAGTGGAATGGATGCTATGTTGCCCTGCACATTGTTCAGTCGTCTACACCAAGGAAGTGAATGTAAACCACTGCCAAGCTGATCTGGCAGCATTTTACAGTCACACTCACCTGGTGTAAATGATTATACAAGGTAGGGACACTGGGGATTCAGGCCAGTGAGTATGTGCTGGCATACAATAGCATGCCCTAGCTAGTTTACAGGGGATTGGAATAGATACTCAGCTTCACGCCTTCCCAGGTTGAATAAAGATCCCCCATATGACTCTCTTATTCAGCCTTATCTTATAATGCATAATGCACATTAAAGAGGGCATTTGTATATTCTGAAAGGTTTTCTATGTACTTGGTGTTCAGATCCGGCTAAAATAAACAGTCTTTTTCCTTATTGCTTAGTGCAACAAACAGCAGTTATCCCAGCACGTTTGGTAGTTTACACAGTCTGTATTCCCTATACATTGTTCTGGGATTTTTATTTCATACATCATTTCATAGTCACAGCTGTATAATCATAAATCAAATATATAGAGCATAGCATGGCATTGAGGATGCATTGTGCATGTTCACTAAATGCTGAAAAAAAATCAGGTAGAGAACAGTATTTTTTACCAAAGCTTGCCAAAGTCAACTTCTATAAATTCTAAGCCAAATTCTATAAACATCACATACTTTCCTAACATTTCTAGACTATTCATCAAATAAATAGTATTCTGTTGATATAGACACAGAGAAGATTTGGTTTTCTTGGATACATCTGAGCTACTCTATGCTAATATAAAAATGTCCAGGTGATCCATATCTAAACTATACTTAGAAAAGACACTAATACTCTTGCAGCTATTGCTGTTGGGTCCAGAATACCATCTATTGTGGTGGGCAGTATCTTGCATACATAAACCTCCCCTCCATGGTTTGTCAGAAACCATGTCGCTACAGCAAAAACACAGGTCCCTGCCACTTCAGCTAATGGCATAATTCCTACAGCTGGTAGCAATAGCAGGCTTTTATCATCTGTGTGCCCCAGCTTCTAGATGGTGACACAAAATGACACTTATCCAACATGTTATATATACCTTGTTTTTTTTATCAAGGTTCTGAACTCAGCAACAGAGCTTCTGATTTATTTATCCCTTCATTAAGTGCAAAAGGAAGCTCCAGACAGCCTTTGGCATTGTTCAGTCAAACAAGTGATTTTTCTGAGGTTGGCAGCCAGAAGTGACACACTGCACTGTTCCTCAGATGTTCTTTAGTTGGGAGGAACTTGTGCAATGATGCACAGGAGCACAACAGATACTTCCTAGGCTGTAGTATGCTTTTCTAATGCAGGTTTACTTGTTATAACAGAAGAACCTGCAGAGTGGTGCCCAGAGCAGAGGCTATAGACAAGTCAATTAATTTTCTGTCTAGGAATTCTTTTATCTTTGTGTGTGAATGTGGAGCTGTTTTATTCCAGGCCATTAGCTGTGAAAAGGTTGAGGAAATAAAAGACCTCACAGAGACACAGAGTTTAAGGCCAGAAGGGACCACTGAATCATCTAGTCTGACCTCCTTTATAACACAGGCCACTACCTAGCACCCACACCCACACCCACACATTAATGTCTACAAGCAAAAGGAGACCAAAGTATTACAATCCACAGGAAACTAGACCATTATGTGCCATAGGCAGATAATAGGATGGACTGAGGTACACCAGGGCTTGAGGTCCCCACAATGGCAGGAAAATGACTTTATGTGATCTACAACTCTTTTTGACTGGGAAGGCCAGACCGTTTTATTCCCCCCCCCCCCATTTTTTCAGGAGGAGATTACCTGCTACTTTTGCTGCATATATGTGTGAATTTGTGCAGCACCATGGAAGTACATGGTGCAAGTCAGGTCCCCATCTGGAAGAATTAAATGCAGATGAAGTGGAAGGAGTGCGTGGATGCAACATACTAGCAAAGGGGCTGAGATGTTAATGTAACCCCCCTTTCTTTCCTGGGTTACTTGGGAGCAGGCAACACTCACTTGTGTGCCTGGGCATCTGACGTTGTTGACATTAAAGGAGATCCTGAGTATCCCAGTGGTGATGTTGGATAAGTTGGAATCCTCAGCCTACCCCTCTGCTGCAGTCCCTTTACTCCTAAAAGAAATTAAAGTCGGCAGTGCCTCCACCTGGCTCGCCTCTGTACACACTCAATGATGTGACTTGCGAACCTCCAGGAATAAACTCCTTCAATAGTAATAACAACCTGTGGCATGAGTGTAATTCACAAATACCAATTATAAATAATATACATCCAATATACTTAAATTAGAGTTAACACACCTTTACTTAACAACTTAAAAAATCAGGGTATAACAGACTAAGATTAAATGTCACTACTAATTTAAATCCACAGGGGCAGTTGAATAAAATCAATTAACAAATAGAATATACAGTAATAAATTAAACCTATTTAACTAGCATTTGCACTGCCACCATTTACCCCACCCTGGAGTGTACACTCCTCTGGATTTCAGACTCGTAGACACTTGCGTGATGCACTTGGAGATCTGCAGCTGGAGACAGCACTCTGTTGGGTCTGTGTATCAGTCCAGCCAAGGCAACAAGCTGCACAACCCCTCTGACTATTGGAGCTGGCCTCACTGAATGTCAGTAGCTCTGGGTCCTGGTTCAGTGGGAAGATTGCTCTGCCTCTCTTCAGACTCCATCTCTCTGCTCTGCCCCTTCCCTTGCAAGTACTCTCCCAAACCAGAGTGGGGGTTACTCATAGTCCTTCACTGCAGGCCCACCTCAGTCAGCTCTAGGCACAGCAACAGTCTCTAGCTCCTGTGAAGCCACCAACAGCCTCTGAGGCTCCCTGCTCAACCAAAGCCCTGCAGACTCCCAGCAGCAGCTTCTGGCTTCCTAGCAGCAGCTCCTGGTATGAACAGAGCTCCACACAAGCAGTCTCACTCCTCTTCCCAAACTGGAGTCCACTGCCTGCTGTCCCTGCAGTGCCTGCAAGTCTCTCACCCTTTCCCCAAGGCATCATGGGAGTTGTCATCTCTAAGGCTAGATTGTAGCACACAGGATCTTCCCAACTGGAACGCTCCCAGTAAAGTTCAGAGGCCCCTCTAGTAAAGGGTGCCTACGATAATTTCAGAACAAGTCTTATTAATTCCAAGATTTTTTTTCCAATACTTAATGATCATGGTGTTATATGCGATAATCGATCCAAAGCCTGATGGAGTCAATTGGAGTCCTTCCCCTGATTTCTGTCACCTTTGGATCAGGCTTCTTGAAAATAGGTAAGGGCAATTGTTGATGGAAGGCTGACCTAAGCTTTGTTTTTAGAGGCACTTTCTACTTCTCTCATGCCAGCTGTGCTTTCAATTGTGTTTTATCAATATATTATAAAACCCATCCAACCACTCTTAGAAGATTATTCAATAAGTAGAAAAAAACTTATCTTAAGGACAAGCTGCTAAGCTATCTCCCCACTGGTTTGGAGATACCACTATTTGTTCCACAGCCCTTAAATTGTCCCTCAATTCTATGTCATATCCCATAAAACTAGCTCCTGTTATAACATAATGTGTACTCCACAAAGATGATGCTATAATGGAGACGATGGAGTGTTCTTGTACACTGTCCTCTATCAAACAAACCCACAACAGCCTAATCTTATCAGACTCAAATAGTGGCAGAATTCTGTTCAAACTCAAGTTCTCACTGTCTGACAATGTCAGTGAAGAACTACAGTTCATCTTCATTCAGGATATCAGTTGTCACAGAGAACTGATGGTACACAAAATAATGCAGTATATAGTACCAATTGTACAACTGAAGATGATCCTTAACACTGCTGTATTTTTCCAGAAGGTATGAGAAAGCAACCTTTTCTCAGATGAGGACGGGGAAGCCTACATTCTGAACAATATATCCAAGAAAGCAGCAGTTACCTACAAATATATTTCAAAATCCCGTTTTTCTGCTTTTTTAAACATGTATTGTTAAATTGCTTTTACAGTATACAGGATATAGAAGAGGCTCAAAAGGCCAAACTATTGAGATTTTTCTCATGTTTGTATGTGTTTCTTTTTCAAAAGGAAACATGATATCTTAAATTCTGAATTCCTTACAAACCCCAAACTCTGGAGTTTGGGGTTTTCAAAGGTTGTGAGGAAAATAAGTTTTCTTTAACTTAATCTTAGTGATTTAATGTGCCCAATGAAGTTAATACTTTTGGAATGCTAATCAGTTACACTAAACAGGATTGTTTACTCATCCCTGGAGGCAACCACTTAAAAAAAATCTTTAAAACCCATTCAAGTAAGAATCATTAAAACTTTATACTCTGGTGTGCTTTAAAGGATATGCTTTTAGGAGAAGTATAAACTGAGCCAGATTTCCAAGCAAGTTAGATGCCCATGTACCATGATTGCATCCACAATTTGGGTAATTGTGAGTGGCAATGGGCAATTCTGCTAATTGGCACACACCGTTTCCAAAATAAACATAACATTGCACTTGTATTTTGCGCACACAACTGTATGTCTAATTTGTCTGAAATCCTGTATGGTATGATAACTTCCGTATGTACTCCTGTCTGTCTATCTGTTGACCAAGTGGGCCAAGAAAGTGGAGCTGAGATCAGGATTAGGTGACAGGTCCAGTGTGAGGCAGAATCAAGGCTACGGTATGGATGAGATGGGACCACATTGTAATGAATTGTTCTCCTGAGATTTTGGCAGAATCTGAACTGGAAAAATAGACCTTTTTAGTTCTGATCTAGACTCAAAACCAACTATATAAAGCAGGATGTGACTGATGGACATGACTTACCTTGAAAGGTGATAAATCACTGATATGTCATATGTTGCACTAACCAATTCAGTCGTTAGCATCAGCACAGCTGCAGCCTCCCATACTCTTAAAATATAGTAACTTGTAATTTTCAGATTAAACAAACCACAATAAGAGAGAAAAGATTTGTGTTAAAATCCTAAAGATAAAAGTGGCACAATGTTTAGTTAGGTGCTATAGAACAGACCAGCCGTAACAAAAGCTTTTGATTTTGACTTTTAATACTTGACTGGCATTTTTGGGAATAGAAGAGAAGAATGAGTGGGATGAGAAGAGTTGGAGCTGAAAGGAGAGAAAAAAGGAACAACAGGGAACTGAACGAATGCAGGAAGTGAGAATAAATGAAACAGCATGTAGATCAGAAAAACAAGAAGAAGCCAGATCGGGGGTGGACATATTGGAGTGAACTGAAGAGCACATAAGAACAAGCAGAAACATTATCCTTTCTGATTTGTAATAATGCCTGTGTTTTGTATTTGGACTTAAATGTAGATGGCAGCATGCATTCTACAAGATGAAAAAGGGAGACTAGAAAACACAAATGCTGCAAATACATCTTTGGGTTGTACTAAAAGCATAAAAGCCTTTCAAATACTGGTCTTTTGATTTATTATGATGTTACCAGAATTCAACAATGTCTACATAGCCCTACATTTCAAATTTATGAATCTCTGCAGTAAAGACCATGGTTTCAATTATCGTTTGACAAACGCTTTGATTTTATTCATAGGGATTTTTTTTCACAAGAGTAGCAATGTTAGCTCTGTTGTCCTGCCTAAGTGTGACCTACGTGTCAGATCCCATCCCCTTCCATTTAAATTGAGTCTTCTTCACTTCCTAATTAAATTGTTGTGTCCTGTTCCACCCAAGAACTGGTTGAATTTTAATGATGGGCAAAGTGGAAATAGTTATCTAAAATGTCTTATGGGCATTTGCTATGGACATAGTTTGTAAAATGTCTTGGGGGGTCCTTTCATTAGTTACTAGCTAAATGTAACATATTAATGTTGCTTTCATTTGAGTATGCTGTGATTTATTTCCCCAACTTTAATAAGTGTTGATATGAGACAGAAAGGAAAAATAGTGTTTGGACAAGCTAAAAAGTATTCACCTTGACATTTCTCTGTCTCCTTTACTCATTAGATGTTGATATAAATGTAAGTATCTATGAGAAATGTAGAGAGGAAAATGTAAGGTCATATACACTTATTTTTGGCTAGGGAATAGCTGTACTTCTGAGTCAATTTAGTTTTACCAGCCAAATTGACTTGGCAACTATGAAGGTGATAGCATTTTGAAATAAATTTATACAGTTACTCTTAGGGTTTGATCCTTCAGAGTCCTGCACAGCTTCATATCTGTGTAAAGTAAATAGCAGTAAAGCGTGCTCAGTAATGCAGGTGAGGTGAACAGCAACTCATCGCAACAGCTTGGTACTTAGCTTTCTCATGAATGCAGACATTCATTCCCACATTCGTCTACCCTTCAATTAACCATATAATATTCTTACAACAAAATGGAGGGACTGCAGTTAAAAATAAATGAAAAATCATAATTCTGAATTCCTTGTGAAATCACAAGCAACATTGGGGGACATTTTCTCCTTTTCGAACAACTTTTTTTTTTGGATTTCAAATTGATATACACAACTATGTAGAAAGAAAATACATGATTGCTGAGTATGTGAATGTCCTTTGTGTGCTCCGAAATGTGCAAAATTATCACCACTAAAATATTTCAAAAGAGTTGAAAAATAACTGAACCTCTCCCCTTTCTGAGAAATTAGTCCTTTCTTGATCCCTAGAATAAAATTAAATCTAACTAGGAACAAATTGTTTCCATTGATAAGCATAATCCGGCTATACAGACAAATACCTTTTGGGGGGAAACTGATACAGTACCAGAGTTTTATACAAACATTTTAGAATAGAATCAGAATGGAAAGATGTAGGGATAGGTGGACAGGAGACTTTGCAGCTGTCACGCAATAAAGCAAGAAAGAAAACTGACTCATGGTGAGGAGCTGGAGGAGACACAAAACCAAACCTCTTTACTTGTAACAAATAAGCAAAACAATCAACACTTGCCTGGGTTGGGTACAAGTGGAGGTCAGTTCCAAAGGAGAAAAATCAGTATCTAGGTCTTGTCTTTAATCAGGGACAGTGCTTTCGCATTCCTCGAGTGGTCATGCTGCATTCTCAGAGGCAAGAAAATCCCTCACGGTCTGCCCCCAGGGTGTCACTTATTATCTCTGAGCGTCCTAGATATACACTCCATCCCAATGGTTGGTCAGACAGTCTGTTAACTAAGCCATCCTTTCCTCTGACTTACTGGCTGGCTGTAGTTCCAAAACCAGTGAATCCAGCTCCATCCAAGCCTGTAGGGATGTGTGTTTCCCTGGCTGTCTTTATATCTTGTTCCTTCCTGATTATTAACTATAATTAGGCCATATCCACAAAAGGAAAAAGATATGTGTTTTTAACAAGTGTTAGCGTCAGAGTGCAGATAAGGCATTGTGGATAGTTTTCTGAAAACATTTGCTCAGTGTGCAGTGGCAATTAGAAAAGCTAACACAGTTAGGAACCATTAGAAAAGGAATAGAAACTAAGACAGAAAATATCATAATGCAGCTATGTAAATCCATGGTACGCCCACACCTTGAATACTGCATCCAGTTATGGTAGACCCATCTCAGTGGAAATAAACTAATATTGTAGAGTATCAGAGGGGTAGCCGTGTTAGTCTGGATCTGTAAAAGTAGCAGAGGATCCTGTGGCACCTTATAGACTAACAGACGTTTTGGAGCATGAGCTTTTTTGGGTGAATACCCACTTCGTCAGATGCATGTAGTGGAAATTTCCACTACATGCATCTGACGAAGTGGGTATTCACCCACGAAAGCTCATGCTCCAAAACGTCTGTTAGTCTATAAGGTGCCACAGGATCCTAATATTGTAGAAGATACAAAGAAGGGCATGACAAGTGATTAGGGGTATGGAACAGTTTCTATATGAGTAGAGCCCTACCAAATTCACAGCCATGAAATCTGGTCTTCTGTGTGCTTTTACCCTATACTATACAGATTTCCTGGGGGAGAGTGGGGTTCCTCAAATTAGGGGTCCTGACCCAAAAGGCAGTTGCAGAGGGAATCAAAAAGTTATTTTAGGGAGTCACAGTATTGCCACCTTTACTGCTGTGCTGACTCAGAGTTGGGTGGCATACCATACCAACTGCCTCTGCCTCCACATCTGGGCTCCTGGTCAGCAACCACCACTCACCAACTGTTCAGCTCTGTTGGTTGAGATGAACTATAAGCTCCTCCTTAGCATTCCTGTCTCCAGGACCATTATTAACTATATTCTTCCCTGGACCCCTCTGAACCTGGGAGTTTATAAATGCCATTTGCAGAGCCTATTCAACATAATAGACAGATCTTGTGAACTTGTAGATATAAGTGCTAGATGGCTGTGCTTGAGGACTATGCTGCAGATCAAGAGTCTCCTTCCTGGAATAATAGTACAAGTTCTTTTTAAGACTCTATGTTCATTTTTTATATTATACCATTTTCAATTATATTTGTGGTACCCATTTTGTCTGCACTTTATATGACAGCTATGAACATTGCATTTTTCCCATGTAGCTTTGGGAAATATGATAATCAGGTGTTTTTAGTTTGAATCCAATGAATAACTCCAATGGTAAACTGGCTATTAGGATAACATGGAGAATATTGCTCAAGTTTACAGATCACTATAAGAAGGTGAGTTGGTTTACTGTATTTACTATCAAAAGACACAAGATAGGTCCTGATCTACCTTTACTGAAGACTGTGGAAGTGTTGCTTTCTACTCAGTGGAAGTAGGATTTGTCCCTACGCAATACAGCATTCAGTCAATCTGGTAACGCACAACAGTGCAGCAGGTATAAAGAAATTCACCTATCTGCACAATATTTTGTGTTTAAAATCTTTAGCATCATTAATTTACCACATGTTCAGGCAAACATATATAAGCCATGTGGTGTGAGACCACATATTAATCCATAGTCATATACAATGCTATCTATATATTTTTAAGCTTAGTCACTGTAGTGCATTATGTACAGATCTACAATACTACTTACTTCACAGTTCAAGTATTTAGCACTGCCAGAGAGAGTTTGTTCTGTGCTAGTTGTTGAAGAAGGTCAGATTAATTGAAAAAGATTAAATGTTTTCTCCTGGGTATAAAAAAGGTGAATGTAATTCATAATGGGAATATATTTTCCTTTGTTGCATTGTCACTTGCTTGATTTTATTTTTCTCTAAAAGAAAACTCATCCAGCTGTCATATAACCTCTAGGGGCAAATACTCATCAACTGTAAAATATAAACAGCTATTGGTAAAATACTTTTTTTCCTCCTCCAGTAAACATCTTGTCTGGCAATATAAGTAAAAGATAAATTATTCTGACTTTGGAAACAATGTTCTACACTTGCAGAGTTGTGCTCGGTAAGCCTCTCTCTTTTCGTGATTTGACAATTAGGTGACACTCACGTGTGCACTGCATTTTACATGGTGGCAATGGGTGGCCAGTCTCTAGCATAGAGATCAAGTATAGACAAAGACAAATGGGGAGGGGGCACGGAGAATGGTTCAGTGGTTAGGATGCTAGTCTGGGATTTTGGAGAATTCAGGTTCACTTCTCTACTCTGCCAGACTTCCTGTGTGACCTGTGCTTCAGTTCCCCATCTGTAAAATGGGGATACTAGTGTGTTTTCCTATTGCACAGGGATGTTGTAAGGATAAATACATTAAAGACAATGAAGGGATTAGAAACTACAGTAATGGGGGACTGTAATGAGGTACTGACCCTATAAGGCCAGAGGGGGAAGTGTGAAAAGTCAGTTACCCCATTCTGTATGTCCAGGGAGGCAGAAAAAGGTGAGAAAATAATTGAAACTGGGAGAGAGGAAGATAGTCCCTGAGAGCAGTTGGTATCAGGAGAGAGAGAGGTTGTCACCATCTACTGAGTGGGAGGGATAGCTTGGTGGTTTGAGCATTGGCCCCCTTAAACCCAGGGTTGTGAGTTCAGTTCTTGAGGGGGCCACTTAGGGGCAAAAATCAGTACTTGGTCCTGCTAGTGAAGGCAGGGGGCTGGACTCAATGACCTTTCAAGGTCCCTTCCAGTTCTAGGAGATAGTTATATCTCCACTTATTATTATCCCAGACCATTGTTCCCTTAAGGGACCAGGCTAAGGCTCACCTCTCTCCCAGCCAGCATGGGCAGGTGTTTGGGGTTATTAGACCCAGAAGGGAAGAATTAAGAGACTGATTAGCTAACTGGACAGGGGAATCAAAAGGAAGCTCCAAGCCCATCAGAAAGAACTGCTGATGTGGAAGGACACAACTGGGACATAAGCCCAGGAAGAAGAGCTATGAAATGCCTGAATCTGGGAGGTGGGGAGGGGAATTTACAGGTCAGGAAAGCAGCACTGAAAGGGAAGTACTCAAGCCAGGAAAGGAGGGCTGTGAAACTCCAAGGGGTGGAGTTGGGGTTGCAGGCCCGGGAGGTTAGGATTTAAAGCACAGTCCCAAGGAGGGGGGATGGGAAACCCTGAACCTAAGGGGCAAAGGATAGGAAAGAGGATTCTCTTTTCAGGGGTGGGAGGGAGTTGGACAATGTTTGATAAATTAGACCCCAGGAGAAAAGAAATATTATTTTAAAGACTCTGGATGTGAGTGAATTATTTTTGGAACCTCAGAGGGAAACTGAGCCAGTGTTCCTGAAGGGCCACTCAAGGCCAGAAGGGGTCACCCTGGGTTTGTACCTATCTATATGTCCATGTAAGTACTTCAGATAGATGACAAGATCCACTGGATAGAATCTGAAGCTAGACAAATTCATAATAGAAATTAGGCACAAATTTTAACAGTGAATGTAATTAAGTACTGGAACAAGTTGTTGAGGAATATGGTGGATTCTCAGTCACTTGGGATTAGATCTGCAAAGGTGCCTAAAGATCTGCTTCTTTAGTCCACTAAATCCAACATCTAGATCATCACTTAAACCTGTAGATGCCTTAATGTCTGTGAGTGGGGCATGTGCAAAGCTGAATAAATCCTGACACTTCTGAGCTGCTTTCTGTCTAAGCTCCAGTGGGATCCCCAAACTAGGTGTTCATCCACCTATCCCCCTGCAGGGCCTGAACTCGTAGGTGTTCTAAGAGACTGTCTAGCAGATTGGGCCCTGCATTAAACCCAGCTGATGAGGATGTGGTTCTGAATATCTCAGTAGTTAGAGCACTCACTCCCATTATGCCTTATTTGGAGCAGGGTCTTCAACCATCCAGGTAAGTGCTCTAATCATGAGGCTCTTGGGTATCCTGGGGTGGGTTTCTCACAATCTCTTCTCTTGAATCTGTCATACTTTGTATAAAATAGTGAAATGTTCACTGGAGTGGGGACTGGAACCTGGATCTCCCAGGTGAGTGCTCTAGCCACTGGGATTTAGAGTCACTCTGGCTCAATGCCGCCTCCTCCCTGCTCTTTTTTTTTTGTGGTAAAGAAGTGACCCAATGTAGGCACCTAACTCCAGGAGAGAGTTTATGGTGTGAATCCCAAGTGCAGAAAGGTGCCCCCTCTGGCCCAGAGTTAGCCACATAACTACTCCCTTTGGGGAGTAGGTATCAAGCCCACCTCTCTCCTCCTCATTGTCTACTGGCTAGGTTAGGGCACTCCTCATTCAGCATTATGGCTTTTGTGAATCCCATTCTTAGGTGCCTTACTCTCCCCAACAACACACAGGAGGCCTGAGCACCTAAGTCGGCATGGTGGATTCCACTAGGCTGCAGGAGGCTTAAACATTAGGCATTACAATGCTAAGTCTAAGCCCCTGTGATGGAGTGTATAAACCCCACGCTGGGACAGAAAGGAGTAAGGAACAGTTTTGGGCCCAGATGACCTTTCCCTGTGGCACCTCCAGAGCCTGTTCCAGCTGGAGGAGGAGTTTAAAAGCACGCTAGACAGCCCAGAAGAGGGGGGTAGACAGGAGAGGAGAGATTTATTTGGAAGCTCCAAAGTAAGGGTACAACAGGGGTCCTGGTTGCACAGGAAAAGTCTGCAAGCAGCAGCTGCCCCAGGTGGTAATGTAAAACACATGAAGGAATCAAGGGAAGTGGTACCAGGTGCAGCTGGACTTAGGAGGTTGAGGGGCATGAGGTGGGGTTAGAATGGGATCTAGCTCCTGGATTGGGAAGGTACAGAACAGCAGTAGGTAGGGATGAAAACACACTTTTCACCCAAAGTTGTTTCTCTCACCTCTTCGGCCTTGTCTTTTTAACCATGACAAGAAAGTTACAGAACAATGGCAGGGTATATTGTAACAGCATTGTGCCTCTGCGAACATAATGATGGTTAAGAATTATTCGGAATTCGTAAATTTCAGAGCATGATTCCATCACTTTATTGATGTTCAGCTCAAGACGGGAAGTACTTTTCAATGGCTATATTCTTTATGTACCTTCAGGCAGATAGACAGTGAACATTGTTGTGGAATAGGGGGCGGAGAAGAGGAGTTGAAAACAAGAAAGAGCGGAGAATTGAGCTTCCTTGTAAATAATTTTAATACTATCTTTAATCTAAAAGAGCAAGGAGTACTTGTGGCACCTTCGTACTCCTCGTTCTTTTTGCTGATATGGACTAACATGGCTGCCACTTTGAAACCTATCTTTAATCTGTGTATTCAGTGCCAAAATACTAGGTTTGCATTAGAAATACCCTAGGTAAAATAGACTGTGAAAATTAATTCATATAGTGGTAACACTATGACAGAATGGTGACATTTCTGTCAGCAATTCTGTTAGAGCTCCCAGTTTTCAAAGGTTTATATATGTAACTCTGTCTTTTTAAATTGTGCTGGGCTACATTTCATACACAAGTTGTCAGCCCAAATGCAATTTTTTACAAATAAAATTTTAAATCCATTACAATTGCAATTCCTACACTGCATAACTTCATGTTATTTGATACAAATTTTCATCTTTATAGAAGATAAAAGAGAAAATTGGTTCTCTAAAAATTGATAGCAGAGAATTGAACACAGACATGAAAGAAATAGCAGTTGTTAAGTTATTTTATTTTGACTTTCCAGTGGAGGAGGAATAGAATGGAAGGCTGCCTGGATCAAGGATCTAGTTATTCAAATGACGCATAGGAGTTACTGTTTCATAGTATAAAGATAACAATGGGGCAGAATTATGAAAAGGCTCTTGCAGATGCCATTAAAGTTGAAAAATACAGGGGAGTGTTTAAAGAAGAATGAGAATGAGAATAGATCTATGCTTTTCAAACTACACTCAATGTTTGTGATTTGCACAGACATCATATGTTCATGTATTTGACCTAAAAAATCAGTCACTTATCTACATAGATGGAGGTTTTGCATTTGCAAATGGGTGTTCATCAAAACTTGAGGGTTATGTTTTGGAAGACTTTTGGAGTATCAATGTGAAAAATAATATTGGCCCACACTAATGAAGTTTAAATTATCCAAGGCACTAAATGATGTCTGTCAGACTGTCTTTTTGCTTGATATCAAGAAAATACAGATGCAGTAAGAAATGAGGACTGTAAAAAGTAATAAGGCTTAGATTTGACCCAGTGAAAGAGGTCAAAGGAGAAATCCGGGAAGTTATTCTTAAAGCCTTAGAGGAGTCAGAGGTGAGGAAGATGTTCAAAATGGCCTTTATAGCAGTGGTCACGACATTATATCAGAAAATATCATCTAAGGCTTAATAGACTCACAAATAAAATTTGGAAATTTCTGCAAAGAACCAAGATACCATAAAGAAGAATTTCTGCCTTAAGGAAAGACCCTGCAAAGACAGTGTATGGTTCTTTCTATCTTAGGTGGTTATATGATACGTCTTGTAGTATCTGTGAGCTTTACGACCTTTTAATGTATTTAGCTTCACAGCAGCCCTCAAAGGCAAGGAAGTACTAAGGTGACTGGATGTCCCTATTTGATAGGGACAGTCCCGATTTTGGGGTCTTATTTTTATATAGGCTCCTATTACCCCCACTCCCTGTCCTGATTTTTCACACTTGCTGTCTGGTCACCTAGGAAGTACTACTATCCACATTTTACAGATGGGGAACTGAGAGATAGTGACATTCCCAAGATCACACAGTAAATCTATGAAGAAGGGACAGTACTGTTTCCCAGACCAGCATCCTCACTATTGGATCATCCTTACTCTTCTAGGAACAAAAATCAGAGAATACAGAAAATGATTCATGAAAATTCCTCTAAAAGCTAAGGATATATTTTGGTTCTTGTCGGTATGCAAAAATTCAGATTCTCCCCTGAAGTTTTTAAATAATAATAATAATCCAAAATAATATGAAGTGCAAAACCAGGGTGGCAGTCTCATGAAAATACCCTTTCTCTTAACAGTTTAGAGCTTCTGCTTCTAGCCCCAACCAGGGTTTAGAAACATAGACAAAAGTGAGAAAAAAAATACAAATAACTAGGAAGAAAAATCTGCTCTTTTTTTTTTAACCTTTCCCTGCCCTCTCACCCCAAAACAGAAAGCTTAAGTTCATGTTCAGTTAAAGTTTTGGCTGATGGTTTGGGATAGCTCTTAATTTACCCCAAATATTCACATCATTACTGAAAATAAAAACTAAAAGCAAGCAAAATAGAAGGAATGGCTACCAGAAGTCCTTGGACAAAATCACCCAGCTCATTTCCTTAAACATTGACTGCCAAAAGATTGCAACTTAAAAGCAAGAGAGATTACTTAAACATAGATAAAGCTACAGCCTCAGGATAATGAAACGCCCAAAGAGATCATAAAGAAACTGTTTTACTGATATATTAAGGGTTTGGCAGTCAGTAAGGCAGTCAGGCCAGTTGGAACAACAAGAACAGAAGTCCTGTATGTAGTATTTCAAAATGATCAGTTCAAATACAAAGAGTGAAGGAGTTTTTAGAAGTGACATGCAAACTTGAGTGCAGGCTATTATGTATCCCCAACTGTATCAAGCTATGCTCAAGTTTCTTTAGGGAGCATATACCCACACTTTTCAAAGACTGGTGAGCTTTTTTGCATGTGTTGCTGAAGTGGGAACAATATTTCAGTTTTGAAAGAGGACTAAAATTATTTAGACAAGAATCTAGGTCCATGTGCCCATATGTTAAATACATGAGGCAGAAAATAATATCTTAACTAGGGTTTACCCAAGTGCCCTTGGGTATTTTGTATCAACAAGAGAACTTTGGGTGGCTCAGAATTTGAATTTAACTCAAATCAGGATCCAAACTTCTCATGCCATCCAAACTCTTCAGACTTCTAGGGGACTAGTAAGATCATTTTCTGACTCCACAGAGCTCTATTTCTCAGCAGATCTCATGATTCCTCTTCTTATCTACACAACATTCTTCTTCCAGCAGGCCGTGGTTCCTGGTTATTTCTTCAGCTCAAGAGACATGGGGAAGCCTGGCAGTCAGCCTACCTCTCTTCAGGAGGCAGCCTATTAGGCATGCTATCCTTCCAAATCCAGTCTGAGGGCAGTCAGAAATACCATGAGAACAATCTTCCTCACAGCATTTTCACCTATGCCAGGTCCAGCGAGAGCCTGTCAGTAGAAACTGATTGGGTCAAGGAGAAATATGATCTCACCAGAGCTGGAACCAAGGAAAAACCAAGGATCCTCGACACCCCTGAATTGCAGGGATATTTGCATCTGGATCTTAACTTTCTGACTTGTGCTGATTTGTGGTTTTCACTCTGATTTACTCAACGCTTCTGATCTAGAGTTGCCTATGCTGTAACTTCTTCGAAGGACAGTGGGGGGAGAAAGCAGGGCACCCTTTTGTAAGTCAGTCTGTTACAGCAGAGGGTGCAGAACATCTTAAAAACAGCACAGTAGAGTCAGTCAGCAGTCTCAGAAGTACCATTTTGTGGCTGCTACTTTAGAAAGTGATAATATGCTAGCAGAAGCTTGATTCTTTGATTGTCATGGTGAGAAATACCTAAGTCTGTATGACTAATTTGGATGACATTTTGCCAATGCTGCCAAAATTAAATGTATAACTGATAAAGAGGAGAGAAACAACCAATTAGACTCAGGTGGATTTGGATCTTTTAAACGGCTAGGTCAGTAAGTGAAAAATACTGTTTAGTGTTTAACATAGACAAATGTGAAATAATTGAGGTGTAGGCAGTGAACTGAAGTAGAAAGGAACAGTTATGAGCATAATGACAAGGGAAAGATCTAAATGTTGTTATAAACAAATCCATTAAGACGTTAGCATGGTGTGTGAGTCAGAAAAAAGGCAAACATGAAATTAATTGGATTGCATAAATGAACAGTGTACAAATCCAAACAGGTAATATTGGTAGTTTCCAAGGCTCTTTTATTACCTTGTTTAAATTAAAACAGTTTTCAAATGTGGACACTAAGGTTCTAACACCCAGTTCTGTATCTGGGCATTCAAACTGGTATTTGGGTTCCCAAAATGAAGACTCTGGTTTTTGCTGTTCATGTACAAAATGAGCTTCTTTAATTGCTGTGCAGCTATCACCATGCAGTGCATGCACCTTCCCAGAATTGTATGTGCAAATGACTAATCAGACATCCAAGTGGCTATTTGAATGTACAGTTACTTGAAATATACCAAACAACTGTAGTAATTCTGCATGCAAATTATCCATGTGTACATTTCTAAAACTCTGGGACTAGTCTTCTGAGACATTCAGCCAACAAAGCACTTAAGCACAAAATTAATATTAAGCAGGTTAACAATTCCATTCACTTCACTGCTTTGCTGACTCAAGGCCCAAGCACTGATTTGGTAGATTTAGGCATCACATATAGAAAAAGAACAAAATTGTCAGACACATAGATTAACATAATTTGTTGGGGGGGAAATCAACATGGTTTTTGTAAAGGGAAATCATGCCTCACTAATCTACTAGAATTCTTTGAGGGAGTCAACAAGCATGTGGACAAGGGATCCAGTGGATATAGTGTTTACAGATTTTCAGAAAGCCGTTGCCAAGGTCTCTGATCAAAGGCTTTTAAGCAAAGTAAGCTGTCATGGAATAAGAGGGAGGGTCCTCTCATGGATTGGTAACTGGTTAAAAGATAAGAAACAAAGGGTAAGAATAAATCGTCAGTTTTCAGAATAGAGAGAGGTAAATAGTGGTGTAATTGAGGTGTAGGCAGTGAACTGAAGTAGAAAGGAACAGTTATGAGCATAATGACAAGGGAAAGATCTAAATGTTGTTATAAACAAATCCATTAAGACGTTAGCATGGTGTGTGAGTCAGAAAAAAGGCAAACATGAAATTAATTGGATTGCATAAATGAACAGTGTACAAATCCAAACAGGTAATATTGGTAGTTTCCAAGGCTCTTTTATTACCTTGTTTAAATTAAAACAGTTTTCAAATGTGGACACTAAGGTTCTAACACCCAGTTCTGTATCTGGGCATTCAAACTGGTATTTGGGTTCCCAAAATGAAGACTCTGGTTTTTGCTGTTCATGTACAAAATGAGCTTCTTTAATTGCTGTGCAGCTATCACCATGCAGTGCATGCACCTTCCCAGAATTGTATGTGCAAATGACTAATCAGACATCCAAGTGGCTATTTGAATGTACAGTTACTTGAAATATACCAAACAACTGTAGTAATTCTGCATGCAAATTATCCATGTGTACATTTCTAAAACTCTGGGACTAGTCTTCTGAGACATTCAGCCAACAAAGCACTTAAGCACAAAATTAATATTAAGCAGGTTAACAATTCCATTCACTTCACTGCTTTGCTGACTCAAGGCCCAAGCACTGATTTGGTAGATTTAGGCATCACATATAGAAAAAGAACAAAATTGTCAGACACATAGATTAACATAATTTGTTGGGGGGGAAATCAACATGGTTTTTGTAAAGGGAAATCATGCCTCACTAATCTACTAGAATTCTTTGAGGGAGTCAACAAGCATGTGGACAAGGGATCCAGTGGATATAGTGTTTACAGATTTTCAGAAAGCCGTTGCCAAGGTCTCTGATCAAAGGCTTTTAAGCAAAGTAAGCTGTCATGGAATAAGAGGGAGGGTCCTCTCATGGATTGGTAACTGGTTAAAAGATAAGAAACAAAGGGTAAGAATAAATCGTCAGTTTTCAGAATAGAGAGAGGTAAATAGTGGTGTAATTGAGGTGTAGGCAGTGAACTGAAGTAGAAAGGAACAGTTATGAGCATAATGACAAGGGAAAGATCTAAATGTTGTTATAAACAAATCCATTAAGACGTTAGCATGGTGTGTGAGTCAGAAAAAAGGCAAACATGAAATTAATTGGATTGCATAAATGAACAGTGTACAAATCCAAACAGGTAATATTGGTAGTTTCCAAGGCTCTTTTATTACCTTGTTTAAATTAAAACAGTTTTCAAATGTGGACACTAAGGTTCTAACACCCAGTTCTGTATCTGGGCATTCAAACTGGTATTTGGGTTCCCAAAATGAAGACTCTGGTTTTTGCTGTTCATGTACAAAATGAGCTTCTTTAATTGCTGTGCAGCTATCACCATGCAGTGCATGCACCTTCCCAGAATTGTATGTGCAAATGACTAATCAGACATCCAAGTGGCTATTTGAATGTACAGTTACTTGAAATATACCAAACAACTGTAGTAATTCTGCATGCAAATTATCCATGTGTACATTTCTAAAACTCTGGGACTAGTCTTCTGAGACATTCAGCCAACAAAGCACTTAAGCACAAAATTAATATTAAGCAGGTTAACAATTCCATTCACTTCACTGCTTTGCTGACTCAAGGCCCAAGCACTGATTTGGTAGATTTAGGCATCACATATAGAAAAAGAACAAAATTGTCAGACACATAGATTAACATAATTTGTTGGGGGGGAAATCAACATGGTTTTTGTAAAGGGAAATCATGCCTCACTAATCTACTAGAATTCTTTGAGG